>NC_034185.2:20952785-21552785 GCF_002021735.2 Oncorhynchus kisutch
TGTAGGAACATGGGACTTTATTCAAGAAAACACCTTGACCTGCAAAGATGAATTTCAAATAGGAAGTCTGTTAGTTTGGAAATAATTTTGTTATGACACATCTAACCCTAACCCTAACTAAAACGGTTAGCAAGTAGCTAATGAAAAGGGGAAACACATCTGCCGACAGTGTACAGAGTGCTCACCCAGGCTGGTCCTGGAGAGCGAGTAGAGTAGACAGGAAAGTACATGGAAGGGCTCATGTTGCAGATTGTGGCAGGACACAACGTAACCAGTGGTTTGCACCAGCGCTGCGCGTCACTAACGTTGCCATGTCAAATGTTTCAGATTTTTCACAGACTCCAGTGGAATGTGGTCAACCTTGCTGTTCATGGTGGACATGGAAAATGCTCTGGACAGTGAGTGGCTGGCTGCCATTAGGAGGCAGTGCATTAGGAGCAGTGGCGGCTCCTGAGGGGAGGACGGCTCCTAATAATGGCTGGAATGGAGCAAATAGAATGGCATCAAACACATGGTATCCATTACTACGAGCCCCTTCTCCCCAATTAAGGTGTCACCAACCTGCTGTGATTAGGAGGCAGTATAGTAGGTAAAGGTATGTTGGAGGATGTTTTCTGGCCCAATGCTCTCCTACTGAGGGTTTCATTACCTCAAATAGCACAGTGATGACTGTCAGGCCAGGCCTGCTATTG
Organism: Oncorhynchus kisutch; assembly: GCF_002021735.2. Taxonomy (NCBI): domain Eukaryota; kingdom Metazoa; phylum Chordata; class Actinopteri; order Salmoniformes; family Salmonidae; genus Oncorhynchus; species Oncorhynchus kisutch. The sequence continues at coordinate 20,953,478 of NC_034185.2, forward strand.
GTGTGAAACATATTAGCCTCAAAACGTACCCGCCAAATTAAATATCCTGTCAGATTTTTAGAGCAGACCAACAACTTCAAAGACTGCCTGGGAGAGTGACTTCAGTTCAAAAACACTAGAGGCATGTTGGCCAAGGGCCACAAATCTCTGGGAGGTTTTGAAAAACATAAATATTTACCAGCATACTGAAGCCTTTCTATAAAAGTGATTTTATGTTCAAACTTGCCAGAGGACGAGAGGGGTCTCATCTTTATTTATTACTTTTTTTCAAAATATGCCCTTTCAGAGCAGCCACCGCAGTGCACACTTTCATAGCAAATACAACATTCCTTGGTACATAGATCTAGCACAGCATGAACAACAGACCAGCTCCAAAGTAAAGTTTACATTCCTTTGGGGGTTCGATGAATCTGTTGGAATGTGTTCTTGCGAGGCTGTCTTTTCATGAGGCCATGGGTATTACCAGTGGGGGCCACTTTATTGGGCAGAGCAGGAATGTACGATGCCAACACAGTTGTAACTGCTGGTCTGTAGCTATTTCCTCATGCTCACGAAAAGGTAAATAAAGAGATGTATTTCCCGTGGGCTTTAGCAAGGCCTAAAAATACTGTCAGCATAACATACTCTGAGGATATCTGGCTTAGGAAAGGAGTTTGTTTTCTATTGGAATCTACGATAAATCACCAGGATGTTTTTCTAATGCTCATCAATTGAGAGTGAGAAATGATTGAAGTGAAAATAACTAAGTTTAGACCAGTGTATCTGGGAGTATTTTTGTTACAAATGTGTGGTACTCACCCAGAACCCTCTATTTACATGGAGACCCTTTCCCCGGGCCCTGGGCCTGGATCCTTAGCCCTGCTCACCTCAACCAGGACACTGGTGGTTGGTTTAACCAGATCCTTCTATCTTCCCATTGGACAGTTATTGGTGTGGCTCGTGTCCTGTCAGCTAACCCAACAATAAAACTATAGAGAAGACAATGCCAATTCGGTTATAATCCTTTAAACATCTCTTGTCTTTGAGTAATGGGCAGCTGTGTATCAACAATAGGTTTCCTATGTTTATTTTACAGGAAAGTAATGGAAAGATGAACCTTAGCCTGTGTGCCTGTTCCATGAGATACTGTACCAACTGCATGAACATACTGTACCACCTGCATAACATACTGTACCACCTGCATAACATACTGTACCACCTGAATGAACATACTGTACCACCTGCATAACATACTGTACCACCTGGATGAACATACTGTACCACCTGCATAACATACTGTACCACCTGGATGAACATACTGTACCACCTGCATAACATACTGGTCCACCTGCATAATATACTATATCACCTGCATAACATACTGTACCACCTGCATAACATACTGTACCACCTGCATAACATACTGTACCACCTGGATGAACATACTGTACCACCTGCATAACATACTGTATCATCCGCATAACATACTGTATACCTGTATGAACATACTGTACACCTGCATAACATACTGTACCACCTGTATAACGTACTGTACCACCTGCATAACGTACTGTATCATCTGCATAACATACTGTACACCTGCATAACGTACATTACCACCTAGATGAACATACTGTACCACCTGCATAACATACTGTACCACCTGCATAACATACTGTATCATCTGCATAACATACTGTACACCTGCATAACGTACTGTACCACCTGTATAACGTACTGTACCACCTGCATAACATACTGTATCATCTGCATAACATACTGTATCACCTGCATAACGTACTGTACCACCTGTATAACGTACTGTACCACCTGCATAACGTACTGTACCACCTGCATAACATACTGTACACCTGCATAACATACTGTACCACCTGCATACCATACTGTACCACCTGCATAACATACTGTACCACCGAGATGAACATACTGTACCACCTGCATAACACACTGTACCACCTGGATAACACACTGTACCACCTGCATAACATACTGTACCACCTGCATAACATACTGTACACCTCAATAACATACTGTACCACCTGCATAACATACTGTACCACCTGCATAACATACTGTACACCTGAATAACATACTGTACCACCTGCATAACATACTGTATCACCTGCATAACATACTGTACCATCTGCATAACATACTGTACCACCTGTTAAACATACTGTATCACCTGCATAACATACTGTACACCTCCATAACGTACTGTACCACCTGCATAACATACTGTACCACCTGCATAACATACTGTACCACCTGGATGAACATACTGTACCACCCGCATAACATACTGTACCACCTGGATGAACATACTGTACCACCTAGATGAACATACTGTACCACCCGCATAACATACTGTACCACCTGCATAACATACTGTATCACCCGCATAACATACCGTACACCTGGATGAACATACTGTACACCTGCATAACATACTGTATCACCTGGATGAACATACTGTACCACCTAGATGAACATACTGTACCACCCGCATAACATATTATCACCTGTATAACATACTGTACCACCCACATAACATACTGTACCACCTGGATGAACATACTGTACCACCTAGATGAACATACTGTACCACCCGCATAACATACGGTCCCACCTGGATGAACATACTGTACCACCCGCATAACATACTGTACCACCTGGATGAACATACTGTACCACCTGGATGAACATACTGTACCACCTGCATAACATACTGTACCACCTGCATAACACACTGTACCACCTGGATGAACATATTGTACACCTGCATAACATACTGTACCACCTGCATAACACACTGTACCACCTGGATGAACATACTGTACCACCTGGATGAACATACTGTACCACCTGCATAACATACTGTACCACCTGGATGAACATACTGTACCACCTGTATAACATACTGTACCACCTGCATAACGTACTGTACCACCTGCATAACATACTGTACACCTCCATAACGTACTGTACCACCTGCATAACATACTGTACACCTGCATAACATACTGTACCACCTGCATAACATACTGTACCATCTGCATAACATACTGTACCACCTGCATAACATCCTGTACCACCTGAATAACATACTGTATCACCTGCATAACATACTGTACCACCTGGATGAACATACTGTACCACCTGCATAACATACTGTACCACCTGCATAACATACTGTATCACCTGCATCACATACTGTACCACCTGGATGAACATACTGAACCACCTGCATAACATAGTGTACCACCTGCATAACATACTGTACCACCTGGATGAACATACTGTACCACGTAGATGAACATACTGTATCACCCGCATAACATACTGTACCACCTGGATGAACATACTGTACCACCCGCATAACATACTGTACCACCTGGATGAACATACTGTACCACCCACATAACATACTGTACCACCTGGATGAATTTACTGTACCACCTGCATAACATACTGTACCACCTCCATAACATACTGTACCACCCGCATAACATACTGTACCACCTGGATGAACATACTGTACCACCTGCATAACATACTGTACCACCTGCATTACATACTGTACACCTCCATAACGTACTGTACCACCTGCATAACATACTGTACCACCTGGATGAACATACTGTACCACCCGCATAACATACTGTACAACCTGGATGAACATACTGTACCACCCTCATAACATACTGTACCACCTGCATGAACATACTGTACCACCTGGATGAACATACTGTACCACCTGAATAACACACTGTACCACCTAGATGAACATGCTGTACCACCCGCATAACATACTGTACCACCTGCATAACATACTGTACCACCTGGATGAACATACTGTACCACCTGCATAACATACTGTACCACCTGGATGAACATACTGTACCACCTGCATAACATACTGTACCACCTGGATGAACATACTGTACCACCTGCATGAAATACTGTACCACCTGGATGAACATACTGTACCACCTGCATAACATCCTGTACCACCTGCGTAACATACTGTACCACCCGCGTAACATACTGTACCACTCGCGTTACATACTGTACCACCCGCGTAACATACTGTACCACCTGGATGAACATACTGTACCACCTGCATAACATACTGTACCACCTGCGTAATATACTGTACCACCTGCGTAACATACTGTACCACCTGCGTAACATACTGTACCACCTGGATGAACATACTGTACCACCTGGATGAACATACTGTACCACCTGAATAACATACTGTACCACCTGGATGAACATACTGTACCACCTGTATAACATACTGTACCACCTGCATAACACACTGTACCACCTGGATGAACATATTGTACACCTGCATAACATACTGTACCACCTGCATAACACACTGTACCACCTGGATGAACATACTGTACCACCTGGATGAACATACTGTACACCTGCATAACACCTGCATAACATACTGTACCACCTGGATGAACATACTGTACACCTGCATAACATACTGTACCACCTGCATAACACACTGTACCACCTGGATGAACATACTGTACCACCTGCATAACATACTGTACACCTGCATAACATACTGTACCACCTGCATAACATACTGTACCATCTGCATAACATACTGTACCACCTGGATAACATACAGTATCACCTGCATAACATACTGTACCACCTGGATGAACATACTGTACCACCTGCATAACATACTGTACCACCTGCATAACATACTGTATCACCTGCATAACATACTGTACCACCTGGATGAACATACTGTACCATCTGCATAACATACTGTACCACCTGCATAACATCCTGTACCACCTGAATAACATACTGTATCACCTGCATAACATACTGTACCACCTGGATGAACATACTGTACCACCTGCATAACATACTGTACCACCTGCATAACATACTGTATCACCTGCATCACATACTGTACCACCTGGATGAACATACTGAACCACCTGCATAACATAGTGTACCACCTGCATAACATACTGTACCACCTGGATGAACATACTGTACCACGTAGATGAACATACTGTATCACCCGCATAACATACTGTACCACCTGGATGAACATACTGTACCACCCGCATAACATACTGTACCACCTGGATGAACATACTGTACCACCCACATAACATACTGTACCACCTGGATGAATTTACTGTACCACCTCCATAACATACTGTACCACCCGCATAACATACTGTACCACCTGGATGAACATACTGTACCACCTGCATAACATACTGTACCACCTGCATTACATACTGTACACCTCCATAACGTACTGTACCACCTGCATAACATACTGTACCACCTGGATGAACATACTGTACCACCCGCATAACATACTGTACAACCTGGATGAACATACTGTACCACCCTCATAACATACTGTACCACCTGCATGAACATACTGTACCACCTGCATAACATACTGTACCACCTGAATAACACACTGTACCACCTGGATGAACATGCTGTACCACCCGCATAACATACTGTACCACCTGCATAACATACTGTACCACCTGGATGAACATACTGTACCACCTGCATAACATACTGTACCACCTGGATGAACATACTGTACCACCTGCATAACATACTGTACCACCTGGATGAACATACTGTACCACCTGCATGAAATACTGTACCACCTGGATGAACATACTGTACCACCTGCATAACATCCTGTACCACCTGCGTAACATACTGTACCACCCGCGTAACATACTGTACCACTCGCGTTACATACTGTACCACCCGCGTAACATACTGTACCACCTGGATGAACATACTGTACCACCTGCATAACATACTGTACCACCTGCGTAACATACTGTACCACCTGCGTAACATACTGTACCACCTGCGTAACATACTGTACCACCTGGATGAACATACTGTACCACCTGGATGAACATACTGTACCACCTGAATAACATACTGTACCACCTGGATGAACATACTGTACCACCTGTATAACATACTGTACCACCTGCATAACACACTGTACCACCTGGATGAACATATTGTACACCTGCATAACATACTGTACCACCTGCATAACACACTGTACCACCTGGATGAACATACTGTACCACCTGGATGAACATACTGTACCACCTGCATAACGTACTGTACCACCTGCATAACATACTGTACACCTCCATAACGTACTGTACCACCTGCATAACATACTGTACACCTGCATAACACCTGCATAACATACTGTACCACCTGGATGAACATACTGTACACCTGCATAACATACTGTACCACCTGCATAACACACTGTACCACCTGGATGAACATACTGTACCACCTGCATAACATACTGTACACCTGCATAACATACTGTACCACCTGCATAACATACTGTACCATCTGCATAACATACTGTACCACCTGGATAACATACTGTATCACCTGCATAACATACTGTACCACCTGGATGAACATACTGTACCACCTGCATAACATACTGTACCACCTGCATAACATACTGTATCACCTGCATAACATACTGTACCACCTGGATGAACATACTGTACCACCTGCATAACATACTGTACCACCTGCATAACATAGTGTACCACCTGCATAACATACTGTACCACCTGGATGAACATACTGTACCACGTAGATGAACATACTGTATCACCCGCATAACATACTGTACCACCTGGATGAACATACTGTACCACCCGCATAACATACTGTACCACCTGGATGAACATACTGTACCACCCGCATAACATACTGTACCACCTGGATGAATATACTGTACCACCTGCATAACATACTGTACCACCTGCATAACATACTGTACCACCCGCATAACATACTGTACCACCTGGATGAACATACTGTACCACCTGCATAACATACTGTACCACCTGCATAACATACTGTACACCTCCATAACGTACTGTACCACCTGCATAACATACTGTACCACCTGGATGAACATACTGTACCACCCGCACAACATACTGTACCACCTGGATGAACATACTGTACCACCCTCATAACATACTGTACCACCTGCATGAACATACTGTACCACCTGCATAACATACTGTACCACCTGCATAACACACTGTACCACCTGGATGAACATGCTGTACCACCCGCATAACATACTGTACCACCTGCATAACATACTGTACCACCTGGATGAACATACTGTACCACCTGCATAACATACTGTACCACCTGGATGAACATACTGTACCACCTGCATAACATACTGTACCACCTGCATAACATACTGTATCATCCGCATAACATACTGTATACCTGTATGAACATACTGTACACCTGCATAACATACTGTACCACCTGCATAACATACTGTATCATCTGCATAACATACTGTACACCTGCATAACGTACTGTACCACCTGTATAACGTACTGTACCACCTGCATAACATACTGTATCATCTGCATAACATACTGTATCACCTGCATAACGTTCTGTACCACCTGTATAACGTACTGTACCACCTGCATAACATACTGTATCATCTGCATAACATACTGTACCACCTGCATAACGTACTGTACCACCTGCATAACGTACTGTACCACCTGGATGAACATGTTGTACCACCTGGATGAACTTACTGTACCACCTGCATAACATACTGTACCACCTGCATAACATACTGTACACCTGCATAACACCTGCATAACATACTGTACCACCTGGATGAACATACTGTACACCTGCATAACATACTGTACCACCTGCATAACACACTGTACCACCTGGATGAACATACTGTACCACCTGCATAACATACTGTACACCTGCATAACATACTGTACCACCTGCATAACATACTGTACCATCTGCATAACATACTGTACCACCTGGATAACATACTGTATCACCTGCATAACATACTGTACCACCTGGATGAACATACTGTACCACCTGCATAACATACTGTACCACCTGCATAACATACTGTATCACCTGCATAACATACTGTACCACCTGGATGAACATACTGTACCACCTGCATAACATACTGTACCACCTGCATAACATAGTGTACCACCTGCATAACATACTGTACCACCTGGATGAACATACTGTACCACGTAGATGAACATACTGTATCACCCGCATAACATACTGTACCACCTGGATGAACATACTGTACCACCCGCATAACATACTGTACCACCTGGATGAACATACTGTACCACCCGCATAACATACTGTACCACCTGGATGAATATACTGTACCACCTGCATAACATACTGTACCACCTGCATAACATACTGTACCACCCGCATAACATACTGTACCACCTGGATGAACATACTGTACCACCTGCATAACATACTGTACCACCTGCATAACATACTGTACACCTCCATAACGTACTGTACCACCTGCATAACATACTGTACCACCTGGATGAACATACTGTACCACCCGCACAACATACTGTACCACCTGGATGAACATACTGTACCACCCTCATAACATACTGTACCACCTGCATGAACATACTGTACCACCTGCATAACATACTGTACCACCTGCATAACACACTGTACCACCTGGATGAACATGCTGTACCACCCGCATAACATACTGTACCACCTGCATAACATACTGTACCACCTGGATGAACATACTGTACCACCTGCATAACATACTGTACCACCTGGATGAACATACTGTACCACCTGCATAACATACTGTACCACCTGCATAACATACTGTATCATCCGCATAACATACTGTATACCTGTATGAACATACTGTACACCTGCATAACATACTGTACCACCTGCATAACATACTGTATCATCTGCATAACATACTGTACACCTGCATAACGTACTGTACCACCTGTATAACGTACTGTACCACCTGCATAACATACTGTATCATCTGCATAACATACTGTATCACCTGCATAACGTTCTGTACCACCTGTATAACGTACTGTACCACCTGCATAACATACTGTATCATCTGCATAACATACTGTACCACCTGCATAACGTACTGTACCACCTGCATAACGTACTGTACCACCTGGATGAACATGTTGTACCACCTGGATGAACTTACTGTACCACCTGCATAACATACTGTACCACCTGCATAACATACTGTACACCTGCATAACACCTGCATAACATACTGTACCACCTGGATGAACATACTGTACACCTGCATAACATACTGTACCACCTGCATAACACACTGTACCACCTGGATGAACATACTGTACCACCTACATAACATACTGTACACCTGCATAACATACTGTACCACCTGCATAACATACTGTACCATCTGCATAACATACTGTACCACCTGGATAACATACTGTATCACCTGCATAACATACTGTACCACCTGGATGAACATACTGTACCACCTGCATAACATACTGTACCACCTGCATAACATACTGTATCACCTGCATAAGATACTGTACCACCTGGATGAACATACTGTACCACCTGCATAACATACTGTACCACCTGCATAACATAGTGTACCACCTGCATAACATACTGTACCACCTGGATGAACATACTGTACCACGTAGATGAACATACTGTATCACCCGCATAACATACTGTACCACCTGGATGAACATACTGTACCACCCGCATAACATACTGTACCACCTGGATGAACATACTGTACCACCCGCATAACATACTGTACCACCTGGATGAATATACTGTACCACCTGCATAACATACTGTACCACCCGCATAACATACTGTACCACCTGGATGAACATACTGTACCACCTGCATAACATACTGTACCACCTGCATAACATACTGTACACCTCCATAACGTACTGTACCACCTGCATAACATACTGTACCACCTGGATGAACATACTGTACCACCCGCATAACATACTGTACCACCTGGATGAACATACTGTACCACCCTCATAACATACTGTACCACCTGCATGAACATACTGTACCACCTGCATAACATACTGTACCACCTGCATAACACACTGTACCACCTGGATGAACATGCTCTACCACCCGCATAACATACTGTACCACCTGCATAACATACTGTACCACCTGGATGAACATACTGTACCACCTGCATAACATACTGTACCACCTGGATGAACATACTGTACCACCTGCATAACATACTGTACCACCTGGATGAACATACTGTACCACCTGCATAACATACTGTACCACCTGGAGGAACATACTGTACCACCTGCATAACATCCTGTACCACCTGCGTAACATACTGTACCACCCGCGTAACATACTGTACCACCCGCGTAACATACTGTACCACCCGCGTAACATACTGTACCACCCGCGTAACATACTGTACCACCTGGATGAACATACTGTACCACCTGGATGAACATACTGTACCACCTGGATGAACATACTGTACCACCTGCATAACATACTGTACCACCTGCGTAACATACTGTACCACCCGCGTAACATACTGTACCACCCGCGTAACATACTGTACCACCCGCGTAACATACTGTACCACCCACATGACATACTGTACCACCTGCATAACATACTGTACCACCTGCATAACATACTGTACACCTCCATAACGTACTGTACCACCTGCATAACATACTGTACACCTCCATAACGTACTGTACCACCTGCATAACATACTGTACACCTGCATAACACCTGCATAACATACTGTACCACCTGGATGAACATACTGTACACCTGCATTACATACTGTACCACCTGCATAACACACTGTACCACCTGGATGAACATACTGTACCACCTGCATAACATACTGTACACCTGCATAACATACTGTACCACCTGCATAACATACTGTACCATCTGCATAACATACTGTACCACCTGGATAACATACTGTATCACCTGCATAACATACTGTACCACCTGGATGAACATACTGTACCACCTGCATAACATACTGTACCACCTGCATAACATACTGTATCACCTGCATAACATACTGTACCACCTGGATGAACATACTGTACCACCTGCATAACATACTGTACCACCTGCATAACATACTGTACCACCCGCATAACATACTGTACCACCTGGATGAACATACTGTACCACCTGCATAACATACTGTACCACCTGCATAACATACTGTACACCTCCATAACGTACTGTACCACCTGCATAACATACTGTACCACCTGGATGAACATACTGTACCACCCGCACAACATACTGTACCACCTGGATGAACATACTGTACCACCCTCATAACATACTGTACCACCTGCATGAACATACTGTACCACCTGCATAACATACTGTACCACCTGCATAACACACTGTACCACCTGGATGAACATGCTGTACCACCCGCATAACATACTGTACCACCTGCATAACATACTGTACCACCTGGATGAACATACTGTACCACCTGCATAACATACTGTACCACCTGGATGAACATACTGTACCACCTGCATAACATACTGTACCACCTGCATAACATACTGTATCATCCGCATAACATACTGTATACCTGTATGAACATACTGTACACCTGCATAACATACTGTACCACCTGCATAACATACTGTATCATCTGCATAACATACTGTACACCTGCATAACGTACTGTACCACCTGTATAACGTACTGTACCACCTGCATAACATACTGTATCATCTGCATAACATACTGTATCACCTGCATAACGTTCTGTACCACCTGTATAACGTACTGTACCACCTGCATAACATACTGTATCATCTGCATAACATACTGTACCACCTGCATAACGTACTGTACCACCTGCATAACGTACTGTACCACCTGGATGAACATGTTGTACCACCTGGATGAACTTACTGTACCACCTGCATAACATACTGTACCACCTGCATAACATACTGTACACCTGCATAACACCTGCATAACATACTGTACCACCTGGATGAACATACTGTACACCTGCATAACATACTGTACCACCTGCATAACACACTGTACCACCTGGATGAACATACTGTACCACCTGCATAACATACTGTACACCTGCATAACATACTGTACCACCTGCATAACATACTGTACCATCTGCATAACATACTGTACCACCTGGATAACATACTGTATCACCTGCATAACATACTGTACCACCTGGATGAACATACTGTACCACCTGCATAACATACTGTACCACCTGCATAACATACTGTATCACCTGCATAACATACTGTACCACCTGGATGAACATACTGTACCACCTGCATAACATACTGTACCACCTGCATAACATAGTGTACCACCTGCATAACATACTGTACCACCTGGATGAACATACTGTACCACGTAGATGAACATACTGTATCACCCGCATAACATACTGTACCACCTGGATGAACATACTGTACCACCCGCATAACATACTGTACCACCTGGATGAACATACTGTACCACCCGCATAACATACTGTACCACCTGGATGAATATACTGTACCACCTGCATAACATACTGTACCACCTGCATAACATACTGTACCACCCGCATAACATACTGTACCACCTGGATGAACATACTGTACCACCTGCATAACATACTGTACCACCTGCATAACATACTGTACACCTCCATAACGTACTGTACCACCTGCATAACATACTGTACCACCTGGATGAACATACTGTACCACCCGCACAACATACTGTACCACCTGGATGAACATACTGTACCACCCTCATAACATACTGTACCACCTGCATGAACATACTGTACCACCTGCATAACATACTGTACCACCTGCATAACACACTGTACCACCTGGATGAACATGCTGTACCACCCGCATAACATACTGTACCACCTGCATAACATACTGTACCACCTGGATGAACATACTGTACCACCTGCATAACATACTGTACCACCTGGATGAACATACTGTACCACCTGCATAACATACTGTACCACCTGCATAACATACTGTATCATCCGCATAACATACTGTATACCTGTATGAACATACTGTACACCTGCATAACATACTGTACCACCTGCATAACATACTGTATCATCTGCATAACATACTGTACACCTGCATAACGTACTGTACCACCTGTATAACGTACTGTACCACCTGCATAACATACTGTATCATCTGCATAACATACTGTATCACCTGCATAACGTTCTGTACCACCTGTATAACGTACTGTACCACCTGCATAACATACTGTATCATCTGCATAACATACTGTACCACCTGCATAACGTACTGTACCACCTGCATAACGTACTGTACCACCTGGATGAACATGTTGTACCACCTGGATGAACTTACTGTACCACCTGCATAACATACTGTACCACCTGCATAACATACTGTACACCTGCATAACACCTGCATAACATACTGTACCACCTGGATGAACATACTGTACACCTGCATAACATACTGTACCACCTGCATAACACACTGTACCACCTGGATGAACATACTGTACCACCTACATAACATACTGTACACCTGCATAACATACTGTACCACCTGCATAACATACTGTACCATCTGCATAACATACTGTACCACCTGGATAACATACTGTATCACCTGCATAACATACTGTACCACCTGGATGAACATACTGTACCACCTGCATAACATACTGTACCACCTGCATAACATACTGTATCACCTGCATAAGATACTGTACCACCTGGATGAACATACTGTACCACCTGCATAACATACTGTACCACCTGCATAACATAGTGTACCACCTGCATAACATACTGTACCACCTGGATGAACATACTGTACCACGTAGATGAACATACTGTATCACCCGCATAACATACTGTACCACCTGGATGAACATACTGTACCACCCGCATAACATACTGTACCACCTGGATGAACATACTGTACCACCCGCATAACATACTGTACCACCTGGATGAATATACTGTACCACCTGCATAACATACTGTACCACCCGCATAACATACTGTACCACCTGGATGAACATACTGTACCACCTGCATAACATACTGTACCACCTGCATAACATACTGTACACCTCCATAACGTACTGTACCACCTGCATAACATACTGTACCACCTGGATGAACATACTGTACCACCCGCATAACATACTGTACCACCTGGATGAACATACTGTACCACCCTCATAACATACTGTACCACCTGCATGAACATACTGTACCACCTGCATAACATACTGTACCACCTGCATAACACACTGTACCACCTGGATGAACATGCTCTACCACCCGCATAACATACTGTACCACCTGCATAACATACTGTACCACCTGGATGAACATACTGTACCACCTGCATAACATACTGTACCACCTGGATGAACATACTGTACCACCTGCATAACATACTGTACCACCTGGATGAACATACTGTACCACCTGCATAACATACTGTACCACCTGGAGGAACATACTGTACCACCTGCATAACATCCTGTACCACCTGCGTAACATACTGTACCACCCGCGTAACATACTGTACCACCCGCGTAACATACTGTACCACCCGCGTAACATACTGTACCACCCGCGTAACATACTGTACCACCTGGATGAACATACTGTACCACCTGGATGAACATACTGTACCACCTGGATGAACATACTGTACCACCTGCATAACATACTGTACCACCTGCGTAACATACTGTACCACCCGCGTAACATACTGTACCACCCGCGTAACATACTGTACCACCCGCGTAACATACTGTACCACCCACATGACATACTGTACCACCTGCATAACATACTGTACCACCTGCATAACATACTGTACACCTCCATAACGTACTGTACCACCTGCATAACATACTGTACACCTCCATAACGTACTGTACCACCTGCATAACATACTGTACACCTGCATAACACCTGCATAACATACTGTACCACCTGGATGAACATACTGTACACCTGCATTACATACTGTACCACCTGCATAACACACTGTACCACCTGGATGAACATACTGTACCACCTGCATAACATACTGTACACCTGCATAACATACTGTACCACCTGCATAACATACTGTACCATCTGCATAACATACTGTACCACCTGGATAACATACTGTATCACCTGCATAACATACTGTACCACCTGGATGAACATACTGTACCACCTGCATAACATACTGTACCACCTGCATAACATACTGTATCACCTGCATAACATACTGTACCACCTGGATGAACATACTGTACCACCTGGATGAACATACTGTACCACCTGCATAACATACTGTACCACCTGCATAACATAGTGTACCACCTGCATAACATACTGTACCACCTGGATGAACATACTGTACCACGTAGATGAACATACTGTATCACCCGCATAACATACTGTACCACCTGGATGAACATACTGTACCACCTGGATGAACATACTGTACCACCCGCATAACATACTGTACCACCTGGATGAATATACTGTACCACCTGCATAACATACTGTACCACCTGCATAACATACTGTACCACCCGCATAACATACTGTACCACCTGGATGAACATACTGTACCACCTGCATAACATCCTGTACCACCTGCGTAACATACTGTACCACCCGCGTAACATACTGTACCACCCGCGTAACATACTTTACCACCCGCGTAACATACTGTACCTCCCGCGTAACATACTGTACCACCCACGTAACATACTGTACCACCTGGATGAACATGCTGTACCACCTGGATGAACATACTGTACCACCTGGATGAACATACTGTACCACCTGCATAACATACTGTACCACCTGCGTAACATACTGTACCACCCGCGTAACATACTGTACCACCCACATGACACACTGTACCACCCGCGTAACATACTGTACCACCCACATGACATACTGTACATGTATTGGAATCTCCTTTGGTGCAGTCTTGTTAAAGTAGTCCTATCAAATGAAATATAAATCAACATTTATGATTTTATACAGCTCTGTAGTCCCTTTTAATTGGAGCTCAATCGTTGCAGATGTGGCTCTGAAAGCTATTTGTGGCTGAGAATGGGCAGAGGAGAGAAAAAGTCAAGGTTTTTTGAGGACTCGGATTGGAAAGTCCACTTCAATGTTATCTATAATCCACCAGACAGGATTACTTTGGTCAGTCTACTTTGGTCAGAAGTTAAATATTATTAGGTGCAATTATTGCAGGTTGATTTACTGTTCCTTTGAATTAGATAAACAACACCAAAAGACCAATGTTGTATATACAGTATATATGCGTTGTCAGATGGACAGCCATACAAACAATACACATTTTCTAGCCCTACACTGTGTACTATTGATTAAGTCTGTAGTAGATACATGTCCTGTGTTGCCATTTTCCTGGCTGGCCCCATACTGCGTGATTGAGTCATTTGTTTTATGTCCTTTTCAATTCCCTGCTGCCTTGGCCTGTGCTAAGCAGCATCAAAGAGAGAAAGGCCAAGACAATCGCCAATTTGTTTCCCACCATATCCTCCAGCCAGCCAGGAGAAAACAGCACCTTCTGTAGTAGTAGACCTGTTCTTGTCTTATATAAGCATGTCTCCTTGGCTTGAGGACCAGCGAATGCCATTCGAGGGGAGTGCCAATTGTTGATTGTAAGTCTGCTGGTCCAAGGACAGGAGGAGGAATGGGATAGGATGGGAAAAGGTCATTCCCTGGTGGTTTGGCCAGACGGGTATATTTACACACTACCCACAGCAGTCTGTCTGTGAGGCCTTGAGAAATGACAGTGGTCTGAGTCTCTCTCACTAGCCTCCTCTGGGCTCAATAATAATCTCTCTGTCACAGGAAGAGGAACCAATGGTCTCGCAAACATGTCCAGAAGGTTCCTGGCCCCCCAGACTGATTACGAAATCTAATAAAATGCTTCCATGCAGCTCCCAGACAGGGGGATTGGGTGTGTCTGTGTCTGAGACCAGGCTGAGGCATACTGTACATGAAGGATATGTTATGAGGGATCAGTGTGTTTATATCCAAAGATTTGTCAGCAAGTCAAACCCAGTGTAGGATAGAGCTCCTAATAAAAATGTGAATTGGCAGGCATCCTGGGCCAAGACCTTATATTACACAGTCTGACGTAAAGGAGACCCACTGAGCATAGACATCAGTTTAAAGTCTAGTTTTTGACATAAATGTCACGTCATTGGATTTAGGTCAAAGGTTGGGTGAAAAAAAGCTGAAATGTCCTGAATTTGAAGACTTTTTGCAAATCCAATCAGTTTTCCAAGTTTATTCAACGTCATCACATTCATTTTCTGGGTTGAAATGATGTGGAAACAACATTGATTCAACCAGTTTCTGCCCAGTGGGGATGTCATCCTTTTGATATTGGTTTTAAATTATACACAAATGACAAGGCTTACTATAGAGGATCAGTGTCTGCAATGTTTTGATGCTACAAGATCAGGCTCACACTATTTCTCAGTGTTGGATTTGAGGACGAGGTGCAGCAATTTGCTAGTGAGTACTGACCTCTGCTGGATGCCTTTGGAATTGATATCTGGAATCATTTGGACCTCAAAGAAGCATTGTGCTGGTCTACTCAGACAGGATGAGCTTTGAGGTCAATGAAAAACATCTGCTACTGTACAACACTGACATAATGACATTCAGGACAGTAGCAGCAGCAGAGCAACAGAGGAATCAGCCTAAGAAGTCAATTGAATTTCATCTAACAAAATCATTGGACAGATTACACCAATCTGCTCTGATGCACCACAGCCACATCCTTTACTCGAAACATGCCCCATCTTGAGAGTGGCTCTTTCATGTCCCATGGCATTTGACAAGGGCATCAAAGTCAGGAAAACCAAATAACTTTGCAATGCTCTTACATGGTTCCTGACCTTGCAACAGGAGCAGTCCTCAATGACTGCTTATCCTCAGGGAATCCTTAATTAACTTGGATTTCTTGTTTGTTATATAAAAAATGTCCTTAAATATAGGTGGTCTTGATTTTCCAGTTTTGAGAGAGGGTGGATGGCTATTATCTCATACTGTTGTTATACTATAGTATCACCTCGATTTTAGGCACCACTGACACAGAGAGAGAGGAAAGCTGGCACAGACTCCCACACTCTTAGAAAAAAGGGTTCAAAAACGGTTCCCCAGCTGTCCCCATAGGAGAACCACTGTTGGGCTACCTGTTTGGATTTCAGCTAGAACCATTTTGGGTTCCATGTAGATCCCCTTTCCACAGAGGGTTATACGTTGAACCCAAAAGGGTTCTACCTGGAACCAAAAGGGTTCAACAAAGGGTTCTCCTATGTGGACAGCCAAATAACTCTTTTAGGTTCTAGATGTCACCTTTTTTTCTAAGTAACGAACACAGACAGAATAACTTTTGGACAGAGAGGTAGCCCAAGGGGGGGAAAAGTAATGTTTTCACCCATGACTATCTCAAACAATACATCAGTCCCACACTGCAGATGGTGGCAAATTCAAAACAGCTAAGTCCATCCCCTGTGAGAAAACTACCTTTTCATAATAATCCAGCCTGACTAGAGACACAAAGAGAAACAAAACACTCAATAACCTTGTAAAAGACAATGATGGCAGTACATTTTCAGAATGATCCCATGTAATCTAATAATTCACATACCGTCTCTTGTGTCCCTATCCCACTGAGGTATCTTGCTGTATCCATTAGATTAAATATCCATCCATTCAAATATTCATGCATTGAAATCCACGTGATCTGTAAATAACACAATATTCAATTTTCCATGACTCTTTTCTCCAAACACTAACCACATCACACATGCAGAAAAGCAAGAACGAGACCTTCCTTTTTGACCTGTTTGTGACTATATGGGACGTTGGCACATTAGAGTTAGTCAGTCAGAGTAATCGCTGTAAGTCGGACTAGCGGTGCTGGTGGCCCTGCGGCCTTAGGGAGAGATGTTCCTAGCGGTACCAGGGAGCCCAAGGCCATAACAGTGGCCTTACAGTACTGACCTCCCCCCCCCCCCCCCTCTGAGCTGCCACAGGATAATGGGATCAGGGAAATCATCTATTACTATGTTTCTATGTAGACTTGTCAAGTAATGTACTCAGGTCTAGAGAATTCCAATCAAAGGCTATGAAGAAAGCATCATGAGCAATACGAGCAAAAGGGTCTTGTCTTATACTCAAAATAAATAACTAACAACCCAAACTTGACCATAGGTAATACTTATAACTACAAAATAAAACTCTTTAGACATGTATTAACTTTTGGACACACAGAATATAAAAAGTATGGTTTATACATGTATATATTTAGACAACAACAAAACATTTTCCCAACATGTGAACTTCAGCCCATCCGATGGAAGATTCCTTATAATAATTCACACTCCGATAACTCCGATCAAGTCAGAGAAGTCATTCTAGAACCATCTTCTATTGTTGCTGATCAAAGACTGAATTTGCATTCAACAGACATCCCAATAACACATAATGAATGGATAGGGCGGAGAGATTCTAGGAATGTCTTGTCTTCTTCAGTCAAACAACATCTTCCACAGCCGGAGTGAGAGAGTGAGTGGTGTGATTCACACAGTGGTCTGGCTATAGACTAAAGGCTTAAACAGGTCTGGACTATAGAGTACGTGAGGCACATGGTAAAGAGTAGAACCACTCCACTGTGTGGCTCTGAGGCAGAACGGCACATCGTGGAGGGAGGCTTGACTTCGGACTTCACCTCTGGTGGTGACACTATGGTCCCTTGAATCTGGAGGGGAAACAAAAGAGAGGGACAAATGTATAACTATGAAATACAGTGAGGAAGATTACTATTTAAAACACATTCAATCATATATTATACAGTCGATTTTAAACGAATAAGTGATCAACATTTATATAAATCAACATCCCAGAAGAGTGAAAGGACACAGATTCATTGGTTCCCTAGTCAGTGACTAATTGAAAGCACTACATCAACTCCAGCCTGACTGAACACTCACCGACCACTCGTCCTGCCCCCACTTGGAGCAGCGCACATTCATGGGCAGCTGTAGAACCATCTGGTTGAAGGACTTCCCTCTGTTCTTCGACCACCTGTACTTGTCCATGGCCTCTGTGAAGGAGAGGCTGCTGTACTTCTTTGGGCTCTTGATCATGAAAGGCCAGGTCCTATGACAGAAGAAGAATATACAGTATGTGAAAGGTAGAAAGTAAAATGAAGAATATTAAAGGTAGAATATTTACCATACACATGCTGATGCACAATATATCAGCCACTGTATACATGTTCAGTGCATTGTAAAGTATTCAGACCCCTTCACTTTATCCACATCAATTTATTCTAAAATTGATTCAATAATTTAAAAAAACGAATCCACACAAAATACCCTATAACGACCAGGCGAAAACAGGATTTTTTTTTTACAGTTATTAAAAATAAAAAACAGAAATACCTTATTTACATAAGTATTCAGACTCTTTGCTATGAGACTCGAAATTGATCTCAGGTGCATCCTGTTCCATTGATCATCCTTGAGATTTTTCCACATCTTGATTGGAGCCCACGTGTGGTAAATTCAATTGATTGGACATGTTTTGGAAAGGCACCTACAGTACCTGTCTACAGTATATAAGGTCCCACAGTTGACAAAACCAAGCCAAGAGGTCGAAGGAATTGTCCGTAGAGCTCAGAGACAGGATTGTGTCGAGGCACAGATCTGGGAAAGGGCAGGTCCCCAAGAACACAGTAGCCTCCATCATTCTTAAATGTAAGAACCAATACTCTTCCACCAAGACTCTTCCTAGAGCTGGCTGCCCGGCCAAACTGAGCAACCAGGGTAGAAGGGCCTTGGTCAGGGAGGTGACCAAGAACCCGATGGTCACTCTGACAGATCTCTAGAGTTCCTCTGTGGAGATGGGAGAACTTTCCAGAAGGACAATCAGCAGCACTCCACCAATCAGGCCGTTATGGTAGAGTGGCCAGACATAAGCCACTCCCCAGTAAAAGGCACACACAGCCAAGACAAAGGAGGAGTGGATTCGGGACAAGTCTCTGAATGTCCCCGAGTGGCCCGGCCAGAGACCGGACTTGTACCCGATCGAACATCTCTGGAGAGATCTGAAAATAGCTGTTCAGCGACGCTCCCCATCCAACCTGACAGAGCTTGAGAGGATCTGCAGAGAATAATATGAGAAACTCCCCAAATACAGTTGTGCCAAGCTTGTAGTGTCATACCCAAGAAGACTCAAGGCTGTAATCAAGGTCTGAATACTTATGTAAATGTGATATTTCAATTCAGATTTTTTTAAATAAATATGCAAACATTTCTAAAAACCTGTTTTTGTTTTGTCATTATGGGGCATTGTGTGTAGATTGAGGAGGGGAAAAACAATAGAATCAATATTAGAATAAGGCTGTAATGTAACAAAATGTGGAAAAAGTGAAGGGGTCTGAATACTTTCCGAATGCACTCTACATTGTTAAACGTTTTTACAATTTATGGTCAGAAGGAAAAACAGCAGCTGCTAACTAAATCCTTCCAAAAGCATTTCCATGAGGAAGACATTAGGGAAAGTGGGACTGTTGTTTCCTGCTAAGGCCTGTTTTTGTTTATAGAAGGTTGTTGTTCCTCTTCATGACAAGGCTTCTTGGAATAAAAGGAGTGTAGCCATGCATTAATAGCAGGAACAGAAAACGCACTCCAGCAGCCCAACCCATCAAATAGACTCATTTCCAGGCCTTTTTTACAAACTATTCTCAGGTCTAAGGTCTCGCTTACACAACTTACCACTCAGGGGCATATGGACAGGAAACAGTAGCATCAGTTAAGGAATAGGTTGCACTATGTTTATTTAATTTACTGACATACTGACAATGAACTGACTTGTAGGTAATCTAATGATTACATGAAGTAGATTGATGTTATGTTTCAGGATTTCACATCTGCTTTTGATGCCATTGTCATTTTATTTGCATAAAAGCAAAGGTAAAAACTTAATGGTAAAATGATTTGTTTCACTAAGCATGCTATCATCCAGTTTTCATGCAAGTAAAGTCATACAGTATAAAAAAACAGGACAGCTGTGATAGAAACAGGTTTCTGTACAATTTGATAAATACCTACAGATACTATGTTTATTCGACAGTGGTGGGTGTCGGTAAAATGTATTATGCGAGAAATAGCAGTGGAAACGCCTGTAAGCGCAAATACTGATATAATAACCATCACATGAAAGCAAACTTGGAGTCACGTGATAATATCAAAGATTTCTATAAGATGATATGGTATGTGATCCTCCAACTACGACTCGGGAAACCACACAGTTTATTAGGCTCCAGATGAAGTGGGTGTTGAAAGTGCACGCTAAGAGCTTGATGCTCCCTTCCAATAAATACTGAGGGTCTTATCTGGTGACATGATGATCGATGCTTGACTGCTGTTTGACAAATACAAATATTCTCCTGCATCCATAATAACGTCATCATGTAGACTAGCCTACCCTCACTTTGTATGTGAGCTGTTGCCTAGAGCGCAGGTGCTAAAACCAGAGTAGGCACATTTGCTATTTAACGCAACAGTTTTTGTGACAAAACTATCAGTTGACCTTTAGATTTTTATTTTATTTTATTCGGTAATGAAAACTTAAGCAAAAATGTACATTTTGTGTGCACTGTCATCATGCACAGATTTTTCTCTACAACAAGTTAGTTTGGTGGAAACACCACTAGAGGGAAAATGCGCATATTTTCTTTATTCAGATTTGAGAATATTCCTATGAAAAATTGTCACCAATTGAATGGGAATCTAGCTACATAGACAAATAGTGTGCATTTTTTTATTTAAATGGATACACAGTATGTTATTTTGAACTAAATGAATGGAATGCAAGAGCGAAAACATATTAAGGAAAACAATAAACGATTGCTTTGTATAACTTGCTGTCAAAGTCCAGCATGCTAACTGGTAAAACAAAACAGAACCATCTAAAACAGGAAAAAGAGTACCACTGTGCTCAACTTCAGATGTGCTCCACATGTTGACCCCACTGGGCTAGTGTGACTATGAGCTCTTTGGGACGATACCCCATATTCCTCAGTCCTTTCCTCCTTCCTATGACATGCAATCTCTTTGTACCATAAACCTCTTCCAGTCGTTCCCCTATTCTCTCTCCCAGGCCTGGGGGGACGTATTTAATCTCTCTCTATATCATGCAGTAACTCATTTGGAACATAACTTCTCCATGATAATGCATTGTATATGACCTTTGACATTTGTAAGGTGCTCCAGGCAGAGAAAACACTTCACATAAAAATGATCTTCCCCAATTGGTATTACAGGTTCCAACTTGAACCGCTACATGGGTATTGCAATCGCAGTACAGAGCCTCTTACTTACGTGACAGGCACCTGGATCTCTTTGACTCCGATGAACTTAAGCTGCCCGATGATCTCAGGGAGGCTCTCACACCTGGCCAGATTCACTCTGGGATAGTAGAGCAGGTAGGACAGACACATCTCATCCCTGGTGGTCAAACCACCCTGAGAGAATAGCCAGAGGGAAAATCATCTAGAAATCAAGTGGTTAAGAGCATTGGGCCAGTAACCAAAACGTCACTGGTTCGAATCCCCAAGCCGGCAAGGTAGAACATTCTGCCGTTCTGCCCTTGAGCAAGGCAGATAACCCCCAACATCAACTACTCCCACACCTCTCTGATTCAGAGGGGTTGGGTTAAATGCGGAAGACACATCTCGGTTCAATGCATTCAGTTGTGCAACTGACTAGGTAACCCCCTTTCCCTATTCTGTATACTAAATACCAATACAACAGGTACATTAAAGGTTACATAGCCTTTTGCGGGCCCTTTAGCCTTTTGCGGGCCCTAAGTGAGATTTGGTTGCCCTCCCCCCACCTCGCAGGCATTTTAGTGGCCTCCCTCTTGGCAGAGGAGTGAAAATTTTGCAGTTTTAATGCCATTTTCCAACAATTCTACAAAATGTTATATGGGGTGGAGAGAAAATGTTGCTGTTCTAAAGCTAATTTTCTGATATTGTACACATTTGTCCTTGGCTTATGCCATGTTCATACAACATCTGGATGACTAACAAAATCAATGGGGGCCCCTGGAGGTCAGTGGCCCCCTGGAGGTCAGTGGCCCCGGGCATGTGCCCTTCCTCATTCAGCGATGAAGGTTTAGATAGCTGGCTAGACTTATAATACTTGCAGTCTTATAAAATGTTAGCTGATATGGGATAATTGAGTGACTGTCAGTGACATGACAAGAGAAAAACTGCGGATGCACAACCAAATTACAAAATTGCACATTGTGTATTCTAGTATGCTATCTCTCAACAATAAGTTGAGACCTTGACTCAGTTCCTAAAATGTTGTTTACAATAGCATTTACAAAATGATGGTGGGGGGCCGCTGGGGTCCTACGCACAGTGGGTAGTCTGCACCACTGCCTTTACTCTACTTTACTGTTATCAAATTACACTTCTATTCTATTCTATTTAGCCCCACAACAACATGGATATCTGTGTAACAATCATGAACTTCAACAAACACTAAGATTTGGCACCAGGGTCCTTGTAAACCACTAAGAAATCATGAAAATCTGTTTCTGAAAACATGCGACTGATATAGATTAAGTACCACTTCAGGCTGTATTATGGCTAACACGAAGCTGACACAATAACAGTGCCTTGTGGTGACGAAGTTGTAATGGAATACAATTCTGTTTTATATTGTTCCAGAATAACAATTGGTTGGCATGTTTACTCCTGAACAGTAGAGAGTAACTCTAGAAGAGAAGCAGCCCCGTTTTACAACTGGAATCATCAGTCGTTTGATGTCTCTGTAAAAAACGATGCCAGTAGCTGCAAACAACTATATAACCAAGATCCCATCTGTGGTCCTGGGGGGTATCTGCAGACAGATTGTTCAGCCAAGAACAGACAGCCTGTAACACATACAGTACAGAGCCGTGAAAAAGCATTTGCCCCCGTTCTAATTTTCTCTACTTTTGCACGTTTCTGATACTGAATGTTATCAGATCTTCAACCAAAACTTAATATTAGATAAAGGGAACCTGAGTGAACAAATAACACCACAATTACATGCATATTTCATTTATTTAATAGACAAAGTTATGCAACACCCAGTGCCCCTGTGTGAAAAAGAAATTGCCCCATTGCACTCTATCACTGGCTGTGCCACCTTTAGCTGCAATGACTGCAACCAAATGCTTCCTGTAGTTGTTGATCCGTCTCTCACGTATCTGTGGAGGAATTTTGGCCCACCTTTGCATGCAGAACTGCTTGAACTCAGTGACATTTGTGGGTTTTCAAGCATGAACTGTTCATTTCAAGTCCTGCCACAACATCTCAATTGGGATTAGGTCTCGACTTTGACTAGGCCATTCCAAAACTTAAAATGTGTTGCTTTTTAGCCATTTTCATGTAGACTTGATTGTGTGTTTTGGATCGTTGTCTTACCGCATGACGCAGCTGCACTTCAGCTTCAGCTCACAGACGCATTGCCTGACATTCTTCTGTAGAATTCTCTGATACAGAGCATAATTCATGGTTCCTTCTATTAAGGTAAGTCGTCCAGTCAGCAAAGCATCCCCGAACCATCACATTACCACCACCATGCTTGACCGTTGGTATAAGGTTCTTACTGTGGAATGTAGTGTTTGGTTTGACTTTTGTCCATATAACATTCTTCCAAGAGTATTGATGATCATCCAGGTGCTTCCTTCCAAGTGCTTTTTGGATGAGATGGGTTCCATTATGCCTGGCAAAAACCAAACACTGCATTCCACAGTAAGAACCTCATACCAATGGTCAAGCATGGTGGTGGTAGTGTGATGGTTTTGGGATGCTTTGCTGCCTCAGGAACCAGGTCAACTTATCTTAATAGAAGGAACCATGAATTCTGCTCTGTATCAGAGAATTCTACAGGAGAATGTCAGGCCATGTGTGGTTATGCAGAAGACAATGATACAAAACACACAATCACATGAAAATGGCTGAAAAGCAACAAAATCAAAGTTTTGTAATAGCATAGTCAAAGTCCAGAACTAATCCCAATTGAGATGTTGTGACAGGACTTGAAATGAGCAGTTTATGTTTGAAAACCCACAAATGTCACTGAGTTCAAGCAGTTCTGCATGCAAAGGTGGGCCAAAATTCCTCCACAGTGATGTGAGAGACTGATCAACAACTACAGGAAGCATTTGGTTGCAGTCATTGCAGCTAAAGGTGGCACAACTAGTTATTAAGTGTAAGGGGGCAATTACCTTTTCACACAGGGGCATTGGGTGTTGCATAACTTTGTTAATTAAATCAATTAAATAAGTATGTATATGTTGTGTTATTTGTTCACTCAGGTTCCCTTAATCTAATAGTAGGTTTTGGTTGAAGATCTGATAACATTCAGTATCAAAAATATGCAAAGGTAGAGAAAATCAGAAAGGAGACAAATCATTTTTCACGGCTCTGTATGTCTGAAAGTATCAACCAAGAGGTTCATGCAGGGGAAGCACAACTCATTTCTATACCGGTAAGTACAGAACACTAAATTCCATTCCATTTAAGTATACTAATTCTACTGATCTATTCATTTGTAATTGTGTAATAGGAATGATGATATCCTTCTGTGTAATTTTTCTTCAAAGGTAAGAATGGTTCAAAAACAATATGGGCTTTGTGTCCATCTTATGGTACATCTGAAGTCAAAGCAATAACCCCATAGCTCTACCCTGAAGGGTTGTGTAATGTTGTCATGAACATGACGATTTCTGTTCCGTACTGCAATCAACCAAATCATCAAATCATAGAAACACAGAGACAGATTTGAAACATGAGCTCAAATAGGCTCCGTCTGAGGAACAATAGAACACATGTAAAAAATTAGGTGATCTCTGTGAACTCACATAAAACAGATCATTAGGAAGAAGCCACATCTTAAGGATGAGCTGGATTCACCATGTCAGAGCTGACAGCTCAGTTTCAAAGGCCCCATAAAAGCAAAAGTAAGAAAATAATAGAGAAAGCTGGTAAAATAAGTATTCATTTATCCATGTGGATTCTGAGTAGTGCATTCTTACCCAGGTCATGTTTTGTCTGTCTTTTGTGGTGTACTTGCATTCTGTGATCAAATTGTCACCCTGAAAAGAAAGATTAAAATCAAGGCTCTTCTGTGGTTGTGAATTTAGAACCTGTCACACCCTGACCTTAGTTATCTTTGTTTTCTTTTTTATTTGGTTAGGTCAGGGTGTGACAAGGGTGGTGTGTTTAGTTTTTGTATTGTCTAGGGGGTTTTGTATGTCTAGGGGTTTTTATAGTCTAGGGGTTTATATGTCTATGGTTGCCTGGATTGGTTCTCAAGCAGAGGCTGCTGTTTATCGTTGTCTCTGATTGGGAACCATATTTAGGTAGCCATATTCCTTGGTTTATCTGTGGGTTATTGTCTATGTGTAGTTGCCTGTTTCAGAACTCGTGTTATATAGCTTCACGTTAGTTTTGTTTACGTGTTCTTCGTTATTAAAAGAAGAATGTATTCAAATCACGATGCGCCTTGGTCTCCTCACTATGACGAACGTGACAGAACCCCACATCAAACAAAATTGTGTTTTCATTAAAGTACATAATTACGATAACACTAAAGCAGTAATATACAGTACAAGGAGGTGTGATTTCCTGTGGTTTTAGCATGGCTATGCTGCGGTCGACGGTACGAGGCAACAGCCAAAAGATGAACCTCTAATTATGTCCTTTATCTATGTAGGTGGATCAAAGTCTTGCAATCATCAATCATTACTGTTCATCACAGGGAGAGGGGAACATGCTTCAACCTGCATGGCAAGCTCAAGCGGTAGATTTATAAGCCCATATTTCCTACACTATATAAAGGTAGACTCAGCAAAATTATGTTGCCACGAGCAACACCACAGATATTGCGGTGAGCGAGATGCAAGAATTCTCTCTCACGGTCACACACAGTATCTGCGCATGTGCGTGTGTTCGCTTCACGTTGTTAGAGCGTGGTAGGTACGGGATGAAAACAGTGGAGAAGTTTATCCTTACTCTTCAACGCTCTTAGTTGTTGTGGAAATTGGCCCACTATGCTGTTTACTTTGTGCACCTACATCATATCACTGAGTCTACCTTTAATGTGTCAGCTAAACAGTATTTCAGAGTACCAACAGGTAACAGCAGCCTCTCGTCCTTCAGCAGCTGGAACTCCTGGAAGTTGAAGTCAAACTCCTCATCATGTGACAGGGGCTGCAGCTCCTCCTGTCCCCGGAAGTGTCTGGTTCTGATGGCACGGCCAGCTAGGTGAGCATGCATCAGGACAGCAAACACCCTAACTCCGCTGGGCATCTCCTGGCCTAGGGACTGATGGAGGAGCAAATAGATATTCTCTCACAGATGCAGAAAGTGCTTTTTAGTTTTATTGCACTTTTGGATGATCACTATTTTGGGCACGTAGCAAGACTAAAATGGAGGCTTGTCACTGTTGGTGGTATAGCATAACAGTAATTTAACAGTGGATGTTTGACTCCTGTTGTTCCCTAGTGAAATGGGAATGTCCGGCATCGCACCAGTTTGAAAGACTCCGCCATAGCTGGCTTTCTTACCTCCTGCAAACACTCGCGGGTACAGTGTCCCTCTGAGATGTACTCCTGCATGCCTGGAGGCAGCATGTGGTACAGACTCACCCACACACCTGTCTCTATCACTCCTGCATCATACTGACGCAACTCTGGGGTGTAGAACAGACGCAGGCCAGAGCTGTCCACCACTCCTGACAATGAAACAGTAACATTACATTGAACAGGGTAACTGACTGTTGAACTGTAAAGTGCTGTAGATATCACTTGGCCACACAAGTGATGAATGGGTGAAACGGGAAAATTACAATAGAGTGAAGGCAGACAAGTCACATTCATTGTTTGTAATGCAACATGACGTGTCCTTGTGGGTGTACTATACCTTTTTGAAAGGCTGGGTTGTCATAGTGGACCTCCATCAGGACATAGACAGGGTCTATTGATGTGCCAATGGACAGCCCAACATGGGGTGGATAGGTGAACCCCTGTAAGGGTAGATTGAGAGGCATACTGAACATGTTAATAAGGAAGCTTACATGATCACTCTGATACATGGAAATACAAGTGGCTAATGAAAAGTTTTATAACACTGAATTAAAAATGACTACAAATTTAAACCAATTGCCCACCTCGCCACCAATGGCCCAGGCAAAGACTATCGTCTCACACGTGAGAAAGGAGTCAGGCATATTTGGATGGTAACATTCATGGCCAGCCTTGAGCTCACTCTCATTCAAGGTGCTATCACATTGATACAACAAAATGTGATGAACCAGGTTTTCATGGCCCCTTTGAATCAAAGGTTCAATCTGTAAACAAAAAGAAGAAAGAAGGAAGTAGTAAATGTTATTGTATTCTAACCCCGGTTGGCTTCTTTTGAATTGCCTACACTTGCCTTAACTTTTACTGCAGTGGGCTAAATCAGGGTCACACAGATTATTTCTTGGTAGTCTTAAACAAATCTACTTTGAAACAAAAGAATACACACATGGTTATGGGCTTAAAAAAGAAGACACCTGTACCATGTCAGATATTAGTATTTTGAAATGTATTCAATTTTGAATTTGCATCCCAATATTACACTTTATATACATCAGAGAAGACTGAAATATAACAAAAAAGCTTGAATTGAAACACCACATTTTTGCAGTTTATTAATTATAAAATAATTACATTTTTTTCACAACATTCCACCCATGAGGCCACTAGAAGTCTATTTAGTCATTTGACTGCAGGAAAGGGTTAGACCTCAATTATATTGCTCTCAACAGTAGGTTTCACACAAGAGGGGATAAACAGGATTGGGTAGGCCCTGCTCACTTCAGGATGAAAGTAGTGAAAAATAAATGTAAATAAATACGTTTTTCCTCAATGGGCCTGGGGGCCTCTAGGTTGGACTTAGAATCTGGGAAAAGCAGCTTGCTGCCTGCTGGGCAAACCTTGACATCATACTGTGAGGCCTCCTTTAAAACCAACAGGACACAAGACCAAAGCTTGGCCCATGAACACCATATTAATATTTAGACATTCTTCCTACTTTTTCTGAAATATATTTATTCATGGTGGAAGCAGTCGTGGTAGTCTAAGTTTGAGGTTGAGATTGTGCCATGAGAGAGGAAGGATAGCGCCTCTCTTGTTAGACGATTTGGTACACTGTGTAACAAACTCTGCCTTCATAGAACACTTTATATGCCACTTTCTCTGAATAAAGAACTTCATTGAATAGAATACATCTATCAAACTAAAATAAGCATGTCATGTAGACAGTTTTCAGGAAGTCTTGAAAGTCATAGAGTCATCTAAACAGGAGGTGAGGTTGCGGTGCCCAAGATAATAGAGTTGTGGAGTGAGGTGGTGAAAGACCAAATCCCCCAGAGGGACGAAGGAGGTGGAACGGAGGGTAGGGACAGAAACCGTGAATGGGGTCTTTTTGAAGTGTCAAGATAGGATTATTGGTATAACGTGCACAGAGAAAATTAGATGGGCCTTTTAAACTTCTGTATAAATGCCATAAAACCCCAAAAGAACAATAGTAGCGTTTCTTTATAGACCACAGATGAATTGGAGGAGACAGTCCCATTCATATCACGCATAATAACAGATGTCTTACATACTGCCTCTCACTCACTGACTCACACATCATGCACACGCACATGAAAACATCTGGGATGGAAAAATAACAATGTTTAATCCCAACAGTCCGACTCCCACGTGGCATTTGGATACTGAAATGATTTCCATTTTACTCTACTAATTCTATAAAGGCAACACTTTAATCATCTTACATTATTTCGTCACGCAAAGAGCTCCCTCCAAAATAAGAGTTCACAACAATATGTGGGATATCACAACAGTTTGTGTTATGTATAGTGGAATCAGAGATCCTCTGAGCCCTGCAGCTGTTAATAAGGGTTGGATTTTCCAGACCTTTTTTTAACAAGGGTAGGATTTTCCAGACCTTTTCTGAAACCTTTACACAACTCCTCTGACAAATTGGATAAGGACAGTGGAGCATATTTTTCTGATAGCATGGTGCTGGTGTTTCTCATTCTATGATCTAATTGTCATCATCAGAATGGCAGATTGCAGAACAGAAGAGCCAGATTAATGTATAGTACAGTAAGCTGTGTGCTGGAGGGGGAGTAAGAGAAGAGAGAGCTAGCTATATTTATATCTTTCTGGCTCTGGTTCACTTAATGACTGAAGACTTTGTTTTGAGCTCAAGGATTCTAAAGTCAGAGGTCATAGCCATGGCAACTTTAAAAGCAACTCTCATGTTTTCTACTTGGCAGAAAAGTCCTACTGTAAGTGATCTGACCAATGATAACACGATACAGTACAGAACTACTATTCCATACTATGTTAATATAACTAAGGCCCTTTAGTAAAACATCAACATCTAGTTTAAAAAAGCACATTTGGTCTTTATGACAAATCCCACTAAGGATTAGAACAAGAAATGGATAAGGAATGTGTCATCGTACCATTCTTTTGAATCTAAATTGTATGTGCTACCTCCTTTAATCAAGTGTGTTTTAAAGCTTTTTGGTTTCATACTAGTTCAACTATGTTTGGAATATATAATTTATATAATGGCTCATTTAATACACAATAGCAATTTGGAGCAGCAAACAAGCGGCAGGTGTGCCTCAGAAGTGGGAGAAATATCTACAGATTTCTCTACGGAACACACTACAGATGACTGCAATGAAAGAGGAACCCACTTCAGACGACAGCAATGAAAGAGGGAGGCAGGCAGACAAATAAAAACTCAGAAATTATCCAGGTGAGATGCCTTTAAAAAAAGGTAAACAATATGACTGCATGCTGACTGAACTATAGGCTACTCCTTCCTCAAGGGAAAGCCTGAGGTCGATTTGCTATAATTTTTCTGCTGTGTTGTTAATATAGCTCAATGAATTCCAAGTGTGTACTTACTCTAATGATATGGTGCTTCTTCTGAACCTCCTGGATCTTAAATATCTGACACCAGTAGGTAGTGTCCTTGAATGGCACTGGCACCTATCTTGAGAGGAACAAACAGACAGAGAGACTGATACTGTATTTACTCTCCATAAAATTGGACTGATCATAAATCTCACACAGTGCAAATACAGTCTCAGAGTACAAACGGTCCTGTGAAGTAATAAAAGCTAGAAGTGGTATCAAGTTTGTTTAAGAGATGGATAGTGGGTGAGAGAAGTAACCTTTTCTTCTCCAGCCGTCACACTTACGTTTATGTTTTGCAAATTGAAAAAGTCCATCTCAGAGGAAATATTAGCTTTACTTCCTGGGTCGAGTAGCCGCATACTCTTCCTCCCCCTGTTCACTCCATGATACATCGGTCCTGACGGTCCCACATCCTCACTGTGGTAGGCCCATATCACCCTCACTGTGCTTTCCTGGGCAGACAATACACATACACATCTTCTATCTAGAAGTGAGTTTGGATTTTAAAATGTGGTAAGAAGTACTATAACACACCGGGCACTGACATTTAAACTAAAACGCTCACACAAGCACACATTCAAACACGCAAACATCAACCTCCACATTTCCCATTGATAAAACATTTCCACCACCCACCTACCGTGATGTCCTTGTCACTTGTGTCACAGGTCAGGAGGTGCCTGCTGAAAGCCAGGACTGTGTGTGTACTGTTCTCCCTGCCATACTGCAGCCTGTAGTTCTGCTGCACATCTCTGTGCACTTTTCTGTTGGCGTCTGCAAAGTAATCCTGTTGAAAGCATGCCGGATATAATACAACTGTCCTGTCTGCAATAACACTGTCCTGAACGAGGGGACAAGAGAGCCTTCAATGTAAAAATACATTCATAGATCTAAATCACAAAACTTTGGGAGAACCAGTGTTCCAATGACACAATTGAAAGAGCACGGTAGATAATTACATTACTTTGCCTAATTACTGATCTATTACTGTATTATTACATTAGCTAGGATGACGACTAGCTAAATGACTATTACCACAGGACTATGCTTCATTTGTGGTCAACCAACTGCCTTGAGCCCCGTTTATACCTGGTACCAACATGCTTCCGTTGTCCTGATCTTCTCCACACTCTGATTGTACCCACATCTTTAGACAGGTGTAGATGATTAAAATACGCATTGTGATCAGATCTTCCTGACCACCTCCGGAGGTAGTCAGGCACGCTTTGTGGACAAAAGCATGTGGACAGTGAAACCATTTAAATCATCATTATCCTACACTTTAAAATCATTGACAAGGTGGCCAATTGACTTATGCCATACTTTTGTGTGTGTAATATATAGTGTATATATTTGCAAATGGAAGCATCTAAAAAGCTAGTTTTCCTATTAAAGCTTCAGAAAATGTGTCTTATGTTCCGTGTCTGAAATGTAAATGACTGTCTGTCAATATAAGTGTTAAAATAAATACTAATTATTCTGAAAGAATAGCTGTGAAATGATTTGCATACAAGGATGGACCAGGAAATCTGGTCACAATGCAGACACAGTGGACGGATAACAGACACATTTCAGAAAACGTGGGCACAATCAGAATGCGGACAAGATCAGGACACAGGACACTTTAGCACCAGGTATATACAGGGCTATGTTGTGGCAAGTGTCTGGCTGTTATGTCTTTGTCCGTATCACTGCCAAGCATTGCTTGTAAATACATGACAACAAACAACAACATTGGCACAAAACTACAGCTGCTGTCTCCTCATAGACCCTGACCCTCTGGTAACACAATAAGAGGGACTGTGTTAGATTGTGTGGCATCATTGCCAGATCCCTGAGGCACAGTGAGCTTCCTGTGATGTGTAGCAATATCCAGACCCTTTACCCTGTTGGAGTCAATCCATGAGTGGCTGGCTGTGCCCCACAAAAGTTTACCATAAGGCAGTGGGTCAGACTAACAGTAACAGGTATGGCCAATAGCTTGTTACACCTAACCAATAACCATAAATTCAATTTGGAAACTCTCAATTATTATTTAATCTACTTTTAGATCCAAAGCCATGTATTTAGGAATACATGTCTCATCTAAATACATGGCTCTGGATAATACTATTTCATCAGGTAAACACCCCAAATATACCCAAGTGCCCTGTGAAAATAGCTAAACGTAAATGTAATATAAATCATAATTTTCATATAGCTGCACAATTGAACTATGTATGTAATGTTAAATTACAGTGAAATTAGCCCACTTCTCATGTGATAAAACTGCAAGGCATAACGTGCGTCACTTTCATTCTATAAAACCCAGGTGAGTAACATACCTGTAGATACGGTGTCCCATCCGTGACTCCACCAATGACAATGTCTGACGACGCCATGGCACCGTTGGGAGATAGACCAAATCCTATATATCCTCTAGTTTCCACTTCTATTTCAAAAGTAATAGTTCTCCGGTCAAACCTCCACTTTAGATTATACTTCCCATGAGGGTCCAAAATAGTTGAATGACTAAATCCACTCCCGTGTGTCAAAGTTGCGTAAAACCAAAAAGTTGTGAAGAAAACTATAACACTACTATATTTCGCGGGTAACATCGTGAACATTGACGAAAAAACTACTACAAACAAAATAATAGAATGTCGTTGTTTAGACACAAATGACGTTTCTTTAGAAGTGTTTGGTTTGCAAATTGTACGCGGGCGACCAAGCACGCACACTCATCTGCGAGGAAGGAGCTTCTCTCATCCTCTCACTAGAACTGTCGAAACTTGTGCTGGCCCCTTTGATCTTCATAGAGACACGTCCCACACTGCTACTCCTGTGGTCAGGCCTTACCATACAGGTGGCTGTGACTTTAGGCAGAGTAACTGGATGGATCATCTCTGAACATGTAAGGAAGGACATACTAGGCTATTTGCCTAAATGCCAACCAGAGATAAAAAAAAAAAAAAAAGCTCCACGTAAATGTATCAGGCTAAAATAGAATAGAGAGAATGAAAAATAAGAGAATTAAAGTGATGCTAGATGTTTTGTATAATTTTTGCCAGTCGTTTTTAAACAGCATACAGAAGGCCGGGTTCTCATATTTCACCCTGTGAATTTTTTTTTGAAAATGTAAATATCTTTCTTACATTGAACTTTTCCTAAATGTATCTGTGCCATCCAGTCTGTACATGCAGCCTCATCTGTCAAGAGATCAACTGCAGGGAGAAAAACTGGCAAAACTTCCAGGAACTGCTCCTCCTCCAGAAACACACATACATGCAAGATGAGGTGAGGAAATCAAATCACCCACTGCATAAAATGGTAAATGTCTTTGAATTTGTACATGCTCATTTTCACTAAAATCCTTGTTCAACAAGAAAAATGCAATTAAGCATTTGAGATTGAGTACACAAATCAGGGTTTTATTGATTCAGCTCATTTATCATGTTTCAGGAGTATATTGTACAGTAAAGCTTCCTCCCTCAGAAAAACTGGACAAGACCAAGAATCAAAAAGAAAAAGTATATTAAAAAAAATAGTAAACTTTTGATATGTAACATTTCCATTGAAAACACAAAGTAGATGGGCTACACAATGTTCTAAAGTACGACCAAATCACACTGAATTAAAGAAGAATGATGATTAGTAGGCAAAGGTCAGAATGGGGGAAAAAGGGAAGCCAGCAATTAAGAGCTCATTGCATCTAGTGCTGCACTGCTTTTTATTGAAGAAAGTGAAAACGGAAAGAGCTGTATAAAAACGGATCACATTTGAGGCAGCAAAAACATTCACAGTTCCACAATAATTGTATAACCCATACTGTGCCTTCAAAGTATTCAAACCCCTAGACTTTTTCCACATTGTGTTGTGTTACAGCCTGAAATCTAACATGTATTACATTTTAAAATGAAATGTCTTGAGTCAATAAGTATTCCTCCCCATTCTTATGGGGAGCCTAACAATTCACATACTAAGTTGCATGGACTCTGTGTGCAATAATAGTGTTTAACATTTTTGAATCTCATCTCTGTTTCCCCACACATACAGATAATTGTAAGTTCCCTCAGACGAGCAGTGAATTTCAAACACAGATTCAACGGCAAAGACCAGGGAGGTTTTCCAATGTCTCACAAAGGGCACCTATCAAATCAAATTGTATTTGTCACATACACGTGTTAAGCAGATGTTATTGCGGGTGTAGCGAAAAGCCTTTATAGAACTTCGGTAACGTTTTACTCAAATTTGCTCAGTTAAAGTCCCCAGCTACAATAAACGCAGCCTCAGGATATGTGGTTTCCAGTTTGCATAAAGTCCAATGAAGTTCTTTGGGGGCCGTCATGGTGTTGGCTTGAGGAGGTTATATACAGGGCTGTGACTATAACCGAAGAGAATTCTCTTGGGAGGTAATACGGTCAACATTTGATGGTGAGGTATTCTAGGTCAGGTCAACAAAATGACTTGAGTTCCTGTACGTTATCACAATCACACCATGAGTAGTTAATCATGAAACATACACCCTCGCCCTTCTTCCTGGAGAGATATACATTCCCGTCTGCGCGATGAACTGAGAACCCAACTGGCTGAATGGACTCAGTTTATCCCAAGAGCCATGTTACCGTGAAACAGAGTATGTTACAATCCCTGATGTCTCTCTGGAAGGAAATCCTTGCCCTGAGCTCGTCAACCTTAATATCCAGAGACTGAACATTAGCGGGTAATATACTCGGAAGAGGTGAGTGGTGTGCGCACCTCCTGAGTTGGACTAAAAGTCCACTCTGACTTTTTGGTAGATGGGTAGAAATAAAAAGCAGACATTGAATATCTCTTTGAGCATGGTGATGTTATTAATTATACTTTGGGATGTTGTTGCAATACACCCAGTCACTACAAAGATACAGGTGTCAGAGAGGAAAGAAACCGCTCAGAGATTTCACCATGGAGCCAATGGTGACTTTAAAACTGTTATAGAGTTTAATGGCTGTGGTAGGAGAAAACTGAAGATGGATGAACAACATTGTAGTTACTCCAAAATATTAACCTCAATGAAGGAAGCCTGTACAGAATACAAATATTCCAAAACTTGCATCATGTTTGCAATAAGGCACTAAAGTAAAACTGCAGAAAACGTTGCATCATGTTATGCTCATCATCGGCAAGGAATACAGAGTTAAGGATAAAAATACATCAGAATGGAGCTAAGCACAGGCAAAATCTTAGAGGAAACCTGGTTCAGTCTGCTTTCCAACAGACACTAGGACATTGAATGTTCCGGAGTGGCCTAGTTGCAGTTGTCAATTAAGTTGTCTATGGCAAGAAAATGGCTGTCTAGCAATGATCACCAACCAACTGGACAGAGCTTGAAGAATTGTAAAAATAATAATTTGCAAATATTGCACAATCCAGGTGTGCAAATCTCTTAGAGACTTACCCATAAAGACTCACAGCTGTAATCGCTGCCAAAGGTCATTCAAAATATGTATTGACTAAGGGGTGTGAATACTTGTGAAAATGTGATTTCAGCATTTCATTTTCAATTTGCAAATATGTCAAAAACATGTTTTCCCTTTGTCATTACAAGATATAGGTAGGTGGGTGAGGAAAAAAAGTGAGGAAAAAAAGCAGTTTAAGTCATTTTGAATTCAGACTAACAACAAAATATGGAATAAGTCAAGCAGTATGAATACTTTCTGAAGGCACTGTACATATTTATTTATACAGTGAGAATCTTTGTGAGATTAAATAAAAATGCATAAATTGCTTCATAGAAAATAAAGGCTTGAAGAGAAAAATAAGCCAGCACTGAGGAACTTGACAGCAAAAGTGATGCAAAATATTACTTAGCATTGCACAATTCTTGGCCTCTGGTGCATAGACTAGGCTACAGTCCATAATAATTAGCAGGTACTGTATCACACAAGCCTATTCCAGGTCTATGCTGTGTGTATTCTTCTTAGTATTATGGCCATGAGATTTGTAACTCAAACTTAGTCCTAAATAATCAATAAAATGCCAGGACCAAAGAGTATATGAAAAGCATCATCATCCTTTGACTGATGCCCAGATGATTAAACCAATGACAACAGCAAGAACCGCCAGAACGACAATGAGAATGCAGATCTTCTTCCTAGATTTGCGCTGAAAGGGGCAAAAGAAACACTTAACGTTATAAGAAAATTGTATTGTAAAATATACAGAAAAAGCGTTATGATTTATTCAGCCTCAAAATAATGATTCTTATGTTACCTACCTGATAGTCTGCAGCCTGTGCTAACTGCTGGGTGGCATTCTGAACATGAAGGTCAGCAGTTTCGACATTGGCCTCTATACTGTCTAAGGGGTATAAATGCACAGTGAAAGGGTCATTCTCTCCCAGAGGTTCAGTTTTGGTTGAATATTTTCTTGAAAATATTGCTGAAAAAGTTAGAACATTTGACTTACACCATGACGATGACTAGCCTCTCAAATGATGTCATTATCACGTTAACATCCCTTCAGTTTTAACTGTGGGACATAATCGTGTGTGTCTAGCTAGCATAGCTGTTTGTCATCCTCTTTTCCCAGAAGACTCATTAGACTGTTCTCCATAAAGACTCCTAAACATGCAGTATTTGATCTCTGTAGGCGTATGCTGTCAATGTTTTGAAAGTGGAAAAGTTTCTAACAGTCAGAAGTTTAGAGGAGTAAATGACTGAATGTATGCTTACCGATCACATCCCCTTGCTCATGGACCATCATTCCCAAGTCCTTAAATATTTCATTTATATCTGTAATATCAGACTGAAAAAAGAGAAAACAAGCATTGAATAAACAGACATCACCACAAATTAAACAGACTGGATATAAATCCATTATGTAAGTGTGATTTGCAGGATAGCATAAGGCAGTGATCATCAACTAGATTCAGCCGCAGGCCAATTTTTTCTTGCGAGGATGGTCGGGGGGCCAGAACATAATTACAAGTAATTTGTAAACTGCAAATTGACAGCAAGCCACCCAATATTTTACTAAAACATAATTATTTCAAACCTCGCTTGCATTGGTGTAAGTTCACGTGCCTCTCTATTATGCGTGGGAATACTTGGGAACAGATTTGGAAATGCTAATCCTCAACACTGGGGCCCCTCAGGGGTGCATGCTTAGTCCCTTCCTGTACTCCCTGTTCACCCACGACTGCGTGGCCAAGCACGACTCCAACCCCATCATTAAGTTCGCTGATGACACAACAGTGATAGGCCTGATCAACGACAACGATGGGCCTATAGGGAGGTCAGAGACCTGGCAGTGTGGTGAAAGGACAACAACTTCTCCCTCAATGTGAGCAAGACAAATGAGCTGTTTGTGGACAATTGGAAAAGGAGGGCCAAACAGGCCCCCATTAACATCAACAGGGCTGTAGTGGAGCAGGTCGAGAGGTTTAAGTTCCTTGGTGTCCACATCACCAACAAACTATCATGGTCCAAACACACCAAGATAGTTGTGAAGAGGGCATAACAACACCTTTCCCCTCAGGAGATTGAAAAGATTTGGCATGGGTCCCCAGATTCTCAAAAGTTCTACAGCTGCACCATCAAGAGCATCCTGACCATTTGCATCAATGCCTGGTATGGCAACTGCTTGGCATCTGACCGTAAGGCACTACAGAGTGTAGTGCGTACAGCCCAGTACATCACTGGGGCCAAGCTTCATGACATCCAGGACCTATATACAAGGCGGTGTCAGAGGAAGGCCCATAAAATGGTCAAAGACTCCAGTCATCCAATTCAGAGATTGTTCTCTATGCTACCGCAAGGCAAGAGGTCCCAGAGCGCCAAGTCTAGGACCAAAAGGCTCCTTAACGGCTGCTACCCCCAAGCCATAAGACTGCTGAACAATTAATAAAATGGCCAACTGGAATATTTATATTGACCCCCACGCCCTTTGTTTTTAAACTGCTGCTACTCGCGGTTTATCATCTATGCATAGTCACTATACAAATGACCTCAACTAACCTGTACCGGTACCCCCTGTATATAGCCTCCTAATGTAATTTTCTTGTGCTACTTTTTGATTTTATTAAATATTTTTACTTTCGTAAATATTTTCTTAACTCTAGGGCTTGTAAGTAAACATTCCACGGTAAGGTTTACACCTGTTGTATTCAGAGCATGTGACAAATAACATTTGATTTGATTTCTGAAATTAAAATCACTTGGAGCTGATTTTAGGGTGTTTTTACAGTCCATTATGTCAAAAAATAATTATCTGAAAACATAGGGGGGCAAATAAAATAGCCTTCGGCCCAAATAAGCTATGATTACTGTATGGCTTATGGTATAAGATCATTTAAAGGAATGAAAGACATCCAGCAAAATCAGAATTTAACCCTGAATCTTGTTCACTAATGGTGAGTAATAGGAGTGCTGTCACCTCTAGCTGTCTGATGGAAGTCTCTCTCTCCTGGATGAGCTGCAGGTCCTCTTCAGTGATGGCCACCTCCTGGGACTGTGACTGGACCTGGGCCTGCCCCCCACTGTAGAGTCAGACATGGGGAAGATGTGGTGAACCACCCAAAGCAAACACTCACCTCCCACTACGTCTGTCTGGGCTAGAGAGAGATGGGCCTATAAAGACTGACATGTTAACACTAAAGTGGATGTTTAGATAAACTAGCAGTTAGAGAATAGTCAACTGTGGGTTTTGTATGTGAATATTCATTTAATGGTTAAGCGAATTCATAGTAGAACAAAAAGGTCAGAAAAAAGAAAAAAAAAGAGCTAAACCCCAATAGACCAAATAAAAAACATTATCTTAACTGTAAAAGAGGATGTTTACATTCTCCACAACTGTAGGCAATAATAGAGGAATCAGGATTATGAACTCTGGGTAAATTCATTAAATATGAGTGTCTACAGTGGTTCCTTCCTCTGTTGTCGGCATGCAGTTGTGGCAACAGACAGTGGGATGAATTTAAACAGCTTGCACAGTATGTTTAGTGCAGCATGTCTGTGTACTATTTCACTCAAAAAGCACGAGACCACTGAAATGCTGAACTCTGACCTTTCATAGACGTTTCCATTTCCTCCAAAGCTGTCGTCAGGATAGCCACCCTGAGGGTGGACAGAACAGTCAGTCTGATGCTCTCTAATTTATGGCTTTATGTGTAAAGTGACTACAGTTTGGGAGGAAAGACCACACTTGAAACATTTACATTTCCTCCCCTCTCGACAACCAAATAACTGACTACTCCTCCTATCACCAATCAACGGCTGTATATACACTACATGACCAAAAGTATGTGGACACCTGCTCATCGAACATCTCATTCCAAAATCATGGGCATTAATATGGAGTTGGTCCCCCCTTTACTGATATAACAGACTTTCCACTAGATGTTGGAGTATTGCTGTGGGAATTTGCTTCCATTCAGCCACAAGAGCATTAGTGAGGTAGGGCAATGATGTTGGGCGTTTAGGCTTGGCTAACAGTCGCTGTTCCAATTGATCGCAAAGGTGTTCGATGGGGTTGAGGTCAGGGCTCTGTGCAGGACAGTCAAGTTCTTCAACACAGACAAACCATTTCTGTATGGACCTCGCTTTGTGCATGGGGGCATTGTCACGTGAGAAACAGGAAAGGGTCTTCCCCAAATTTGAAATCACGGAATCATCTAGAATGTCAGTATGCTGTAGCGTTAAGATTTCCCTTCACTAGAACTAAAGGGACTAGCCCGAACCATGAAAAACAGCCCCAGGCCATTATTCCTCCTCCGCCAAACTTTACAGTTGGCACTATGCATTCTGGTAGGTAGCGTTCTCCTGGCATCCGCCAAACCCAGATTCTTCCATCGGACTGCCAGATGGTGAATCGTGATTCATCACTCCAGAGAACTAGTTTCCACCGCTCCAGAGTCCAATGTCGGCAAGCTTTATACCACTCCAGCTGACGCTTGGCATTGCGCATGGTGATCTTAGGCTTATGTGCGGCTACTCGGCCATGGAAACCCATTTCATGAAGATCCCGCCGAACAGTTCTTGTGCTGATGTTGCTCCAGAGGCAGTTTGTAACTCGGAAGTGAGTGTTGCAACCGAGAACAGATGATTTAAAACTCTGCGGTCCCATTCTGTGAGCTTGTGTGGCCTACCACTTTGCGGCTGAGCACGTTGCTCCTAGACGATTCCACTTCACAATACCAGCACTTACAGTTAACCGGGGCAGCTCTAGCAGGGCAAAAATGTAACAAACTGATTTGTTGGAAAGCTTGCATCCTATGACGGTGCCATGTTGAAAATTACTGAGCTCTTCAGTAAGGCCATTCTACTGCCAATGCTTGTCTATGTAGATTGCACAGCTGTGTGCTTGATTATATACACACACCTGTCAGCAACGGGTGTGGCTGAAACAGATGAATCCACTAATTTGAATGGGTGTCCACATATATATATATTAAATAAGTATGAGTGTGTGCGTGTGTATATATATATATACACAATCCTCAATCTCCACACAATACCTCACAATGACAAAGCAAAGACAGCTTTTTAGACATTTTTGGAAATGTATTAAAAATATAAACTGAAATATCACATTTACATTGATGAAGAAAAAAAACGATATAGTACATTTTAGAATAAGGCTGTAATATAACTAAATGTGTATATACACAGTGCAT
The DNA here is from genome assembly GCF_002021735.2 of Oncorhynchus kisutch. Taxonomy (NCBI): domain Eukaryota; kingdom Metazoa; phylum Chordata; class Actinopteri; order Salmoniformes; family Salmonidae; genus Oncorhynchus; species Oncorhynchus kisutch. Next base: position 20,996,230 of record NC_034185.2, read on the forward strand.
TTGAAAAGTATTCAGACCCCTTGAGTTTATCCCACATTTTGTTTCGTCTTCATTGTTCCAAACTTCTTCCATTTAAGAATGGAGGCCACTGTGTTCCTGGGGACCTTAAATGCTGCAGAAATCTTTTGATACCCTTCCCCAGATCTGTGCCTCGACACAATACTATTTTGGAGCTCTACAGACAATTCCTTTGATCTCATGGCTTGGTTTGTGCTCTGACATGTACTGTCAACTGTGGGACCTTATATAGACAGGTATGTGCCTTTCCAAAAAATGCCCAATCAATTGAATTTACCACAGGTGGACTCCAATCACATTGTAGAAACATTTAAGGATGATCAATGGAAACAGGATGCACAGGAGCTCAATTTTGAGTCTCATTGGAAAGGGTCTGAATACTTATGTAAATAAGGTATCAGTTTTTCATTTTTAATACACTTGCAAAAATGTAAAAAAAACTGTTTTCGCTTTGTCATTATGGGGTATTTATTGTGTGTAGATTGACAAAGATTTTTTTTCGTATCCATTTTCTATTAAGGCTGTAACGTAACATATACACACACACACCCCCCCATCCAGTACCTTTAAACCTTTTCCTGCATTAAACAAAAACGTTAATGTTGAAGGTGTGGTCTGTACCAGTGGAGGCTGGTGGGAGGAGCTACAGTGCCTTGCGAAAGTATTCGGCCCCCTTGAACTTTGCGACCTTTTGCCACATTTCAGGCTTCAAACATAAAGATATAAAACTGTATTTTTTTGTGAAGAATCAACAACAAGTGGGACACAATCATGAAGTGGAACGACATTTATTGGATATTTCAAACTTTTTTAACAAATCAGAAACTGAAAAATTGGGCGTGCAAAATTATTCAGCCCCTTTACTTTCAGTGCAGCAAACTCTCTCCAGAAGTTCAGTGAGGATCTCTGAATGATCCAATGTTGACCTAAATGACTAATGATGATAAATACAATCCACCTGTGTGTAATCAAGTCTCCGTATAAATGCACCTGCACTGTGATAGTCTCAGAGGTCCGATAAAAGCGCAGAGAGCATCATGAAGAACAAGGAACACACCAGGCAGGTCCGAGATACTGTTGTGAAGAAGTTTAAAGCCGGATTTGGATACAAAAAGATTTCCCAAGCTTTAAACATCCCAAGGAGCACTGTGCAAGCGATAATATTGAAATGGAAGGAGTATCAGACCACTGCAAATCTACCAAGACCTGGCCGTCCCTCTAAACTTTCAGCTCATACAAGGAGAAGACTGATCAGAGATGCAGCCAAGAGGCCCATTATCACTCTGGATGAACTGCAGAGATCTACAGCTGAGGTGGGAGACTCTGTCCATAGGACAACAATCAGTCGTATATTGCACAAATCTGGCCTTTATGGAAGAGTGGCAAGAAGAAAGCCATTTCTTAAAGATATCCATAAAAAGTGTCGTTTAAAGTTTGCCACAAGCCATCTGGGAGACACACCAAACATGTGGTCAGATGAAACAAAAATTGAGCTTTTTGGCAACAATGCAAAACGTTATGTTTGGCGTAAAAGCAACACAGCCCATCACCCTGAACACACCATCCCCACTGTCAAACATGGTGGTGGCAGCATCATGGTTTGGGCCTGCTTTTCTTCAGCAGGGACAGGGAAGATGGTTAAAATTGATGGGAAGATGGATGGAGCCAAATACAGGACCATTCTGGAAGAAAACCTGATGGAGTCTGCAAAAGACCTGAGACTGGGACGGAGATTTGTCTTCCAACAAGACAATGATCCAAAACATAAAGCAAAATCTACAATGGAATGGTTCAAAAATAAACATATCCAGGTGTTAGAATGGCCAAGTCAAAGTCCAGACCTGAATCCAATCGAGAATCTGTGGAAAGAACTGAAAACTGCTGTTCCAAATGCTCTCCATCCAACCTCACTGAGCTCGAGCTGTTTTGCAAGGAGGAATGGGAAAAAAATTCAGTCTCTCGATGTGCAAAACTGATAGAGACATACCCCAAGTGACTTACAGCTGTAATCGCAGCAAAAGGTGGCGCTACAAAGTATTAACTTAAGGGGGCTGAATAAGTTTGCACGCCCAATTTTTCAGTTTTTGATTTGTTAAAAAAGTTTGAAATATCCAAGAAATGTCTTTCCACTTCATGATTGTGTCCCACTTGTTGTTGATTCTTCACAAAAAAATACAGTTTTATATCTTTATGTTTGAAGCCTGAAATGTGGCAAAAGGTCGCAAAGTTCAAGGGGGCCGAATACTTTCGCAAGGCACTGTATATGAGGATGGGCTCATTCTAATGGCCGGAATAGAATTTGTGGAACAGTATGAAACGTTTCAAACACATGGAAACCACGTTTGAATCAGTTCCATTAATTCCATTCCATTCCAGCCATTAAAATGAGCTTGTCTTCCTATAGTTCCTCCAACCAGCCTCCTCTGGTCTGTACCTAGTAAAGTTTGTGTACATTTTTTATGATTACTAACCGACACTCTGGACTCGGCACGGACTCTGGCAACAAACGCCTTCTCTTTCTGAGCAGCCTGCCTCTGTGTCTTTTGGAAATTGGCCAGTGCATTGGAGAAGTCATTGATAAATCGGTCTTTCTGGATCTTTCTCTGGCGCTAGAAGAGAGGTATATGTAAACAAATGAGTTAACATCACATACAGTGTTCATGATACTGTGCCATTGCATCACTCTTTAATCTCAACCGATAAGAGAATTATTCTTATGACTTCTGTCTCAGGCCCTCATGTCCTACTTTACATAAGCAGAAGTGAAATACTAACAACTCATTGTGAGACTTATATGAAAAATATGTATATATTTTTTCGTTAGCAAGTAATACAACTAGAATGTGTTTGCAATTAAACCCATCATTTGTCTTTCCATTGTCTAAATTAAACATCCAGGACAGTATTGAAAAACAGAAAATGTGGATGTTTGTAAGAACTGTTTTATTCCTGCCATGGCGTGCATTACAAACTTTCCTTGTGACCTCTACAAGAACGCAATAATTGCTTTCTTTACCACACACAAACAGAAATTCCTTCAAAACTGTTGGATTTCTGCTGTCAGGAAAAATGTTCATGCAGTGTGCCTTGGGCCTTCCTTGAACGAGAAGGCACAACTACGAAAACAGGAAATAAAGTCTTAAGAATAGTGCACCAGCAGTATATATAAATAAAGGCGGATCCAAAAGTAACCACCCTGAAAGTACCCCCCCCCCCCTGGAACCTTCTTCCGCAGAGCTAAAGATTCGAAACACGTTCTGCGCAAGCTTTTCTTTATCTGTACTTTACGCACACATTTGAGGTCACCCTCTCTTCACATTTCTCACTGTCAATCGTGAATGATAATTCTTCAAGTTTTACCGGTGAAACGACCATGTAGCATCTGCATGCCAAACATTTGATCTCAATCACAATTTCATGGGAATATGAAGTGTTGCACGGTACAGTGTTGTTTTGAATTATATACAGCAGTGGTCACCAACCTTTTCAGAGTCAAGATCACTTTCCCAGTCAAAAAGCAAGCAGAGACCTACCGCTCAGATTGATGTTTAAACATGACTAAAAACATTTAACCTAATATAAAACAGTTCTAGACCTAATACATTTCCTAGTACATTATCACAGCATTTTGGCTATATGCCTGTCCTGCCAATATTGTTATTCTCAGACCATATTAGATTTCAAAACTCAAGCTTTTATAACAAAATAGATGTGCTAATGTAGCACTTGCAAGGCACTGTGGACCATAAATTGAAATAATTTGCTCGTTTATTTTACCGGACTGATGGTAGCTGCATCTGGGAACTCATGATATCAGTGATCTTCAGGTCGGAAAGTCTGAGCTTAAGAACGATGCCCGAGTTTCCGGCTTGGAATTCGGAGTTGGATTGTTCCCAGTGAGAAGGCTTTATCATTGGCTTTTCTACAGAAATGTTTGGTGATCGACTGGTTGGTACCAGACCACTGCTTATACTATTATATTTGGTTCTGTTATGTAGAATGCTCTCATTGTCATTTTCAGCTTTAATTGTATTAAATGAGCACCATTCATCACTGAAATTCACCAGAGTAGCCTGTTCTCCAGGGAGCCAAACAAGTAGGCCTAGAGCAGTGAGTAAAGGAGGGAAACCCATGGCAGCGGGTTCCAGAGAAATCAGAACTGCAGCCACTCCGATAAAACAGAGTACCTTATCGTTTCCTATTATACAGTATCAGCACACCATGTAATGACAAAGTAGAAATACATATTTTTTAAATGAGATTCTTTTGAAAATAAATTGTTATCCAATTTATATTCTCATAAAAGTAAAACATTGAGAATGCAGGGTAAGTTTGTTGAAAGTTGGCTAAGATAAAAGACGCAAATACAAAGCGGCAATCAGCAGTTAAAACAAAAACAAAACATACTCCCCAACACTGTTTGGGCATAACGCGGGGGATGGGACTGGGGAAATAGAACCACTCAAATTAAACGACAGAGCTATGGCTGCAAGGACTGACCATCCATGATATAAAAATTTGATTTAACCATGTTTTTTTTAATGCTATACAGTGTTTGTTTACAAACATTGGAATAAAACAAGCTTATATTTTGGAGTTTAGTTCAACGACCGTTGAACTAAACTCATGGAGGCATGTATAAGTAATATTCTTCAAGAACCAATGGATACATTAAGTCCAAAAATGGATGTAGCAACTGCTGATTGCATTTGTCATTAAAGGGACATTCATAAAAGGTGAACAGAGGGCACTACTACAAGTGCAATTATTTTTTAGTTGTGTTGATTGAGACTTGAGACTCAGGAACAGGTCATCCTAGGACCAGCTTGGACAACACAGGCCAGCCCACCTAACATGTGACCAATGAGCACTGAGGTGCTGTTCACCTAGCTGTTTTCACATTACTGTGTGAATAATGTTCTGTCTGCTATTGCACATGACAGTAGTTACTATACGTTTTGTTGCTTGTTGTACAAAAAAAGGTGTTGAGTACCTGTTCAGTTGTGACAGGCAAAGAGCCAAATTGCTTCACACTTCGGTCTGTTTCTTTGGCAAGGTGGTTGACATTCTGCTGTTTCTGCTGCCTACATTTGAAAAGTGAAAAGCCTAATTTAGATAATATTCCATTATAATACATATACCTGCATGTAAAAACATCTTTAAAAGTTACAGATAAGAGACTTATTCTGATTAAAACAGAACTCACAGCTGCTGTCTGAGCTCAGTTGTGTCTTGTGGGGTTCCCAACTTATCCACAATACTCTGTATTTCAGATGCTGGCAGAAACAAGGCACACATATTGTGACACAAAACAATACGTGTGTTCATTCAATAGGAAAAGCATTACATTTGAAAATGCATTCAAAATAAAATATATAATGTAGATATGTTAATACATTTGAGTCTACCCCCAGGCCTCATAGGATATGTATAGTAGTAGCCTATTGGCCTACGAAAGTCTGAGGATATAACAAAACTTGTTTGTACTGATTTACATGTTGTGGTTGTGTGCACAGTTTGTCCATGTGTATCAATTACTTTGTTGTGCGATCTTTTGGATGTTGGAGATTATCGTCTGAGTAAGCACATTTGGGTCCTGCACTTTTCCGTACTGGTAGGCCATCGTTGACACATTGGGAGTCTCCCCAAGACCTTGAAATATAAAATGTTGCAAGTATTGTTGTCAGTCACTCACATGGCTTGCCTCAGTTCACTTCTATTCACTCCCACCTGCTTTATGTATTATGAACACTCATTCCCATAGACATACATACGTGCTGTCACCAAAGTGGGAAAAATCCCCCATGCTTGTATAAAATAGTTTTTAAGTGAATAAACCATGAATGTTGAGAAACATAATAGGCCATCAGTAAGAGAAACACATGAATGTACACAAGAGTACAGTCTGCAAAAGGTTAGTTGAAGTTCATCAGCCAGCCGTCCAATCAGATACAGGCATTGGAAGAGAGCACAGGCAGGGCAAGCTAACGCCCTCAACCTGAAAAACTAGACCAGAAAAATGCGGAAATACGAACGCCTGAATAACTGGGCATGGATGAATGTCAAATACGCCCCCTCCCCACTGTGTCTATTTGCTACTCGTATGTCATAATATACATTTCATCAAACGCTAAAAACATGAATGGTAACGTAGCCATGTTCATTTAGATCAAGGAAATACTGCAGCGTAAAGAGAGAGATACATTGTTGCACAAATGCTGACAACTTTCAGTAAACATTAAAATCCCTTTCAGGTCGCATGAATTACAGCTTAATTGTCGCTTGTCGACATTTACTAATCATTTGCATATCCAAACATTGCCGATGGAAAATTTCGGGGAACACTAAATATTCGTTTACCTTAATGAGTTCTGTCTTGACAGTCTGCTCGGCCTACACTCTGCTTCCTGATCGGTGTGTCATGTTTTTCTAGTCACATGATCCACTCTAAGCCGCTTTACAGCAAAGATCAAATCATAGTGCAAGAGGATTTACTTCGCCCAAAATCTTTCCACGAAAATAAGACCACGAAGTGAGGAATTTGTGCATGTAGGTCAATGAGAATGTCGAATTTGGTCAACACAAATGTAATTGATTGGTAATTTTTTACGTCTTGCTTATTTGAACGAATAGAAGTTTCATAAATGGTTTGGCTGTTACAAATGCACATATATAATTGGACGCACATGGCATTACGGTAACTTAAAAAAAAAAAAACTTTATAACCTAACGCAGAAAGCATAAAAAACTCCTGAAACTAGATCCCCCACATTCTGGTCTTGATGAGATTTGTTTTTAATTGTTAGGAGAGGTTCTCTTCTGCACTGTTCAACCAATCCAGAAAATGTGGACGAGGAGTTAAGACGTAGAGTGTCGCCTTGTTAACGTCCAAAAACGGAGGTGACGTCACGCGCTCTCACTTCCATTTCCACTAACAACCGGAATATCCTTTTATAATCAGCCTCGGCGGGGCTAAAGCTAAATTGTGCCTGTTGTTTATATGCGTATTTGCCCTCTTAATGGCTTGATCTCGCCTCCTCCTTCCATCTTCGAGGACATGCTTTTCCATCGTTATCTTGGCCAGGTCGCAATTGTAAATGAGAACTTGTTCTCAACTTGCCTACCTGGTTAAATAAAGGTAAAATAAAAATAAAATAAATAAAAAATCGTTAGAGTAGCTGTCTTCTCACTATAATAGATAATCTTTGATAAAAATGTCTAGCTCAGACAATGGGACTGGAAGCCGGGTACCTGTGGTTGTTTAGTTCAACTCTAGCCATTATATGATTAGACACAAGATGATTGAGGTACAAAACAAATAATATCCAAAGACACATTTTATGTACTTTATACGCTTTATTCTAAGGTATGCCTATGCTACATTCAAAATACAATAAGAAGGGATTTATAAATTAAACAAGATTACATGAAGAAGACCAGGCAAATATCGACAGCAGTATAATGTTCAGAAGAGGTTTCTCAAATGCTTCTCTTCATTTTCCTCATTGAACACACTATCCAAGGTGGACAGGTCATAGCTTATGTTTAAAAAAAACTGCCACTAAGCCACATACTGTACATGTATTGACATGAATCCTTTTGTGAGTAGTAAATTACAGTAACTGGACAATTCATCTGCCGCCCAAAAAAGGGCTATTATGAAACATTTACATTTTTTTGCATGAAGTTAGTTACATACTGTTCACACATAGTTGTATATTATATTGATGTAGCTTTACAATAGATCACGTAGTAGCAAATACATTTATATAGGAAGAATTTCTATTGAATATTTTTAATGTGACAATGAGATTAAGACATTTTCGAAACCATGGATAAAACAGTGCATAGATGATTGGATTTGCAGTAGAATTAAAGTAACCCAGCCAGATAAACACTTCAAAGAGAATAGGTGGTGTGCTAAAGTTTGTGTATGGATCAACTATGGAATTAACAAAGAAAGGCAGCCAGCAAAAGATGAAAACACCCACCACAATGCCTAAAGTTTTAGCTGCTTTCCGCTCTGACCGTTGAGACACCACACCTCTACCTCCCACATTGGAATTATTTTGTCTGTCTTCAATCTTTTTTATATGTTTTTTTGCCACCAAAAATATTTTGGTATACAAACCCACCATTACAGAGCACGGAAAGAAAAATGCTATCAATGTGTCTAGGGCGCCCCACAGAGCATTAAGGAAAAGATTACAACTTCCCAGGCAGTATATGGATGCAATGAATTCATCCAGTCCTCTTACATTTGCTTTGGAATATAGTAGGCCATAGGAGTACAATGCAGCAACGGCCCAACTGGCAAAAACCATGAGCCATGCAATTGGTAGTGTAATCTTGGTGGAATAGCGAAGTGGACTGCACACAGACTCATATCGATCTATGGCTATGAATACCAGGTGGAAAATTGAAACAGATGTGAGGAACATATCAGAATGCAGGAAACAAAAAGCATCTCCAAAGTACCAGCAGCCCTCCACAGCCTTAATTGTACTAAAAGGCATCACAGTTACTCCAACTAGCAGGTCTGCAACTGCCAAAGACATTATAAGCATGTTAGTTGGCGTGTGGAGCTGTTTTATGTGAGCAATGGAGATAATGACCACACCGTTCCCTAGAATAGTAACCAGCATAACAGAAACAAAAAAAAAGTATGAAGCAATTTGAACCCCTTCACTGAAGATTTCTCTGGTGCAGGAGGCATTTGATTCTGGGTAACAGAACATCTTAGGATCCAGATGTTGATGAGATGAGATATCCATTGCCAAAAACAAAAATACATTCAAGTTAGAGCTGATCACTTGCTACTGTAGTCACAGGTGAAGGTGTGTGAGTGATGCTGAATTCAGCACAGTCTTCTTAGAAGAATGACAGTGTTTATATACTGTATTGGACATATTTTGGTCACACCCCTTTCCCTGCTACCAGCCAGTTATAATAGGTTACATGATTTACATCTGTTTATATTATATGTGTATGTTCAAGTAATGTACAGCATGACAGTATGATAGTTTCATAAAATAGTGATGTCATGAGCACTAAGCTCAAAATGACTGTTCCAGCGGTGTGTACCTCAAGTAGGCACTAGGAGGAGACAAAGAACACTATTAAACAAGGTGACAGGCACAGGCATTGAAATACATTTATTTCAGGCAAACAGCTTTATATGAAACAGGTTAAAAGCAGCTTCTGTTACATTTTCACTCAAGCTTTATCTTTTAGTTGCATAACTGTTACATGTTACATCCCACAATAATGAATATATTTATTTGAACACACATCATACAATGTCAACTGAAACTTTACTCAGAATACAATTTAAATCTACAAGAACCTCTGTGAAAGATGTGACCACTGATGATGATTCTCAAAGCCCTCCTGAACCAAGTGTAAAAGAAAGCATAGACAATAGGGTTAAAAGCAGAGTTCAAATATCCAAACCAAACCAGGGTATCCCCCAACAGCGGGGGGATGGAGTACTGTATGAAAGGGTCAATGATGAGGCACAAGGAAAAGGGACTCCAGCAGATTAGAAACACTCCCACTACTATTGCCAGAATATTTGCCCCTCGTCTCTCTCTACGTCCAGAGTCTGCCTCTTTAAACTGACGAGATAAATCTTTAATGGACCTGGCCTGAGCCCTGGCAACCCAATATATCTTGGAATATATACAAATCAAGATCATGCCTGGGATGTAAAAACTGAAGGAGGATGCTACCAAAGCTGCCACTGGACTAAAGAACACCTGACAGCCTCCAATGCACTTGACATGTGTTTCATAGAAATCCTCCTTTCCTTTCAGATTGATCTCAGGGAAGATCATTCCATAAGAAAAAATGGCAGGGACCAGCCAACTGGTGGTGATCATGATCAATACAGTGTTATTGGTGATGATCAGTCTGTACGACAGTGGCCTGCAGACAGCAAAGTAACGATCAATGGAGATGAAGGATAGATGGAAGATGGAGGATGTGCTCAGCATAATATCAGTGCTGGTGTGAAGCTTACACAGAAACCCTCCTAGGTACCAACAGCCCTGGACAGAGCGCACAGCACTGCACGGCATTACAAACACTCCCAGAAGGAGGTCACACACAGCCAAGGAGACGAGCAGTTGGTTTACGGAGGTTTGAAGCTGCTTGAAGTGTGCAATGGAGGTGATGACAAGAAGATTCCCAATAACAGTCACCAGTATGGCCAACACCATCGATGTGAACATCGGAACCTGAACGCTCAGGGGTCGAGCAAACCTCACACACGATCCACTCAAAGACTCGTAGCAGAAAAGAGTCTGTGATTTCACAGTGCTGTTGAGGTTCGAAGTATTTGAGAAGTCCATTCCACCTGGTGTTTTAGGCCTAGAGACAAGGAACAATTTGATCACATCTTTAAATGTGTTTTTCAACATTTTTCATGTTTTCATCGGTTATCTACATTTATGTTTGCAAAATTAACTGGACTTACTTTCAAACTAAGTTTTACATGAATAGTGTTACTGTAACAGACGGAACACCGAACTGCTGGTCCAAAACGTTGTTCTGAGTCAGATTATTGGGCTTCTGAAAATACAACACATCCTGCTGATAATGCTTCCCATCGGAATCCAGTTTATTTCTAAAAATAACACAAGTGAGGGCAATGCACTTGAGGGAAAAATGGCTATGGTAACACATTCCCATATAAATAGTAAGCTATTACTATCTTCATGAAATAGTTACACATTTAATAAACACAGTTTTTATCAAACTTTTACACTATATATTCATAGTATGTAAATGTAATCATGCAACTTGAACCACTACTTCTGTAAATGACTAGTATCAACAACAATTTCACATCACAGAAGTTAATGAAGCATAATTGGGGTAGCATCAACTAGTCATACTGTATGTGGTTCTTGATTGAAAGGTCACAAAGAAAGAAAATAGTGTTGGAATGTCATCTTTCTTATTCTTGCTCCTTTGAAAATATGAAAAGTGGTATGAATAGACAGACTTCATGCAATCAACCTAAAACTTATACTCACCTTAACATCTACAAATATTGCGCGTTTCTTTAATTAGTTCTCAGCAATCAATACCTTAATCCCAATTATTTCATTGGAAACACTAAGCACTGATTTTGAGCTCTGGTCAGGATCCTTTCAGCTGAGGGAAACAAAGAGACAAGTAAACACTGTAGTCATGTTGACTTGTTGAACAATTGGTTATGAAATGATGGTGTGTAATATAGATCATGCATATGAAAAGTTTAATCTCACCTAATCATAGTCAGCAAACCATGCACAACCTCCTTCAGTCTCAGGCTCTACGAGCACCTAGACTTTCCTCTGAGTATTATATAAACGGACGGATGCTGCTTCACAGCCAATGACATTAGAGTTTTAGTCAGTGGAGACTCCTATTGTATGTTGTTTACTGTGTCTGATGAGTCCACATGCCTCAGTTGACAACATATAGTCGTCAATTACGGGCCCATTTGCAATAAACAATTAGCATTGTAATAATGCAGGATTATCTGTCATAATCTAAATAGCAATCAAGCACAAGCAAAGATCACAGTATTCAAGAATCATTTGGTATACACTGGGCGACGAATGCATAACTTTGAGTTGCATATTGGGGAGGTCAGCCTCAATGGGTTCTGAGGTCAACACCCTTGTAGGTGTTAAAGAAATTACTGTGAAATAGTTGTTTCTGGTGAATTTTGAAGGGAAAATAGATCAAATAAAATCAAATGCTATTAGTCACACGCTCCGAATACAACAGGTGTATGATTACTTATGAGCCCCTGACCAACAATGCAGTTTAAAAAATAAATATATATCTATATACAAATCAAAAAATTAATAGGAGTTGGCTTCATCAAACAGTGTTTGAGAGATGAGTGATATTGTCGCACCCGAATCAATTAGCGCATGACAAGTTAAGCAGTCCTCCAGGACTGTTTATAGGTATGGGCATTTCGATTCGTGTTTAGTGGACATATTCCCCACAAAGTGGAGTGGTCGTTCGCAACAACGTGATGTGTCAATTCTGTTCAAGGTGGAAGCAGATCGACTTTTATGATTTTGAGTGGGCTTGGCTTTAACGACGCGTTTGAGCTTTTTCTTTGCAACTTTTGTATCTGAGTCTATAGACAAAGCCGGTGGGCTTGTTTCTTGATCCAAGCGGGCCCTGGATAGGGTCTCGAGTGAGAGCGGGAGCGGGAGAGATTTGAATTTTAACGTCCTTCCTGTGGACCTGGTGTCCGGTAATTCCCCGTCTAGTCCTTGTGACTTATCTTTTACACTTTTCACAAATGTTTCTCGCTTTAGTTCTTCACGTAGTGGAACTTCTGGAGAACATTGGTCTACGTTTTGATCATCCTTCAACCCTTTGTTACCCTTGTGCTCTGACACTTTGTGTGGGTTTGGTGCAGGAACGTAGTGAACAGGTTGATTGTAGCGGTAGTCGTTTTGATGGCAACGTGCTTTACAGTTATTTAGACCGCGGAGGTTATTGGATTCATGGTTTCGTGGTAGAAACTGTTGTTGTGCGTCATCTCTTAACGCTCCAATACCTGATAATTCACCCTCTGACTGTCCTGGTCAAAGTTCAAAACCGAGTGGTCAGGGCTCTTAGCGTTGCGAACTTTTGATGCCTCAAAAGCTGTGCTTGCAAGCTCTCTGAGTTGTAAGATAGGCAAGCCAACATGGGCTGCAGGGCCCAAGTAGGTAATGAAGTTAGGATACATGTTCGACAGGAACATTTGTTTAAATGGTAACAGGTCTTCCATGCCTGTTTCAGTGAGTAGGCCAAAGTAAGCTGAACGAAGCCTAGGATAGTAAGCTTGTGGGTGTTCGTTCCGAGCTTGTTTCACCGTGTAGCCAGTGAGCTATCGTGTTTGCGAGTCGCAGAACCACTGAATTCTAATTTCATAGCTGTGCCAAGTTTAGCGTAGTTATTTAGCACGTGTTGCTGTTGTAAGCGAATGAACCTTGTCACGTGTCTATTCGACGTTCGCTTCAACAGGTGAACCCTGTCAGAACCCGTAGCGTTCGGGTAGCCATCCAACGCGTCCTCTATGTCAGCTAAGAACGTCTCAGTATCGTTTGGCTGACCTGGAACGGGGTCAAAGGTGGGGAAATTCTTGATGAGTTTGTCAAGTTATTCCGCGTCAAGCGGGCGGACAGGGTTGGCTTCATCCTGTGGGGAAAGTGAGGCCGAAAGGCCAAGATGAGAGGCCAAGCTTTGGCTTTGTTGGCCAAGAGGCGCTATATTACTCAGTGCCGAATGGCCAAGAGGAGAAGACTGAGGGACACATGTTGGAGGCAATGTCTGAAACCTATCGTCTTCACTCCTTTGAGTCCCGAGCTCTGGTTGCTTGGATGGATAGTAGAGCGTGACCATTCTGGATTTCCTCCAGATGGTACCTAAGGGTGGTATTCTGCTGCATTGCAGAGTCCACTTGAGCGCTTAGAGTACTGATTTTGGACACGTGAGTGTTGCACTTGCTCCTTTCGGTCTCAAACTTATCTGTCATGGTTTGCAAATAGAGGTCTTGAGTACTGAGCGAGAGATTCAGTGATGAGATTTCATCCGCTTGCTTAGAAATCAAGATTTCAAACTTCGTCACCCGAGTTCTCTCATCATTCATTTGGTCAGCGACTTCAGTGAGTTCTGCTGATTTGTCATACAACTTTGTCATCTTGTTCATCAATTGATTGTCTTTGGTCTGCAGAATTTTGAGTAGAACCGTGTTACTCTGAGTAACGTTCAACAAAACTGCCTGCATGTTATCAAATTGCGTGCTCCTGTTTGTAGATAACTCAACAGATTTATCTAGTTTGGAGTTCGACCCTGGGTCTCGACCCCGCCCTGTGCAACTGGGAACTGGACTTCCTGACGGGCCGCCCCCAGGTGGTGAGGGTTGGTAACAACATCTCCACCCTGCTGATCCTCAACACTGGGGCCCCACAAGGGTGCGTTCTGAGCCCTCTCCTGTACTCTCTGTTCACCCACGACTGCGTGGCCATGCACGCCTCCAACTCAATCATCAAGTTTGCGGACGACACTACAGTGGTAGGCTTGATTACCAACAACGACGAGACGGCCTACAGGGAGGAGGTGAGGGCCCTCGGAGTGTGGTGTCAGGAAAATAACCTCTCACTCAACGTCAACAAAACAAAGGAGATGATTGTGGACTTCAGGAAACAGCAGAGGGAGCACCCCCTTATCCACATCGACGGGACAGTAGTGGAGAGGGTAGTAAGTTTTAAGTTCCTTGGCATACACATCACGGACAAACTGAATTGGTCCACCCACACAGACAACGTTGTGAACAAGGCGCAGCAGCGCCTCTTCAATCTCAGAAGGCTGAAGAAATTCGGCTTGTTACCAAAAGCACTCACAAATTTCTACAGATGCACAATCGAGAGCGTCCTGTCGGGCTGTATCACCGCCTGGTATGGCAACTGCTCCACCCACAACCGTAGGGCTCTCCAGAGGGTAGTGAGGTCTGCACAACGCATCTACCAACACAACGCAAACTACCTGCACTCCAGGACACCTACACCACCCAATGTCACAGGAAGGCCATAAAGATCATCAAGGACAACAACCACCCGAGCCACTGCCTATTCACCCCGCTATCATCCAGAAGGCGAGGTCAGTACAGGTGCATCAAAGCAGGGACCGAGAAACTGAAAAACAGCTTCTATCTCAAGGCCAACAGACTGTTAAAATTAAGCGGGATGCAAATGTCTCAACTGGCCAATTGCCAGGGGGAATGCAGAGTGCCAGATTCAAATAAAATGCTATAGAATTCAAACTTTCATTAAATCACACATGTAAGATACTCAATTAAAGCTCCACTTGTTGTGAATCCAGCCAACATGTCAGATTTTAAAAATGCTTTTCGGCGAAAGCATAAGAAGCTATTATCTGATAGCCTGCACCATCTGCACCAGCAGTAAACAAAGGAGTTAGCATATTATAACCCTGCAGGCGCTACACAAAACGCTGAAATAAAATATAAAACATGCATTACCTTTGACGAGCTTGTTTTGTTGGCACTCCAATATGCCCCATAAACATCACAATTGGTCCTTTTGTTCGATTAATTCCATCCATATATATCCAAAATGTCCATTTATAAAGCGCGTTTGATCCAGAAAAAAACAGCTTACAAAAACGCAACGTCACTACAAAATATTTCAAAAGTGGCCTATAAACTTTGCCAAAATATTTCGAACTACTTTTGTAATAGAACGTTAGGTATTTTTAAACGTTAATAATCGATCAAATTGTAGACGGGGCAATCTGT
Source organism: Oncorhynchus kisutch (assembly GCF_002021735.2). Classification (NCBI taxonomy): domain Eukaryota; kingdom Metazoa; phylum Chordata; class Actinopteri; order Salmoniformes; family Salmonidae; genus Oncorhynchus; species Oncorhynchus kisutch. The sequence goes on from NC_034185.2 coordinate 21,011,567, forward strand.
ATTCAATACAGGAAAGAAAAGAAACCAGCTCTGCTTTTCACATCTTGCGCAACTCACAAAAGTGTCCCCAGTTCCGAGTTGGCCTACTTCTTCATTGCACAAAGGAATAACCTCAACCAAATTCCAAAGACTGGCGACATCTAGTGGAAGCGGTAGGAACTGAAAATAGGTTCCTATGAAATATCCCATGGCAAAGACAATATAGGGAACAGGGGAAAAAATCTGAACAGTTAGTCCTCAGGGTTTTGCCTGCTACATAAGTTATGTTATACTCACAGACATGATTCAAACCGTTTTAGAAACTTCAGAGTGTTTTCTATCCAAATCTATGAATAATATGGATATCTTATATTCTTGGTATGAGTAGCAGGAAGTTGAAATTGGGCACGCTATTTATCCAAAAGTGACAATTCTGCCCCCTAGCTTTAAGAGGTTCTATCTCAAGGCCATCAGACTGTTAAACAGCCACCACTGACATTGAGTGGCTGCTGCCAACCCATCGACTCAACTCCAGCTACTTCAATAATGTCAATTGATGTAAAAATATATCCCTAGCCACTACTGCTACTTAATATAATGTTTACATATCCTACATTACTCATCTCATATGTATATGTTTATACTGTACTCTATATCATCTACTGCATCTTTATGTAATATATGTATCACTAGCCACTTTAAACTATGCCACTTTGTTTACATACCCTACATTACTCATCTCATATGTATATACTGTACTCGATACCATCTACTGCATCTTGCCTATGCCGTTCTGTACCATCACTCATTCATATATCTTTATGTACATATTCTTTATCCCTTTACACTTGTGTGTATAAGGTAGTAGTTGTGGAATTGTGAGAGTAGGCAACAACACATCTGCCACGCTGATCCTCAACACTGGGGCCCCTCAGGGGTATGTACTTAGTCCCCACCTGTACTCCCTGTTCACCCATGACTTTGTTGCCAAACACGACTCCAACACCATCATTAAGTTTGCTGATGACACAACAGTGGTAGGCCTGATCACCGACAATGATGAGACGGTCTATAGGGAGAAGGTCAGAGAACTGGCAGTGTGGTGCCAGGACAACAACCTCTCCCTCAAATGTGAGCTAGACAAAGGAGCTGATCGTGGACTACGTGTTTAGCACCCTCCTGCCAGTGCCACCATGCTTTCAGCACCTTCTTGACGGCCAACAACTCACGATAGACTGAAGAGTTTCAGAAGAAAGTTCTTTGTTTCTGGCAGTTTTCAACTGTGCTAACATAATTGCAAAAGGGTTTTCTAATGATCAATTAGCCTTTTAAAATGATAAACTTGGATTAGCTAACACAACATGTCATTGGAACACAGGAGTGATGTTTGCTGATAATGGGCCTCTGCACGCCTATGTAGATATTCCATTTAAAAAAATGCTGTTTCCAGCTACAATAGTCATTTACAACATTAAGAATGTCTACACTGTATTTCTGATCAATTTGATGTTACTTTAATGGATAGAAAATGTGCTTTTCTTTCATAAACAAAGACATTTCTAAGTGACTGGTAAAAACAGCATGACTATTTAGTTCAACACAATTACTATTTAGTTCAAAACAGCATGACTATTTAATTTAAGACAGCATGACTATTTATTTAACACAGCATTTTTTCGTGACCAACTTTTAATTCAGTTTAGTAAAAAAAAAATCTGAGAGAGGGTTACAGGTACAAAAACAATCAAAGAAATGCGCACAAAGATAACCCCAACCTATTCCCCCCTTCAGTCCCACTAGGGAAACATGTTTCCCACCCGCCTAATCGAGAAGTTCCTGGTTTGAACCCCGAGCTGACTCGGCGAAATGTCTATTGATGTGGCCTTGAGCAAGGCACTTAATCATAATTGCTCCTCTAACTCTCTCTCTAGTTAAGAGTGTCTGCTAAATTACTAAAAGGTACATTTTTTATTGTTCTTCACAGAGTCAAGTATATTTGTTCAGGCCTCAATTGTTCCTTGACTAGCACCATTCATTCTCGTTGTTTATAATTCTAATGTTATAACTTCTAACAGTAACTATATCCACTGGATAGGAGAGAGTGAGGTAGTTGCCATCTGAGAGCCCCAAAAAATTTCACAGCAGTGCTGCCTGCCAGCAGTAATCTTCTCTGATTGAGATTCAAGGGGCTATATTCGCTAAATAACATAATAGATGCAAAGCACTGAATATTTAAATTCATGCACTTCTAAATGAATTGTATAACTTTACCCCAGAAGCATTTAACTACAGGGCACTCCCACATCATATGAAGGAATGTGCATATCTGATTTAGGGGACACGGTGATCAGTTGGGAGTTGGGGTCAATTTCATCATAAAACGTTTAGTTGGTGCTAAATACAGTCTGGGAACAAACTTAAATAGTATAAATTGACGGATCGGGTTACGGGATGCCGAGGTCATATTTTTCCATACTCTCTTCCAGTTTGAAGGGTTGTTCAGATTCAATTAGATCTGTGGACAATATTTTTTCAATGGCCAGCTCAGAATATGTTGTTTATATATTATAGAGATAAGTCCATTCGGGAGCCCAGATATTGTCTTTATAAATCCCATCATTGGATGGTTCGGTAGTTGGGTTTCACAAGGGAATCCATAGGCCAGCATACCTGACCTAAGTTGTAAACATAGTGTAGTGGATTTTTACTGTGTCTCTTTCTGCTTACAGTGTCTCACACTTGTCATACATGTTTGACCTGTTGCATACTTAGAAATGCACCTGTTGTAGACAGACAGGGTGTCTGAGGTTTGCTCTCACAAGGTTGGCTCGGCAGACGTGGAACATAGGCTGAACGCCCAGACTCTGTGGTTGCATGTATTCTTCTGGGCAACCACTCTCTGGGAGCAAACACTTTGCTGAGAATGAACTCACTTGGCTATCTTTGTGTAACCCATTGTGATAGTATAAATATGCTGAGGGGTAAATACCTCCTCAGAGCTTCTGACTAACTTGTACTGTGAAGTGCTGTTTGTCATTTCACCGCTGGCGTGAATAAACATAAATTAATTTAATCTTGACTTTGGGGTCCTTAGTGGAAATTTCCACGACAACAGATAAAAGGAGTAATGTTTATGTATTTTTAAAATCTTGGAATAGTCTCATACCATTACTGTCCATGATGTCAGTAAGGGTACGGATTCCACATTTGGACCATTCGGGGGATTCCAAAGGCCGCCCTTCAGAGTGCAAGGTATTATTGTGTAATATTGTATGTAGTATTGGTATGACATTTTTATCAGGTTTCAGGTAAGACCCAAGTGCAGAATGTGTTGAAGTAACCATGTTTATTGTAACCACTGGGGCAGGCATACAACAGGTCAAGGCAAACAAAGGTCGATAATCCAGAGTAGTGGGGTCAATTTACAGGGTGGCAGGCAGGCTCAGGAGCTGAGAAAAAACTGGCTGACTTGAACAAGCAAGACAAATTGGCAGCAGACATACACAGGGGATAATCGGTGAAATGGGCGACATCTGGAGGGAGGGGGTGGAGACAAGCACAAAGACAGGTGAAACAGATCAGGGCGTGACAATTTTGATTCCCAGTTACATTGTTTTTCAATTTTGCACCAAATAAAAATTGTGTGAGCAAAAATAGGACCAAAGCGTAGTTTACATTATTTATCCTCTTGGCTCATCGATGCCTTTAGCAGGATAATTTTTACTACAAATATTTAATTTTCATGAAATCACAAGTGCAATATACCAATTATTATTTATTTTTTTAATTTTACCTTTATTTAACCAGGCAAGTCAGTTAAGAACAAATTCTTATTTTCAATGATGGCCTAGGAACAGTGGGTTAACTGCCTGTTCAGGGGCAGAACGACAGATTTGTACCTTGTCAGCTCGGGGGTTTGAACTTGCAACCTTCCAGTTGCTAGTCCAACGCTCTAACCACTAACCCTGCCGCCTCATGTCAGATTTCAAAAAAGCTTTACGGTGAAAGCAAACAATGCAATTATGTGAGGAGAGCTCTCAGCAGACAAAACATTACAAACAGCTAGCAGCAAAGTCGATTGGTCATGAAAGTCAGAAAAGCAATCAAATTAATCGCTTACCTTTGATGATCTTCATATGTTTGCACTCGCGAGACTCCCAGTTACGCAATAAATGCTTGTTTTGTTCCATAAAGATTCTCTTTATATCCAAAAACCTCCATTTGGTTGGCGCGTTTTGTTTAGTAATCCACAGGCTCACAGTCACGACGGGAAGACAAAAATTCCAAATAGTATCCGTAAAGTTCGTAGAAACATGTCAAACGTTTTTTTATAATCAATCCTCAGGTTGTTTTAACCAATAAAGAATCGATTATATTTCAACCGGACGGTAGCCTTTTCAATAGGAGAGAGAGAGAAAAGGTCTTGCTCCAGGCGCTCGTTCATGCACAAATCTGGGGACACCTAGCTATCCACTGACGCGATGTGATCATTCTCGCTCATTTTTCAGAATAAAAGCCTGAAACTATGTCTAAAGACTGTTCACACCCTGTGGAAGCCATAGGGAAAGGAATCTGGTTGATATCCATTTAAATGGAGGATAGGCTTGCAATGGAACAGAGTAGTTTCAGAAAAACAGCACTTCCGGGTTGGAATTTCCTCAGGTTTTTGCCTGCAATATCAGTTCTGTTATACTCACAGACAATATTTTGACAGTTCTGGAAACTTTAGAGTGTTTTCTATCCTAATCTGCCAATTATATGCATATTCTAGCTTCTGGGCCTGAGAAATAGGCAGTTTACTTCGGGAATGTTTTTTTTATCCAAACATCAAAATACTGCCCCCTTGCTTCAAGAGGTTTTAAGGGATATATCAGTGAAGACCACCTCTTCCAGGACAATAGGAGACACCATATTTCTCTCTATACTGTCAATAAGCGACTTCATTGAAATATACAGAGAAAAGAGTTGGCCCAAGAATTGAACCCTGTGGCACCCCCATAGAGACTACTAGACGTCCGGACAACAGGCCCTCAGATTTGACACACTGAACTCTATCTGAGAAGTAGTTGGTGAACCAGGCAGGGCAGTCATTTGAGAAACCAAGGCCGTTGAGTCTGCCATTAAGAATGCGGTGATTGACAGAGTCAAAAGCCTTGGCCAGGTCGATGAAGACGGCTGCACAGTACTGTCTTTTATCGATGCCGGTTATGATATCGTTTAGGACCTTGAGCGTGGCTTAGGTGCACCCATGACAGCTTGGGGATTCAATCCAGCAATCTTTCGGTTACTGGCCCAATGCTTTAACCATTATCAATCAATCAAATGTATTCATAAAGCCCTTCTTACATCAGCTGATGTCACAAAGTGCTGTACAGAAACCCAGCCTAAAACCCCAAACAGCAAGCAATGCAGGTGTAGAAGCATTGAACCGATTTGGTTAACTATAGCTAGCTATGACAATCGGTTTATATTGCTAGTACTCTATGGATTGGGATTATGGTTCATTGTTTAGCTAGCTAGCTAATGTTACATGTCTAAACAAAAGACCTCAAGTTAAAGCTTACTGTTAGCTAGCTAGCTGACAACCCATCAAGTTAGCCAGGTGTGTCTGATGCTGATTACGGCTCTCTATTGTATAATAATGCTAAAATATTTATATCTGGAATTTGTCTTTCAGCATCAGTAGAACACGCCTGACTCTCCTCCACCAGTCATACAAGGAGAATGGTCTAATACCTCCCATCAAAAAGAGAGCTGGCCCAAGCAAGCTGAGGACTTGCAGCGAGTGGTGAATTTTATCAACATCTACGCAGAAGATAATGCAATAGTATTACCAGGACGCCACCCATGACAAACACTTTGGTGGTAAGCTGCTGCCATCCCATGTGACAAAAGCAGCAGTGTGGCGTCTGTACAAGGAATCGATGGCAACACTTGGTATACAAAGCATAAACACGTTTTGAACATTTATTTGACCTCCAACATGATTGGCACTACTTTAATTGATCTCACATTATTTCTGTATTTTCCAGAGGTACATGTAGTCAGGCTGTCTTCCTTCAGGAATCTGTTAAGAAAATTGCTGCCCCACATCTCAATTACTAAGCCGAGGACAGACATGTGCTGAACAAGCAGGAACAACTATCAGGCCTTCAGATCTGCCAGAAGCTGTTAAGTCAGCCAAGCAGAAGAAGCAAGAGCAGCATCTCCTGCTTGTTCAGAGTGAGCGGTCTGTCTACCAGAAGATGGTTGCTGACTGTGAGACCAGCTGTCAAGACTTGCAATTGTCTCAGGGGGCCCCTACTGAACCAGCAAACAAAGACATCAGGATACATTACAGCTTTGATTTTGCTCAACAAGTAAGCAACATTTCTCCTTTTTCCTGATTAAGAACATAGATAGATATACAAAAAAGTGATATACTGTCACGGCCGTCGTAAGAAGTGGACCAAGGTGCAGCGTAGTGAGCGTACATTTTCCTTTTATTTTAAAATGACGCCAACAAACAAGAAACAACATGAACAACCATGAAGCTTACAGGGCTTTAGTGCCACAAACAAAGTTAACTACCCACCAAGACAGGTGGGAAAAAGGGCTGCCTAAGTATGGTTCCCAATCAGAGACAACGATAGACAGCTGTCCCTGATTGAGAACCATACCCTGCCAAAACAAAGAAATACAAAACATAGAAAATAGAACATAGAATGCCCACCCCACATCACACCCTGACCTAAGCAAATAGAGAAATAAAACGGCTCTCTACGGTCAGGGCGTGACATATACAGTGCTGTGCAAAATTTTTAGGCAGGTGTGAAAATATGGTGTAAAGTAAGAATGCTTTCAAAAGTAGACATGCTAATAGATTATGTTTATCAATTAACAAAATGCAAAGTGAGTGAACAGAAGAAAAATCTACGACCACCCTTTACCTTCAAAACAGCATCAATTATTCTAGGTACACTTGAACATAGTTTTTGAAGGAACTCGGTAGGTAGGTTGGCCCAAATATCTTCCAGAACTAACCACAGCTGTGGATTTAGGCAGCGTCAGGTGCTTCTCTCTCTTCATGTAATCCCAGACAGACTCGATGATGTTGAGATCAGGGCTCTGTGGCTGCCATACTATCACTTCCAGGACTCCTTGTTCTTCTTTACGCTGATAGTTCTTAATGACTTTCGCTGTATGTTTGGGATCGTTGTCATGCTGCAGAATAAATTTGGGGCCAATCAGATGCCTCCCTGATGGTATTGCATGATGGATAAGTATCTGCCTGTAATTCTCAGCATTGAGGAGACCATTAATTCTGACCAAATCCCAAACTCCATTTGCAGAAATGCAACCCCAAACTTGCAAGGAACCTCCACCATGCTTCACTGTTGCCTGCAAACACTCATTCGTGTACCGCTGTCCAGCCCTTCAGCGAACAAACGGCCTTCTGCTACAGCCAAATATTTCACATTTTGACTCATCAGTCCAGAGCACCTGCTGCCATTTGTTTGCACCCCAGTTCCTGTGTTTTCATGCATAGTTGAGTGCACGGTAAAACAAACAAATGTAGAAAGTTCAGCACTGTTGCTACTCACCCTAGGAGTGGCAGTCCTGCAAAGAGGACTGCAAGACCACAGCGCAGAATGCTCAATGAGGTTAAGAAGAATTCTAGATTGTCAGCTAAAGACTTACAGAAATCTCTGGAACATGCTAACATCTCTGTTGATGAGTCTACGTTACGGAAAACACTAAACAAGAATGGTGTTCATGGGAGGACACCACAGAAGAAGCCACTGCTGTCCAAAAAAAACCAATTTCTGCACTTCTGAAGTTTGCAAAAGTGGGATGCCCAGTAGGTCAGGTGCTGCTGGGTAAATCGGACGACGGCCGACCCCGCCATTCAGTTTCTGCAGATAGCGTCTTACTGTACTTGCCGTGGTGGGCAAGGGCCCACGGGTCGGCCCAGCATTGGTTTAGTGGGCTTTCCCTCTTTTGGTGACCCTGGGTGGGCCCTGGCGAACAACGCCGGACACTGGTAAATTGTTTGTGAAAACCAGGCCCTCAACTCTGGCTAGCCGCATTTCCCTCACCTTCACAGGCAGGATGGGGCAGTTAAAGCAGGAGTCAGAAAGGGCCTCACGTAGGTGGCCATCACCTAGTCAGGCAGGGCACAGATCATGAACATCTTCTACTTGTAGTTCAGCTCCACGAGAGGAGCAGCCATGCATGCCCAGCATCATGGTGATGCATTGTTCTCTCAGCTCAGATTGTGAAGAAAATAAATGATAAAATAATTATTATTCAATTATGGGATTTTTATGAATAATTACTAAACGATGTATACATTTAACTTAGAAATATAACTAAACAGAATACTACTATGTTACTGTATCGATGTATGAATCTTATTATAATCATAATACTGAATATAATGTGTGTAGTTTTAGTCAAGAATTAGAACAAGGACTTTTTCTTCCTTGTTAGAAATGAATGGAGCTATCGTCAGACTAATTTATGAGAAACATGCACAAATGCATGTTTGGTAAGCCAAGCTGACAACACACAGTGGCAGCTGTGTGGAGTTGGTAAGCTAGTTGATGACACAAAGTGGCATCTAGGTTGAGTTAGTAGCATGCTAGTAATGCCAAGGGAGAGATATGCCTAAGGGAGGCAATCCGAATCTCACGTCATATAGCTGCCTAGGCTAACAATCTTCCTAGATGTGGTTATGTCGGGAAGTGAACCATTCGAGTTTTAAATAATTGAGGGACGAGTTGTGCCCGGTTGCCTCGATAACGAATACAGGAGTGGAGGATATCTTGACAAGGTTATCACTGGAGTACGGTGGCCAACACACACTTGCTGGTGGGCTAAGTCAGCACAAGACAAGAAAGCCCGATATCCTCAGATAAAAGGTATAGGTAGGGAAGAGCTGTCACATAGCCTTGGAGGACGAATTTCACACTCTGACCCACAGGTCACAGGCTGTTGGTGACAGACTGACAGTACACACAACTCACACAGAGTTTGGCACAGAGTTTGGCTTACCCTACCGTGACCTGGGAAGATGCAATCAAAAAAACGGGAGCAGCGGTACAGTCAACTTGCAAGATATGTCTAAGCTTACAATGCTAGAAGAAATAAGAGACAGTGAGTAGTTTGACGTACGGTTTTATATGAACCGCGGGGCACGTCCTACCACACTGTTACATCACCGGTGTGACTTTGTTGTTATTATTACTGGATCTGCGCAGCGCGGGAGGGATATGATTCATACTTTCAACCATAATGACGGTCTGAAAGGTATAAAGTAGAACCGCACTACACACAGCTTAATGGAACAGCGATGGGATAGAAGTTCGCTCTGGCCTATTGGAAAGGGGACACCTAGTCAGTTGTACAACTGAATGCACTCAAATCAAATCAATTATTTGTCACATTCGCCAAATACAACAAGTGTCGACCTTACCACGAAATGCTTACTTACAAGCCGTTAACCAACAGTGCAGTTCAAGAAGAGTTAATGAACATAACAATAACGATCTATATACAGGGGGTACCGGTACCGAGTCAGTGTGCGGGGGTGCAGGTTAGTTGAGGTAATTTGTACATGTAGGAGGGTTAAAGTGACAATGCAAAGATAATAAACAGCAGGCGTCAATGTAAATAGCCCGGGTGGCCATTTGATTAATTGTTCAGAAGTTATATGGTTGTGGATAGAAGCTGTTAAGGAGGCTTTGGTCCTAGACTTGACGCTCCGGTACTGCTTGCCGTGTGGTAGCAGAGAAAACAGTATATGACTTGGGTGACCTGAGTCTCTGACAATTTTATGGGCTTTTCTCTGACACCGCCTAGTATATAGGTTCTGGATGGCAGGAAGCTTGGCTCCAGTGATGTACTGGGCCGTATGCACTACCCTCTGTAGTGCCTTACGGTCAGATGCCGAGCAGTTGCCATAGCAGGCGGTGATGCAACCGGTCAGGATGCTCTCGATGGTGCAGCTATAGAACATTTTGAGGATCTGGGGACCTATGCCAAATCTTTTCAGTCTCCTGAGGGGGAAAAGGTTTGGTGTGCCCTCTTCACGACTGTCTTGATGTGTTTGGACCATGATAGTTTGTTGGTGATGTGGACACCAAGGAACTTGAAACTCTTGACCTGCTCCACTACAGCCCCGTCGATGTTAATGAGGGCCTGTCCGGCCCGCCTTTTCCTGTAGTCCACGATCAGCTCCTTTATCTTGCTCACATTGAGGGATAGGTTGTGTTCCTGGCACCACACTGCCAGGTCTCTGACCTCCTCCCTATTGGCTGTCTCATCATTGTCGGTGATCAAGCCTACCACTGTTGTGTCATCAGCAAACTTAATGATGGTGTTGGAGTCGTGTTTTGCAACGCAGTCGTGGGTGAACAGGGAGTACAGGAGGGGACTAAGTACACACCCCTGAGGGACCCCAGTGTTGAGGATCAGCGTGGCAGACGTGTACTCTTACCATCAGGGGGCGGCTTGTCAGAAAGTCCAGGATCCAGTTGCAGAGGGAGGTGCTTCATCCCAGGCCTTAGCTTAGGGATGAGCTTCGTGAGCACTATGGTGTTGAACGCTGAGCTGTAGTCAATGAACAGCATTCTCACATAGGTGTTATTTTTTCCAGGTGGGAAAGGGCAGTGTGGAGTGCGATTTAGATTGCGTCATCTGTGGATCTGTTGGGGCGGTATGCGAATTGGAGTGGGTATAGGGTATTCGGGATGATGGTGTTGATGTGAGCCATGACCAGCCTTTCAAAGCCCTTTGTGGCTACCGACGTGAGTGCTACGGGGCGGTAAACATTTTGGCAGGTTACCTTCGCTTCCTTGGGCACAGGGACTATGGTGGTCTGCTTGAAACATGTAGGTTTTACAGACTCGGTCAGGGAGAGGTTGAAAATGTCAATGAACAGACTTGCCAGTTGGTCTGTGCATGCTTTGAGTACATGTCTTGGTAATCCGTCTGGCCTCACTGCTTTGTGAATGTTGACCTGTTTAAAGGTCTTGCTCACATTGTCTACGGAGAGTGTGATCACACATTCATCAGGAACAGCTGGTGCTCTCATGCATGCTTCAGTGTTGCCTCGAAGCGAGCATAAAGAGCATTTAGCTCGTCTGGTAGACTTGCGTCCCCGGGCAGGTTGCAGCTGTTTTTCCCATTGTAGTCCATAATAGTTTGCAAGCCCTGCCACATCAGACGAGCGTCAGAGCCGTTGTAGTAGGATTGAGCCGTTGTAGTAGGATTCAATCTTGGTCTAGAATTGACGCATTGCCTATTTGATGGTTCATCTGAGGGCATAAGCGTCCGGATTAGTGTCCCTCTCCTTGAAAGCGTCAGCTCTAGCCTTTAGCTCGGTGCGGATGTTGCCTGTAATTCATGGCTTCTGGTTTGGATATGTACGTAAGGTTGCTGTGGGGATGACATCGTCGATGCACTTATTGATGAAGCCGATGACTGAGGTGGTATACTCCTCATTGCCATTCGATGAATCCCGGAACATTTCCTGTCAGTGCTAGCAAAACAGTCCTGTAGCGTAGCATTCACGTCATTTGACCACTTCCATACTGAGCGAGTCACTGGTACTACGTTTTTGCTTGTAAACAGGAATTAGGAGGATAGAAGTATGGTCAGAGCTTTGTATGCGTCTCTGTGTGTGGAGAAAAGGTGGTCTAGCGGTGGTCCACTCCTTTCCCATGTAAAGGCACTCACTTTTGATATAATTAAATCCAAACTGACACAGAATATGTATGAACTAATGTACAATGTATTGACATAGTTTGTCATAATGTGAAGTGTATTTTGGTTATTTTAACCAAGTTTTCCTTGCTAACTTGTTAGCTACAGTATGCTAGCTCCCGTCCTGTTAGTCATGTACACTGTGTTAGCTATGTTGTTTTCAAGCTAGTTAGCAAACCTAGACGGTTTCACATTTTTGTTGAATTTCTAGGAGTGAGAGAAGCCATAAGTAAACTAACACTTCTGTGTGTGTTATTGTCTGTTCCAGAAATTAAAAAAAGATTGCATGAACTCCAGTACCATCAAGTCCATGCCTGCTGATTGGTTGCCATGGAAAGGAGTTAGAACAGGAAGGTTACACAATGTATTGACTTCTATGCATCAATATCCAGTCTGTGGAGGTGGGAGAGAGGAGGGAGAGGTGGAGGTGGAGGGAGGAGGCATGGAGAGAGAGGGAAAGAGAGAAAGAAGGAGGGAGAGAGGAAGGAGAGAGGAGGAAGAGGGTGGAAGTGGTGAAAGAAGGGGTATGGAGAGAGGAGGGAGAGAGAGAGAGAGAGACAGTGAGAGGCAAAGGGGGGGAAAGAAGAAGGGAGAGAGAGGGAATGGAGGAAGGAGGAGGGAGAGAGAGGGGGTGAGGGTGAAGGAAGGAAGGAAGGAAGGAGGGGGAGAGAGAAAGGAGGGAGAGAAAGAGAGAGAGTCTGGGATAGGGAAAGAGGAAAGAGAGGAAATAATGAATAGGAGAGAGAGGGGGTTGAAAGAAGAAGGGAGAGAGAGAGAGAGAGAAACGAGAGAGAGGAGGGATAGAGAGAGAGAGAGAGGAGAGGGATAAAGTGAGAGAGAGGGAGGGCGAGAGAGAAACAAGAGATGGAGAGGTAGAGAGAGGGAGAGAGGAGGGATAAAGAGAGAGAGAGAGAGAGAGAAGAGGGGAAGAGGGTGGAGGGGTGAAAGAAGGGGGAGGGAGAGAGAAGACGAGGGGGCATAAAGAAGCAGTATAGAGAGACACAGAGAGAGACAGAGAGAGGGACAGGTGAGGAGGGAGGGAGGGAGATAAGAGAGAGGGAGAGTGGGGTTAAGGTACAGCTATATAGAGAGAAAACAAACAAATCAATGCAATTGACCTATGCATAAATTACTTAGGCATATCTATCTAGTGTGTGACCTTCATGACCTGTGCTTTGAGGTACCCATGGCAACCACTTTATGGTATGGCCAGCAGATGTGTCTTCTACCATAGTAATGATTCTGGTAAACAGGAGGACAAACCACAGGGCCCTGCTAGCACCTTTAATGACTTTCCCTTCAATGATGATCCCATTCCCACAGGTGTCTCGCCACTCAGAAGGTGTTGATAAACAATGAGGATGATGTCATGTTTGGCAGTTTGCACTCATTTTGATTAGACTATGATCATGCAACTGTTTTTGAAAACGACTGAGGGATGGGGCTGTAAAACCACTCTTCCATTTATAGAACAAGCTATGAATGCAAGAACTGACCATCAATGAGATTAAAATTATAGTTTGAAATTAAATTGAGTCCCCTAACCCCCTTATCCCCAAACCCTAGCTTCATGTCCAGCCTAACTCTGGCATAACCAGAATGGTTTTACAGTACATTGTCCCTACAGTGGTAATGGTAACAACAACTTTAACCATAACTCTAACCATAACCCTAGAATTGTCAGACCCTGATCTGTTTCACCTGTCTTGTGCTTGTCTCCTCCAGGAGTCTGTGGAAAGAACTGAAAACTGCTGTTCACAAATGCTCTCCATCCAACCTCACTGAGCTCGAGCTGTTTTGCAAGGAGGAATGGGGAAAAAATTCAGTCTCTCAATGTGCAAAACTGATAGAGACATACCGGAAAGCGACTTACAGCTGTAATCGCAGCAAAAGGTGGCGCTACAAAGTATTAACTTAAGGGGGCTGAATAATTTTGCATGTTAAAAAAGTTTGAAATATCCAATAAATGTCGTTCCACTTCATGATTGTGTCCCACTTGTTGTTGATTCTTCACAAAAAAATACAGTTTTATATCTTTATGTTTGAAGCCTGAAATGTGGCAAAAGGTCGCAAAGTTCAAGGGGGCCGAATACTTTCGCAAGGCACTGTAAATCCATAAATCCCCCATGTCACACCCTAACCTTTACTCAAAGCCAGTATCATGTCATTGGTAAGGATTTGAAAAAGTAAGGGGTCCTGATTCTGTTGGAGAGGAATTTGTTGGAGAGGCTTCCATTAAAGAAAACTCTCTGTTCTGTTAGACAGGTAACTCTTCATCCACAATATAGCAGGGGGTGTAAAGCCATAACAAATACGTTTTTCCAGCAACAGACTATGATCGATAATGTCAAAAGCTGCACTGAAGCCTAACAAAACAGCGCCCACAATCTCTCAGCTAATCATCAGTAATTTGTGTAAGTGCTGTGCTTGTTGAATGTCCTTCCATATAAACTGATTGAGAACCATACCCTGCCAAAACAAAGAAATACAAAACATAGAAAATAGAACATAGAATGCCCACCCCACATCACACCCTGACCTAAGCAAATAGAGAAATAAAACGGCTCTCTACGGTCAGGGCGTGACATATACAGTGCTGTGCAAAATTTTTAGGCAGGTGTGAAAATATGGTGTAAAGTAAGAATGCTTTCAAAAGTAGACATGCTAATAGATTATGTTTATCAATTAACAAAATGCAAAGTGAGTGAACAGAAGAAAAATCTACGACCACCCTTTACCTTCAAAACAGCATCAATTATTCTAGGTACACTTGAACATAGTTTTTGAAGGAACTCGGTAGGTAGGTTGGCCCAAATATCTTCCAGAACTAACCACAGCTGTGGATTTAGGCAGCGTCAGGTGCTTCTCTCTCTTCATGTAATCCCAGACAGACTCGATGATGTTGAGATCAGGGCTCTGTGGCTGCCATACTATCACTTCCAGGACTCCTTGTTCTTCTTTACGCTGATAGTTCTTAATGACTTTCGCTGTATGTTTGGGATCGTTGTCATGCTGCAGAATAAATTTGGGGCCAATCAGATGCCTCCCTGATGGTATTGCATGATGGATAAGTATCTGCCTGTAATTCTCAGCATTGAGGAGACCATTAATTCTGACCAAATCCCAAACTCCATTTGCAGAAATGCAACCCCAAACTTGCAAGGAACCTCCACCATGCTTCACTGTTGCCTGCAAACACTCATTCGTGTACCGCTGTCCAGCCCTTCAGCGAACAAACGGCCTTCTGCTACAGCCAAATATTTCACATTTTGACTCATCAGTCCAGAGCACCTGCTGCCATTTGTTTGCACCCCAGTTCCTGTGTTTTCATGCATAGTTGAGTGCACGGTAAAACAAACAAATGTAGAAAGTTCAGCACTGTTGCTACTCACCCTAGGAGTGGCAGTCCTGCAAAGAGGACTGCAAGACCACAGCGCAGAATGCTCAATGAGGTTAAGAAGAATTCTAGATTGTCAGCTAAAGACTTACAGAAATCTCTGGAACATGCTAACATCTCTGTTGATGAGTCTACGTTACGGAAAACACTAAACAAGAATGGTGTTCATGGGAGGACACCACAGAAGAAGCCACTGCTGTCCAAAAAAAACCAATTTCTGCACTTCTGAAGTTTGCAAAAGTGGGATGCCCAGTAGGTCAGGTGCTGCTGGGTAAATCGGACGACGGCCGACCCCGCCATTCAGTTTCTGCAGATAGCGTCTTACTGTACTTGCCGTGGTGGGCAAGGGCCCACGGGTCGGCCCAGCATTGGTTTAGTGGGCTTTCCCTCTTTTGGTGACCCTGGGTGGGCCCTGGCGAACAACGCCGGACACTGGTAAATTGTTTGTGAAAACCAGGCCCTCAACTCTGGCTAGCCGCATTTCCCTCACCTTCACAGGCAGGATGGGGCAGTTAAAGCAGGAGTCAGAAAGGGCCTCACGTAGGTGGCCATCACCTAGTCAGGCAGGGCACAGATCATGAACATCTTCTACTTGTAGTTCAGCTCCACGAGAGGAGCAGCCATGCATGCCCAGCATCATGGTGATGCATTGTTCTCTCAGCTCAGATTGTGAAGAAAATAAATGATAAAATAATTATTATTCAATTATGGGATTTTTATGAATAATTACTAAACGATGTATACATTTAACTTAGAAATATAACTAAACAGAATACTACTATGTTACTGTATCGATGTATGAATCTTATTATAATCATAATACTGAATATAATGTGTGTAGTTTTAGTCAAGAATTAGAACAAGGACTTTTTCTTCCTTGTTAGAAATGAATGGAGCTATCGTCAGACTAATTTATGAGAAACATGCACAAATGCATGTTTGGTAAGCCAAGCTGACAACACACAGTGGCAGCTGTGTGGAGTTGGTAAGCTAGTTGATGACACAAAGTGGCATCTAGGTTGAGTTAGTAGCATGCTAGTAATGCCAAGGGAGAGATATGCCTAAGGGAGGCAATCCGAATCTCACGTCATATAGCTGCCTAGGCTAACAATCTTCCTAGATGTGGTTATGTCGGGAAGTGAACCATTCGAGTTTTAAATAATTGAGGGACGAGTTGTGCCCGGTTGCCTCGATAACGAATACAGGAGTGGAGGATATCTTGACAAGGTTATCACTGGAGTACGGTGGCCAACACACACTTGCTGGTGGGCTAAGTCAGCACAAGACAAGAAAGCCCGATATCCTCAGATAAAAGGTATAGGTAGGGAAGAGCTGTCACATAGCCTTGGAGGACGAATTTCACACTCTGACCCACAGGTCACAGGCTGTTGGTGACAGACTGACAGTACACACAACTCACACAGAGTTTGGCACAGAGTTTGGCTTACCCTACCGTGACCTGGGAAGATGCAATCAAAAAAACGGGAGCAGCGGTACAGTCAACTTGCAAGATATGTCTAAGCTTACAATGCTAGAAGAAATAAGAGACAGTGAGTAGTTTGACGTACGGTTTTATATGAACCGCGGGGCACGTCCTACCACACTGTTACATCACCGGTGTGACTTTGTTGTTATTATTACTGGATCTGCGCAGCGCGGGAGGGATATGATTCATACTTTCAACCATAATGACGGTCTGAAAGGTATAAAGTAGAACCGCACTACACACAGCTTAATGGAACAGCGATGGGATAGAAGTTCGCTCTGGCCTATTGGAAAGGGGACACCTAGTCAGTTGTACAACTGAATGCACTCAAATCAAATCAATTATTTGTCACATTCGCCAAATACAACAAGTGTCGACCTTACCACGAAATGCTTACTTACAAGCCGTTAACCAACAGTGCAGTTCAAGAAGAGTTAATGAACATAACAATAACGATCTATATACAGGGGGTACCGGTACCGAGTCAGTGTGCGGGGGTGCAGGTTAGTTGAGGTAATTTGTACATGTAGGAGGGTTAAAGTGACAATGCAAAGATAATAAACAGCAGGCGTCAATGTAAATAGCCCGGGTGGCCATTTGATTAATTGTTCAGAAGTTATATGGTTGTGGATAGAAGCTGTTAAGGAGGCTTTGGTCCTAGACTTGACGCTCCGGTACTGCTTGCCGTGTGGTAGCAGAGAAAACAGTATATGACTTGGGTGACCTGAGTCTCTGACAATTTTATGGGCTTTTCTCTGACACCGCCTAGTATATAGGTTCTGGATGGCAGGAAGCTTGGCTCCAGTGATGTACTGGGCCGTATGCACTACCCTCTGTAGTGCCTTACGGTCAGATGCCGAGCAGTTGCCATAGCAGGCGGTGATGCAACCGGTCAGGATGCTCTCGATGGTGCAGCTATAGAACATTTTGAGGATCTGGGGACCTATGCCAAATCTTTTCAGTCTCCTGAGGGGGAAAAGGTTTGGTGTGCCCTCTTCACGACTGTCTTGATGTGTTTGGACCATGATAGTTTGTTGGTGATGTGGACACCAAGGAACTTGAAACTCTTGACCTGCTCCACTACAGCCCCGTCGATGTTAATGAGGGCCTGTCCGGCCCGCCTTTTCCTGTAGTCCACGATCAGCTCCTTTATCTTGCTCACATTGAGGGATAGGTTGTGTTCCTGGCACCACACTGCCAGGTCTCTGACCTCCTCCCTATTGGCTGTCTCATCATTGTCGGTGATCAAGCCTACCACTGTTGTGTCATCAGCAAACTTAATGATGGTGTTGGAGTCGTGTTTTGCAACGCAGTCGTGGGTGAACAGGGAGTACAGGAGGGGACTAAGTACACACCCCTGAGGGACCCCAGTGTTGAGGATCAGCGTGGCAGACGTGTACTCTTACCATCAGGGGGCGGCTTGTCAGAAAGTCCAGGATCCAGTTGCAGAGGGAGGTGCTTCATCCCAGGCCTTAGCTTAGGGATGAGCTTCGTGAGCACTATGGTGTTGAACGCTGAGCTGTAGTCAATGAACAGCATTCTCACATAGGTGTTATTTTTTCCAGGTGGGAAAGGGCAGTGTGGAGTGCGATTTAGATTGCGTCATCTGTGGATCTGTTGGGGCGGTATGCGAATTGGAGTGGGTATAGGGTATTCGGGATGATGGTGTTGATGTGAGCCATGACCAGCCTTTCAAAGCCCTTTGTGGCTACCGACGTGAGTGCTACGGGGCGGTAAACATTTTGGCAGGTTACCTTCGCTTCCTTGGGCACAGGGACTATGGTGGTCTGCTTGAAACATGTAGGTTTTACAGACTCGGTCAGGGAGAGGTTGAAAATGTCAATGAACAGACTTGCCAGTTGGTCTGTGCATGCTTTGAGTACATGTCTTGGTAATCCGTCTGGCCTCACTGCTTTGTGAATGTTGACCTGTTTAAAGGTCTTGCTCACATTGTCTACGGAGAGTGTGATCACACATTCATCAGGAACAGCTGGTGCTCTCATGCATGCTTCAGTGTTGCCTCGAAGCGAGCATAAAGAGCATTTAGCTCGTCTGGTAGACTTGCGTCCCCGGGCAGGTTGCAGCTGTTTTTCCCATTGTAGTCCATAATAGTTTGCAAGCCCTGCCACATCAGACGAGCGTCAGAGCCGTTGTAGTAGGATTGAGCCGTTGTAGTAGGATTCAATCTTGGTCTAGAATTGACGCATTGCCTATTTGATGGTTCATCTGAGGGCATAAGCGTCCGGATTAGTGTCCCTCTCCTTGAAAGCGTCAGCTCTAGCCTTTAGCTCGGTGCGGATGTTGCCTGTAATTCATGGCTTCTGGTTTGGATATGTACGTAAGGTTGCTGTGGGGATGACATCGTCGATGCACTTATTGATGAAGCCGATGACTGAGGTGGTATACTCCTCATTGCCATTCGATGAATCCCGGAACATTTCCTGTCAGTGCTAGCAAAACAGTCCTGTAGCGTAGCATTCACGTCATTTGACCACTTCCATACTGAGCGAGTCACTGGTACTACGTTTTTGCTTGTAAACAGGAATTAGGAGGATAGAAGTATGGTCAGAGCTTTGTATGCGTCTCTGTGTGTGGAGAAAAGGTGGTCTAGCGGTGGTCCACTCCTTTCCCATGTAAAGGCACTCACTTTTGATATAATTAAATCCAAACTGACACAGAATATGTATGAACTAATGTACAATGTATTGACATAGTTTGTCATAATGTGAAGTGTATTTTGGTTATTTTAACCAAGTTTTCCTTGCTAACTTGTTAGCTACAGTATGCTAGCTCCCGTCCTGTTAGTCATGTACACTGTGTTAGCTATGTTGTTTTCAAGCTAGTTAGCAAACCTAGACGGTTTCACATTTTTGTTGAATTTCTAGGAGTGAGAGAAGCCATAAGTAAACTAACACTTCTGTGTGTGTTATTGTCTGTTCCAGAAATTAAAAAAAGATTGCATGAACTCCAGTACCATCAAGTCCATGCCTGCTGATTGGTTGCCATGGAAAGGAGTTAGAACAGGAAGGTTACACAATGTATTGACTTCTATGCATCAATATCCAGTCTGTGGAGGTGGGAGAGAGGAGGGAGAGGTGGAGGTGGAGGGAGGAGGCATGGAGAGAGAGGGAAAGAGAGAAAGAAGGAGGGAGAGAGGAAGGAGAGAGGAGGAAGAGGGTGGAAGTGGTGAAAGAAGGGGTATGGAGAGAGGAGGGAGAGAGAGAGAGAGAGACAGTGAGAGGCAAAGGGGGGGAAAGAAGAAGGGAGAGAGAGGGAATGGAGGAAGGAGGAGGGAGAGAGAGGGGGTGAGGGTGAAGGAAGGAAGGAAGGAAGGAGGGGGAGAGAGAAAGGAGGGAGAGAAAGAGAGAGAGTCTGGGATAGGGAAAGAGGAAAGAGAGGAAATAATGAATAGGAGAGAGAGGGGGTTGAAAGAAGAAGGGAGAGAGAGAGAGAGAGAAACGAGAGAGAGGAGGGATAGAGAGAGAGAGAGAGGAGAGGGATAAAGTGAGAGAGAGGGAGGGCGAGAGAGAAACAAGAGATGGAGAGGTAGAGAGAGGGAGAGAGGAGGGATAAAGAGAGAGAGAGAGAGAGAGAAGAGGGGAAGAGGGTGGAGGGGTGAAAGAAGGGGGAGGGAGAGAGAAGACGAGGGGGCATAAAGAAGCAGTATAGAGAGACACAGAGAGAGACAGAGAGAGGGACAGGTGAGGAGGGAGGGAGGGAGATAAGAGAGAGGGAGAGTGGGGTTAAGGTACAGCTATATAGAGAGAAAACAAACAAATCAATGCAATTGACCTATGCATAAATTACTTAGGCATATCTATCTAGTGTGTGACCTTCATGACCTGTGCTTTGAGGTACCCATGGCAACCACTTTATGGTATGGCCAGCAGATGTGTCTTCTACCATAGTAATGATTCTGGTAAACAGGAGGACAAACCACAGGGCCCTGCTAGCACCTTTAATGACTTTCCCTTCAATGATGATCCCATTCCCACATGTGTCTCGCCACTCAGAAGGTGTTGATAAACAATGAGGATGATGTCATGTTTGGCAGTTTGCACTCATTTTGATTAGACTATGATCATGCAACTGTTTTTGAAAACGACTGAGGGATGGGGCTGTAAAACCACTCTTCCATTTATAGAACAAGCTATGAATGCAAGAACTGACCATCAATGAGATTAAAATTATAGTTTGAAATTAAATTGAGTCCCCTAACCCCCTTATCCCCAAACCCTAGCTTCATGTCCAGCCTAACTCTGGCATAACCAGAATGGTTTTACAGTACATTGTCCCTACAGTGGTAATGGTAACAACAACTTTAACCATAACTCTAACCATAACCCTAGAATTGTCAGACCCTGATCTGTTTCACCTGTCTTGTGCTTGTCTCCTCCAGGAGTCTGTGGAAAGAACTGAAAACTGCTGTTCACAAATGCTCTCCATCCAACCTCACTGAGCTCGAGCTGTTTTGCAAGGAGGAATGGGGAAAAAATTCAGTCTCTCAATGTGCAAAACTGATAGAGACATACCGGAAAGCGACTTACAGCTGTAATCGCAGCAAAAGGTGGCGCTACAAAGTATTAACTTAAGGGGGCTGAATAATTTTGCATGTTAAAAAAGTTTGAAATATCCAATAAATGTCGTTCCACTTCATGATTGTGTCCCACTTGTTGTTGATTCTTCACAAAAAAATACAGTTTTATATCTTTATGTTTGAAGCCTGAAATGTGGCAAAAGGTCGCAAAGTTCAAGGGGGCCGAATACTTTCGCAAGGCACTGTAAATCCATAAATCCCCCATGTCACACCCTAACCTTTACTCAAAGCCAGTATCATGTCATTGGTAAGGATTTGAAAAAGTAAGGGGTCCTGATTCTGTTGGAGAGGAATTTGTTGGAGAGGCTTCCATTAAAGAAAACTCTCTGTTCTGTTAGACAGGTAACTCTTCATCCACAATATAGCAGGGGGTGTAAAGCCATAACAAATACGTTTTTCCAGCAACAGACTATGATCGATAATGTCAAAAGCTGCACTGAAGCCTAACAAAACAGCGCCCACAATCTCTCAGCTAATCATCAGTAATTTGTGTAAGTGCTGTGCTTGTTGAATGTCCTTCCATATAAACTTGCTGAAAGTCTGTTGTCAATTAGTTTACTGTAAAATAGCATGGTATCAAACATAATTTTTTCGAAAAATGTACTAAGGATTTGTAACAGGCTGATTGGTCGGCTATTTGAGCCATTCTTAGGTAGGGGTGTAACTTTTGCTTCCCTCCAGGCCTGAGGGCACACACTTCCAAGAAATCTTAAATTGAAGACAAGGCAAATAGGAGTGTCAATATTGTCCAGTAATATCCTCAGTAATTTTCCATACATCTGACCCCGTTTGCTTGTCATTGTTGATAGACAACAATAAAAAAGTAACCTCATCCACACTTACTTTACGGATTTCAAAATTACAATGCTTGTCTTTCATGACTTGGTCAGATATACTTGGATGTGTGGTCTCAGCGTTTGTTGCTGGTGTAACAGTATAACTTTAGTCCGTCCCCTCGCCCCTACCCAGGCTCGAACCAGGGACCCTCTGCACACAGACAACAGTCATCCACGAAACATCGTTATCCATCGCTCCACAAAAGCTGTGGCCCTTGCAGAGCAAGGGGAACCACTACTTCAAGGTCTAAGAGCAAGTGACGTCACCGATTGAAACGCTATTAGCGCGCATCACCGCTAACTAGCTAGCCATTTCACATTGGTTACACTGGCATGTCATGCCTAAGTTTGCTAATCTTGTCAATGAAAAAAACATTAAAGTAGTTGGCAATATCAGTGGGTTTTGTGATGAATGAGCCATCTGATTCACAATTTCATTTCAGGTACTCCAAAGCTTTAAAAAATATATATAATTCTTTGTCATTTATCTTTGTTTCATAGTGTAGTTTCTTCTATTTTATATTCAGTTTAGTCACATGATTTCTGAATTTGGAGTACGTTTGCCAATCGGTTGTACAGTCAGACCAAGTTGTCATTTATTTTGCCTCATTCCTCTTAACCATACAATTTTAAAATTCCTCATCAATCCCTGGGGATTTAACAGTTTTTACAGTCATTTTCTTAATGGGTGCATTGATAAGTAATTTCATAACTGTCAAGTGCAGTGTCTGGTTGCTCCTCATTACACACCATGGACCAACGAATGGCAACAACATATAGGAATCACTACTAAACATATTGTATGACCTACACTATATTAGGCCCAGCCTTTTGAACTTTAGTTTTCTTATATATGGCTACTATATTGTGATCACTACATCCGATGGATTTGGATACTGCTTTCAAACAAAATTCTGCAGCATTAGTAAACATGTGATCAATACATGTTGATGATTTCATTCCTGTGCTGTCTGTAACTGCCCTGGTAGGATGATTGATAACCTGAACCAGATTTCTGGCATTTTTACAGTTTCAAACTTTCTCTTGAGTGGGCAGCCTGATGAAAGCCAGTCAATATTTAAATTACCCAGAAAATATACCCCTCTGTTGATATCACATACATTATCAAGCATTTCACACATGTTATCTAGATTCTGACTGTTAGCACTTGGTGGTCTATAGCAGCTTCCCACCAGAATGGGCTATAGCCATATTACTTCAACAGTGTTTAACATGAGATCCTCTCTAAGCTTTACAGAAATGTGGTTCTGAATATAAACAGACACACCTCCACCTTTGGCATTTCTGTACTTTGGGGGGATGAATGAGCCAATTGGATGCTAGGGATGATTAGTCATGAATCACAAACTGGAATATTATTTATTTATTGACTACACAATGCATAGTCAAAAACATTAAAAAATATTAAAGATTACAGAAGGATACAGATTAACCAAAATAACAATCATGAATAATACAGTACATACTGTAAGTCCATTTACAGCAAGAACATGCACAGTTATCCATTTTGAAAATATTCATATTCATATTATTTTAGGCAGATTATATTTATTGAAGAAAAATCTGAGGTATAAAACGTGATCAAACGTACTGCTGGATCTCAGATACAGATGGAAATCCCAATGTAGAGACATGAACCAAAAACAGAAAAGCATTTATATGTGACTCATTTGTTAAAGAGAAAGTATAATTATCACATTCTATCCTACATTATTGGACAGTTTCACAGCCCCAGATTAAATAAATCCAGGTGTATGTTTAATTATGGTTTATAAACCTTAAACAAAAAATGGGATTTAATGAAAAATGTAAATGAAGAATATTAACCAAAGTCCAGGAATAGTTTAGGTCAAATTATCTTTACAGTATTCATTAAATCCAGTATAATCCTGGGATAGGCCTAGACTTAATCTGTGTTCATAAACCGCCCCTATATCATCTCCTAATTTAATTTAACACAGCATTACTATTTAGTTTAACACAGATGACTATTTAGTTTAACACAGATGACTATTTAGTTTACCACGGATACTATTTAGTTTAATGCAACATGACTATTTAATTTAACAAAGCATGACTATTTATTTTTACACAGCATGACATTTAAATGCAACAGTGTGTAAAGCTCAATGTCATATACAACTGTGAATGTATTGTATAATCAGAACTTCAATGACCTAACAGCCTTGGGCTTTGAGCCAAATATCAGCTGCCCTCTGTCTGAAAACAGACTGACGAATACCCAGGAACACAAAGTTAACAAACACACACAGATAGATGACTGTGGTGAAAATAGTATTATTATAACCAAAGTCAGTACTAGCTGAAAGTTTTAGTCAAATGCCAGATGGACTGGTCCATTGGAAAATGATTGGCCAGTGTGGGGGCCTGGAGGAAAAGAATGGGCTTGTGTATTAGAAATGCCTGGGCCAACTTTTGATAACAGTCCGCCAGTGGCTGCTGCTCCCAGTTATGTACAGTGCACTTGGAAAGTATTCAGACCCCTTGACTTTTTGTTATGCTAAAGCCTTATTTCAAAATGGATAACATCATTTTTTCCCATCATCAATCTACACACAATACCCCACAATGACAAAGCAAAAATAGTTTTTGAGAATGTTCTGTCCCAAAAAACTAAAAACAACTGAAATATTACATTTACATAAATATTCACACCCTTTACTCAGTACGTTGTTAAATCACCTTTGACAGCGATTACAGCCTTGAGTCTTCTTGAGTATAACGCTACGAAGTTGGCACACCTGTATTTGGGGAGTTTCTCCCATTCTTCTCTGTAGGTCCTCTCAAGCTCTGTCAGGTTGGATGGGGAGCGTTGATGCACAGCTATTTTCAAGTTTCTCCAGAGACGTTCAATCGGGTTTAAGTCCGGGCTCTGGCTGGGCCCCTAAAGGACATTCAGAGTCTTCTCCCGAAGTCACTCATGCATTGCCTTGGCTGTGTGCTTAGAGTCGTTGTCCAGTTGGATGGTGAACCTTCATCCCAGTCTGAGGTCCTGAGTGCTATGTAGCAGGTTTTCATCAAGGATCTCTCTGTACTTTGCTGTGTTCCTCTTTTCCTCAATCCTGACCAATCTCCCAGTCCCTGCTGCTGAAAAACATCCCCACAGCATGATGCTGCCACCACCATGCTTCACCGTAAGGATGGTATTGGCCAGGTGATGAGCCGTGCCTGGATTGCTCCAGATGTTACGCTTGGCATTCAGGCCAAAGAGTTCAATCTTGGTTTCATCAGACCAGAGAACCTTGTTTCTCATGGTCTGTGAGTCCTTTAGGTGCCTTTAGGTGAACTGCAAGCCGGCTGTCATTTGGTTTTTAATGAGGAGTGGCTTGCGCCTGGCCACACCACCATAAAGGCCTGATTGGTGGAATGCTGCAGAGATGGCTGTCCTTCTGGAAGATTCTCCCATCTCCACAGAGGAACTCTGGAGCTCTGTCAAAGTGACCATCAGCTTCTTGGTCACCTCCCTGACCAAGGCCCTTCTCCCCCAATTGCTCAGCTCTAGGAAGAGCCTTGGTGGTTCCAAACTCCAAACCTCCTCCCTTTAAGAAAGATGGAGGCCACTGTGTTCTTGGGGACCTTCAATGCTACAGGTCTATATATGTAATGTTCAGAATCAAAATGATTCACCTTGCTGAATATAGGTTTCTCTTGTTTTGGTATGTTTGTTTTATTGCTGTTATTGGTCTGTTTAGTTGTGTCGTATGCTTAATCTAGTTCTGATCACATACGCTGTGCAGTTTTATAGTCTTTGCCTCGACACAATCCTGTCTCAGAGCTCTACGGACAATTCCTTCGACCTCACGGCTTGGTTTTTGATCCGACATCCACTGTTAACTGTGGGACCTTAAATGAACCGGTGTGTGCCTTTCAAATCATTTCCAATCAATTGAATTTAACACAGGTGGACTCCAATCAAGTTGTAGAAACATCTCAATGATGTTCAATTGAAACAGGATGCACATGAGCTCAATTTCGAGTCTCATAGCAAAGGGTCTGAATACTTGTGTAAATAAGCTATTTCTGTTTTTCATTTTGTATAAATTAGCAAACAGTTCTGAAACTTGTTCTCGCTTTGTCATTATGGAGTATTGTGTGTAGATGATGAGGATTTTTTGTTGTTGTTTAATCAATTGTATAATAAGGCTGTAATGTATTAACATTTGGAAAAAGTGTGTGTGTGTGGGGGGGATCTGAATACTTTCTGAATAAACTGTGTGTGTGTGTGTGTGTGTGTGTGTGTGTGTGTGTGTGTGTGTGTGTGTGTGTGTGTATGTGTGTGTGTGTGTGATGTGATGTATGTATATGTATGTATGTATGTATGTATGTATGTATGTATGTATGTATGTATGTATGTATGTATGTATGTATGTACTAGATATGGGAGTGGAGAGGCTACAGTAACTCATTAGTGAATATTGCTGGATTTGCTGTGGATAGGTCTACTGCAGTCTTCCCCATGTTCAAGTAAAATGTTATTAAATTGCTTTTGAATCCTATAACCCTGTGGCTGATGGTTTAAAAAAGGACTAACAGCAAGGAAAATATTTGTCACACTTATTTGTCTGTACCGGTTATGGACATATTTATTTTAACAATTGTAATATTGAACAACAGGTTTGCAATACATTTCCAGAAATGATCGTTCTAAACCCCTTCCTGAACCAACTGTAAAATAATGCGTACACCATGGGATTCATAGTTCAATTCAAATATCCAATCCATATAAATGTTACAGACAAAACTGGTGGGGTAAAGTAACTAATAAAGGGATCAATGCAGTTGGAGACTGTTGGAGATAAAAGGGTGTCCAGAATGATAGAAATACCCTCATAATGATACCAAGTGTTTTGGTGGCCTTTCTCTGTGATTTGCCTACAGAGTTCTGATTGGTTGTACCATGAATTGAATGTGCCTTTCTCTGTGCTATAAGGAAAATCTTTAGGTAGATGCTAATCATCCCTACTCCTGGGATGTAGAATGAGATCACTGAAGACACAGTACTCAATACTTGTGAAACTAAAGAACCTCACAGGCAACATATTTATCGGAAAACTTCCAATTCCCCAAATATTGCACTCTGCTTCCTGATCTGCATGTCATGCTTTTCAGTCACATGATCCACCTCTATGCTCTGCTTTACAGAAAGATCAAATTTCAAACGGGCTCAAACCCGTGTACCTGCTGTTTAGTTCAACATCAGCCATTAGACCAAAAACTGTTTAGCTCAACACCAGCCATTATATTCAAAGATGATTGAGTTAAAAGAAAATCCAAAGATACATTTTGTGTTCTTTATGAAAATGTATTGTAAGGTAGACTATGCTACATTGAAAATACAATAAAATGTAAATAAAAGAGATAGAAAGGATTTATAAGTAATACTCAGTTTCACAAAAAGACCTGGCAAGTATTGACAGCAGTAGAATGTGCAGAAGAGGTTTTGTCAAATGCTTCTCTTCATTTGCCTCCTTGAACACATTATCCAATGTGGCCACGTCATTGTTTAGGTTTTAAAAGTTAAGTGCATACTGTTCACACACAGTTTTGCAATATATTAATGTAGCTTTACAATAGATCACGTAGTAGCAAATACATTTATATAAGAAGAATTTCTATTGAATATTTTCAATGTGACAATGAGATTAAGACATTTTCGAAACCATGGATAAAACAGTGCATAGATGATTGGATTTGCAGTAGAATTAAAGTAACCCAGCCAGATAAACACTTCAAAGAGAATAGGTGGTGTGCTAAAGTTTGTGTATGGATCAACTATGGAATTAACAAAGAAAGGCAGCCAGCAAAAGATGAAAACACCCACCACAATGCCTAAAGTTTTAGCTGCTTTCCGCTCTGACCGTTGAGACACCACACCTCTACCTCCCTCACTGGAATTATTTTGGCTGTCTTCAATCTTCCTTAGATGTTCTTTTGCCACCAAAAATATTTTGGTATACAAACCCACCATTACAGAGCACGGAAAGAAAAAGGCTATCAATGTGTCTAGGGCGCCCCACAGAGCATTAAGGAAAAGATTACAACTTCCCAGGCAGTATATGGATGCAATGAATTCATCCAGTCCTCTTACATTTGCTTTGGAATATAGTAGGCCATAGGAGTACAATGCAGCAACGGCCCAACTGGCAAAAACCATGAGCCATGCAATTGGTATTGTAATCTTGGTGGAATAGCGAAGTGGACTGCACACAGCCTCATATCGATCTATGGCTATGAATACCAGGTGGAAAATTGAAGCAGATGTGAGGAACATATCAAAACTAGAATGCAGCAAACAAAAAGCATCTCCAAAGTACCAGCAGCCCTCCACAGCCCTCATTGTACTAAAAGGCATCACAGTTACTCCAAGCAGCAGGTCTGCAACTGCCAAAGACATTATAAGCGTGTTAGTTGGCGTGTGGAGCTGTTTTATGTGAGCAATGGAGATAATGACCACACCGTTCCCTAGAATAGTAACCAGCATACCTGAAACAAAAAAAAAGTATAAAGCAATTTGAACCCCTTCACTGAAGATTTCTCTGGTGCAGGAGGCATTTGATTCTGGGTAACAGAACATCTTAGGATCCAGATGTTGATGAGATGAGATATCCATTGCCAAAAACAAAAAGACATTCAAGTTAGAGCTGATCACTTGCTACTGTAGTCACATGTGAAGGTGTGTGAGTGATGCTGAATTCAGCACAGTCTTCTTAGAAGAATGACAGAGTTTATATACTGTATTGGACATATTTTGGTCACACCCCTTTCCCTGCTACCAGCCAGTTATAATAGGTTACATGATTTACATATGTTTATATTATATGTGTATGTTCAAGTAATGTACAGCATGACAGTATGATAGTGTACTAAGATAATGATGTCATGAGCTCTAAGTTCATTTGGGCCACACTACACAGACTTACTGTTCCAGCAATAGGCATGAGGGGTAGACAAAGAACACTATTCAACAAGGTGACAAGCACAGGCATGACAAACACATTTATATCAGGCAAGTAGCTTTATTTGAAACAGCTTAAAAGCAGCTTCTGTTACATTTTCACTCAAGCTTTATAACTTTGAGTTGCATAATTGTCACATGTTACATCCCATCATAATTCACATATTTATTTGAAAACACATCATACAATGTCAACTGAAACTTTACTCAGAATACAATCTAAATCTACAAGAACCTCTGTGAAAGATGTGACCACTGATGATGATTCTCAAAGCCCTCCTGAACCAAGGCCCTTCTCCCCCAATTGCTCAGCTCTAGGAAGAGTCTTGGTGGTTCCAAACTTCCTCCCTTTAAGAATGATGGAAGCCACTGTTCTTGGGGACCTTAAATGCTACAATATTGTTTTGGTACCCTTCCCCAGGTTTGTGCTTCGACACAAACCTGTCTCAGAGCTCTATGGACAATTCCTTCGACCTCATGGCTTGGTTTTTGTTCTGACATCCACTGTCAACTGTGGGACCTTGTATAGACAGGTGTGTGCCTTTCCAAATCATGTCCAATCAATTGAATTTACCACAGGTGGACTCCAATCAAGCCGTAGAAACATCTCAACGATGATCAATGGAAACAGGATGCACATGAGCTCAATTTCGAGTCTCATAGCAAAGGGTCTGAATACTTATGTAAATAAGCTATTTCTGTTTTTTATTTTGTATAAATTAGCAAACAGTTCTGAAACTTGTTTTCGCTTTTTCATTATGGAGTTTGTGTGAGATGATGAGAATTTAAAAAAAATCTATTGTAGAATAAGACAGTAATGTAACAACATTTGGAAAAATTGTGGGGGGGTCTGAATACTTTCTGAATACACTATGTATTTATGTACAGTGGGGCAAAAAAGTATTTATTCAGCCACCAATTGTGCAAGTTCTCCCACTTAAAAAGATGAGAGAGGCCCGTAATTTTCATCATAGGTACACTACAACTATGACAGACAAAATGAGAAGGAAAAGAATTCCAGAAAATCACATTGTAGGATTTTTTATGAATTTATTTGCAAATTGTGGTGGAAAATAAGTATTTGGTCAATAACAAAAGTTTATCTAAATAATTTGTTATATACCCTTTGTTGGCAATGACAGAGGTCAAACGTTTTCTGTAAGTCTTCACAAGGTTTTCACACACTGTTGCTGGTATTTTGGCCCATTCCTCCATGCAGATCTCCTCTAGAGCAGTGACGTTTTGGGGCTGTTGCTGGGCAACACGGACTTTCAACTCCCTCCAAAGATTTTCTATGGGGTTGAGAGCTGGAGACTGGCTAGGCCACTCCAGGACCTTGAAATGCTTCTTACGAAGCCATTCCTTCGTTGCGCTGGCAGTGTGTTTGGGATCATTGTCATGCTGAACGACCCAGCCACGTTTCATCTTCAATGCCCTTGCTGATGGAAGGAGGTTTTCACTCAAAATCTCACGATACATGGCCCCATTCATTCTTTCCTGGTCCCTTTGCAGAGAAACAGCCCCAAAGCATGAGGTTTCCACCCCCATGCTTCACAGTAGGTATGGTGTTCTTTGGATGCAACTCAGCATTCTTTGTCCTCCAAACACGACGAGTTGAGTTTTTACCAAAAAGTTATATTTTGGTTTGATCTGACCATATGACATTCTCCCAATCTTCTTCTGGATCATCCAAATGCTCTCTAGCAAACTTCAGACGGACCTGGACATGTACTGGCTTAAGAAGTGGGACACATTCTGGCACTGCAGGATTTGAGTCCCTGGCGGCGTAGTGTGTTACTGATGCTAGGCTTTGTTACTTTGGTCCCAGCTCTCTGCAGGTCATTCACTAGGTCCCCCCGTGTGGTTCTGGGATTTTTTGCTCACTGTTCTTGTGATCATTTTGACCCCACGGGGTGAGATCTTGCATGGAGCCCCAGATCGAGGGAGATTATCAGTGGTCTTGTATGTCTTCCATTTCCTAATAATTGCTCCCACAGTTGATTTCTTCAAACCAAGCTGCTTACCTATTGCAGATTCAGTCTTCCCAGCCTGGTGCAGGTCTACAATTTCGTTTCTGGTGTCCTTTGACAGCTCTTTGGTCTTGGCCATAGTGGAGTTTGGAGTGTGACTGTTTGAGGTTGTGGACAGGTGTCTTTTATACTGATAACAAGTTCAAACAGGTGCCATTAATACAGATAACGAGTGGAGGACAGAGGAGCCTCTTAAAGAAGAAGTTTACAGGTCTGTGAGAGACAGAAATCTTGCTTGTTTGTAGGTGACCAAATTCTTATTTTCCACCATAATTAGCAAATAAATTCATTAAAAATCCTACAGATGTGATTTTCGGGATTTTTTTTAGTTCTGGACTTCATAGTTGAAGTTTACCTATACCTCTCTCATCTTTTTAAGTGTGAGAACTTGCACAATTGGTGGCTGACTAAATACTTTTTTGCCCCACTGTATGTATGTATGTATGTATGTATGTATGTATGTATGTATGTATGTATGTATGTATGTATGTATGTATGTATGTATGTATGTATGTATGTATGTATGTATGTATGTATGTATGTATGTATGTATGTATGTATGTATGTATGTATGTATGTATGTATGTATGTATGTATGTATGCATGTATGTATGTATGTATGTATGTATGTATGCATGTATGTATGTATGTATGTATGTATGTATGTATGTATGTATGTATGTATGTATGTATGTATGTATGTATGTACTAGATATGGGAGTGGAGAGGCTACAGTAACTAATTTGTGAACATTGCCGGATTTGCTGTGGATAGGTCTACTGCAGTCTCCCCCATGTTCAATAAAATGTTATTAAATTGCTTTTGAATCCTATAACCCTGTGGCTGATGGTTTAAAAAAGGACTAACAGCAAGGAAAATATTTGTCACACTTATTTGTCTGTACCGGTTATGGACATATTTATTTTAACAATTGTAATATTGAACAACAGGTTTGCAATACATTTCCAGAAATGATCGTTCTAAACCCCTTCCTGAACCAACTGTAAAATAATGCGTACACCATGGGATTCATAGTTCAATTCAAATATCCAATCCATATAAATGTTACAGACAAAACTGGTGGGGTAAAGTAACTAATAAAGGGATCAATGCAGTTGGAGACTGTTGGAGATAAAAGGGTGTCCAGAATGATAGAAATACCCTCATAATGATACCAAGTGTTTTGGTGGCCTTTCTCTGTGATTTGCCTACAGAGTTCTGATTGGTTGTACCATGAATTGAATGTGCCTTTCTCTGTGCTATAAGGAAAATCTTTAGGTAGATGCTAATCATCCCTACTCCTGGGATGTAGAATGAGATCACTGAAGACACAGTACTCAATACTTGTGAAACTAAAGAACCTCACAGGCAACATATTTATCGGAAAACTTCCAATTCCCCAAATATTGCACTCTGCTTCCTGATCTGCATGTCATGCTTTTCAGTCACATGATCCACCTCTATGCTCTGCTTTACAGAAAGATCAAATTTCAAACGGGCTCAAACCCGTGTACCTGCTGTTTAGTTCAACATCAGCCATTAGACCAAAAACTGTTTAGCTCAACACCAGCCATTATATTCAAAGATGATTGAGTTAAAAGAAAATCCAAAGATACATTTTGTGTTCTTTATGAAAATGTATTGTAAGGTAGACTATGCTACATTGAAAATACAATAAAATGTAAATAAAAGAGATAGAAAGGATTTATAAGTTAAACACAGTTTCACAAAAAGACCTGGCAAGTATTGACAGCAGTAGAATGTGCAGAAGAGGTGTTGTCAAATGCTTCTCTTCATTTGCCTCCTTGAACACATTATCCAATGTGGCCACGTCATTGTTTAGGTTTTAAAAGTTAAGTGCATACTGTTCACACACAGTTTTGCAATATATTAATGTAGCTTTACAATAGATCATGTAGTAGCAAATACATTTATATAAGAAGAATGTCTATTGAATATTTTCAATGTGACAATGAGATTAAGCCATTTTCGAAACCATGGATAAAACAGTGCATAGATGATTGGATTTGCAGTAGAATTAAAGTAACCCAGCCAGATAAACACTTCAAAGAGAATAGGTGGTGTGCTAAAGTTTGTGTATGGATCAACTATGGAATTAACAAAGAAAGGCAGCCAGCAAAAGATGAAAACACCCACCACAATGCCTAAAGTTTTAGCTGCTTTCCGCTCTGACCGTTGAGACACCACACCTCTACCTCCCTCATTGGAATTATTTTGTCTGACTTCAATCTTTTTTATATGTTTTTTTGCCACCAAAAATATTTTGGTATACAAACCCACCATTACAGAGCACGGAAAGCACACAAAGCATTAAGGAAAAGATTACAACTTCCCAGGCAGTATATAGATGCAATGTATTCATCCAGTCCTCTTACATTTGCCTTGGAAAATAGTAGGGAGAATAGCACTGGAGTAATATGATCACATTTTTTGGTTCTAGTCAGGATTGCCGTATTTAGCACTAACTGGAGTTTATTTAGTGCTTTATCTGGGTATCCGGAAAGTAGAGAATTGCAGTAGTCTAACCTAGAAGTGACAAAAGCATGAATACATTTTTCTGCATAATTTTTGGACAGAAAATGTCTGATTTTTGCAATGTTACGTAGATGGAAAAAGCTGTCCTTGAAACAGTCTTGATATGTTCGTCAAAAGAGAGATGGGATGTTTAACGGGTGTCCTGACTCTGTGAGGTCATTAAAGATACCATGGCACTTATCGTAAGAGTAGGGGTGTTAACCCCGGTGTCCTCGCTAAATTCCCAAACTGTCCCTCAAACCATCATGGCCACCTAATCATCCCCAGCTTATAATTGGCTCATTCATCCCCCTCCTCTCCCCTGTAACTTTTCCCCAGGTTGTTGTTGTAAATGAGAATGTGTTCTCAGTCAACCTACCTGGTAAAATAACAGTTCAAAGAAATTCAGGTGGGCCACAGAATTACTGTTCCGGCACTAGGAGGAGACAAAGAACACTATTAAACAAGGTGATAGGCACAGGCATTGAAACACATTTATTTCAGGCAAACAGCTTTATATGAAACAGGTTAAAAGCAGCTTCTGTTACATTTTCACTCAAGCTTTATCTTTTAGTTGCATAACTGTTACATGTTACATCCCATCCCAATTCATAGATTTATTTGAACACACATCATACAATGTCAACTGAAACTTTACTCAGAATACAATCTAAATCTACAAGAACCTCTGTGAAAGATGTGACCACTGATGATGATTCTCAAAGCCCTCCTGAACCAAGTGTAAAAGAAAGCATAGACAATAGGGTTAAAAGCAGAGTTCAAATATCCAAACCAAACCAGGGTATCCCCCAACAGCGGGGGGATGGAGTACTGTATGAAAGGGTCAATGATGAGGCACAAGGAAAAGGGACTCCAGCAGATTAGAAACACTCCCACTACTATTGCCAGAATATTTGCCCCTCGTCTCTCTCTACGTCCAGAGTCTGCCTCTTTAAACTGACGAGATAAATCTTTAATGGACCTGGCCTGAGCCCTGGCAACCCAATATATCTTGGAATATATACAAATCAAGATCATGCCTGGGATGTAAAAACAGAAGGAGGATACTACTAAAGCTGCCACTGGACTAAAGAACACCTGACAGCCTCCAATGCACTTGACATGTGTTTCATAGAAATCCTCCTTTCCTTTCAGATTGATCTCAGGGAAGATCATTCCATAAGCAAAAATGGCAGGGACCAGCCAACTGGTGGTGATCATGATCAATACAGTGTTATTGGTGATGATCAGTCTGTACGACAGTGGCCTGCAGACAGCAAAGTAACGATCAATGGAGATGAAGGATAGATGGAAGATGGAGGATGTGCTCAGCATAATATCAGTGCTGGTGTGAAGCTTACACAGAAACCCTCCTAGGTACCAACAGCCCTGGACAGAGCGCACAGCACTGCACGGCATTACAAACACTCCCAGAAGGAGGTCACACACAGCCAAGGAGACGAGCAGTTGGTTTACGGAGGTTTGAAGCTGCTTGAAGTGTGCAATGGAGGTGATGACCAGAAGATTCCCAATAACAGTCACCAGTATGGCCAACACCATCGATGTGAACATCGGAACCTGAACGCTCAGGGGTCGAGCAAACCTCACACACGATCCACTCAAAGACTCGTAGCAGAAAAGAGTCTGTGATTTCACAGTGCTGTTGAGGTTCGAAGTATTTGAGAAGTCCATTCCACCTGGTGTTTTAGGCCTAGAGACAAGGAACAATTTGATCACATCTTTAAATGTGTTATTCAACATTTTTCATGTTTTCATCGGTTATCCACATTTATGTTTGCAAAATTAACTGGACTTACTTTCAAATAAAGTTTTGCAAGAATAGTGTTACTGTAACAGACGGAACACCGAACTGCTGGTCCAAAACGTTGTTCTGAGTCAGATTATTGGGCTTCTGAAAATACAACACATCCTGCTGATAATGCTTCCCATCCCATATCTTCATGAAATAGTTACACATTCAATAAACACAGTTTTTATCAAACTTAAATACTATATATTCATAGTATGTAAATGTATGTAAAATGGTGTTGGAATGTCATCTTTCTTATTCTTGTTCCTTTGAAAATACAAAAAAGTAGTATGACTAAAACCTCAAACCTATACTCACCTTAATATCTACAAATATTGTGTATGTATTTCATTAGTTCTCAGCAATCAATACCTCAATCCATATTTGTCCATGGGAAGCACTAAGAATTAAAGGTGGTTGATTTTGAGCTCTGGTCAGGATCCTTTCAGCTGAGGGAAACAAAGAGACAAGTAAACACTGTAGTCATGTTGACTTGTTGAACAATTGGTTATGAAATGATGGTGTGTAATATAGATCATGCATATGAAAAGTTTAATCTCACCTAATCATAGTCAGCAAACCATGCACAACCTCCTTCAGTCTCAGGCTCTACGAGCACCTAGACTTTCCTCTGAGCATTATATAAACAGACGGATGCTGCTAAAGGGACGCCCCAAAAATGATCACAACAACATTTTGGAACTGTTTAGTATTCTGTCTGCTCCACAGCCAATGAAATCATGGTTTTATTCTGTGGAGACTCCTACTGTATGTTGTTCACTGTGTCTGATGAGTCCACGTGATTCAGTTGGCAACAGATATTCAACAATTATGGGCCCAGTTGTAATGAACAATTAGCATTGTAACAATGTAACAATGCATTGTAACAGTGCATCATAATCTGCCAAGATGGCAATCAAGCGTAAGCAAAGATAACACATCTAATTCTTCAAGAATGAATGAGTGTACTTTATACTGCATGACCATGACCAAATTACAATTGAGCAACAGAGGTAGTAAGTATGTGACCTCTATGACCTGTGTCATGGCAACCACTTTATGCCACGGCTTTCAGATGAGTCTTCCGTCAAAGTAATGATTCTGGTAAATAGGAGAACAAATACACGTACCAGAGGGCCCTGTTAGCACCTATAATCTGACTTCTCCTTTAATGATGATGCCATTCCCACAGGTGTCTCGCCACTCAGAATGTGTTGATAAACAATTTTGGTGATGTCATGTTTGGCAGTTTATACTCATTCTGATTAGGTTCTGATCATGCAACAAAGAGGCAATGTCGAATTTGAAAAAACAACAAAGCTGAGCCCCTGCCACTAGGGCTGTAGAAATGTAGCCCCTCTTCAATTTAATTGAAATTAAATTGAGCAGAACCCCTGATCCTAGCTTCTTGTCTAGCCTAACCCTAACCCTAACCCTAGTTAGCATTGACTCACGAACCTACCTCTAATTTCATTCATACTGGACACAGATACATAAAAATGGTATCCACAATTTAAACTCACTCTGGAAGTAGTTATTAAGAGTGCCTAATTGCCAAAATCCCAAAGTATACATTTAACCTTCGTCATTCGACTATATGATATGAGCACAGATTTTACTTCAACAAATATAATCTGTTTAAAATAATATGAAGATTTTCAAGATGGATAATTGAGCATGTGCATGCTGTAAATGTACCTACATTTTAATATACTGTATTATACATTATTGTGTTTTTGGTTAATCTGTAACAAGTTTTCAGTTGTTTAAAAAAACATGTGTGACTTTGCTTTGTGTACCAAATAATTAAATAATATTCCAGGTTCTGATCATCAAATCAAATCAAATCAAATGTATTTATATAGCCCTTCGTACATCAGCTGATGTCTCAAAATGCTGTACAGAAACCCAGCCTAAAACCCCAAACAGCAAGCAATGCAGGTGTAGAAGCACGGTGGCTAGGAAAAACTCCCTAGAAAGGCCAAAACCTAGGAAGAAGCCTAGAGAGGAACCAGGCTATGTGGGGTGGCCAGTCCTCTTCTGGCTGTGCCGGGTGGAGATTATAACAGAACATGGCCAAGATGTTCAAATGTTCATAAATGACCAGCATGGTCCAATAATAATAAGGCAGAACAGTTGAAACTGGAGCAGCAGCACGGCCAGATGGACTGGGGACAGCAAGGAGTCATCATGTCAGGTAGTCCTGAGGTATGGTCCTAGGGCTCAGGTTACTCCGAGAGAGAGAAAGAAAGAGAGAATTAGAGAGAGCACACTTAAATTCACAAAGGACACCAAATAGGACAGGAGAAGTACTCCAGATATAACAAACTGACCCTAGCCCCCGACACATAAACTACTGCAGCATAAATACTGGAGGCTGAGACATTGTTTCGCTGATTTCGCTGATTCATTGTTTCGCAGCTCAAGCAGCAGGAATTATGTTGTCTATAAATGAGATTGTGAAAACATGTGTGCATTAAGGTGATATTCATACCATTACAGATGTATGGACCTTGTGATAACATATAGATGATGTAATGCATTATAGATGATGCCAAGGGAAATACTGTACCATGACTATTGACTGTTTTTAGTGTCTCAAAACTATATTTGAGTGTTGTTGTTTTTTTGTATTGTAAACTGTTGTATGTGGAGTGACACTAAAAGGTTCAATGTAGCCATTTATATCTCAATATAAAATATTTTCTGGGTAACAATGATGTACCTTACTGTGATTGATTTAAATTAAAATGGTCAAAAAGAACTTCTTACCGAAGAGCATTTTCTCATTCAAGATTATTTCTAGGACTATCTGGGAGTGGTCTGAGTGGGGAGGGGAAAACTGAAGGCTCGCTGTTATTGGCAGAGAGGTTTGGAACTCTCGTATTGGTTAACTAATAACTAATGATTAACTATTAACTAATTTGGTGATGTCACCAGGCAGGCCAAAACTCAATCCCATCAAACAGAGATAAAAATGGCTGCATTGGGACATTAATAAGAAATGTTTCTAACTCTACCATTCTGGGGAAGTAGATACAGGGCCTCATTGCCAAAATCACGAAGTATCCCTTTAAAGTATCCCTTTAAAGTATCCCTTTAAAGTATCCCTTTAAAGAAACAGGAATATCAAACATCCGAGGTACGAAAAACTGTTCAAACGTGCTATACACCCTGCTTGCATCTCAGATACAGATGCAAATCAGAATGTAGATA
This sequence comes from Oncorhynchus kisutch, assembly GCF_002021735.2. NCBI lineage: Eukaryota > Metazoa > Chordata > Actinopteri > Salmoniformes > Salmonidae > Oncorhynchus > Oncorhynchus kisutch. The sequence goes on from NC_034185.2 coordinate 21,050,198, forward strand.
CATGAACCAAAAAGGATCAAATGTATTAATAAATAGAGAAATAGAGAAATAAATACATAAATAGAATATATGACTCATTTGTGAAGTAGAAAGCATAATTATTGCATTCTAGCCTACATTATGGGCCATTTTCACAGACCCAGCTTAATCTGTGTATTGTATGCATGCTGTTGGTCAGTTGTTATGAGACAGAGGAAAATTAAGCAATATATCATGTGAAGTATAAAGTACGATCTGCAAAAATAGTCAAAATATCACAGAAAACATCAATTGGCTCTCATGAGGACCGCCGCAGGAAAGGAAGACCAAGAGTTACCTCTGCTGCAGAGGATAAATGCTTCACAGAAGTCAAGTAACAGACACATCTCAACATCAACTGTTCAGAGGAGACTGCGTGAATCAGGCCTTCATGGTCGAATTGCTGCAAAGAAACCACCACTAAAGGACAGCGATATGAAGAGGAGACTTGCTTGGGCCAAGAAACATGAGCAATGGACATTAGACCGGTGGAAATCTGTCCTTTGGTCTGATGAGTCCAAATTTGCGATTTTTGGTTCCGACCGCTGTGTCTTTGTGAGACACCGAGTAGGTGAATGGATGATCTCCAAATGTGTGGTTCCCACCGTGAAGCATGGAGAAGGAGGTGTGATGGTGTGTGGGTGCTTTGCTGGTGACATTGTCAGTGATTTATTTAGAATTCAAGGCACACGTAACCAGCATGGCTACCACAGCATTCTGCAGCGATACGCCATCAAATCAAATCAAATCAGATGTATTTATATAGCCCTTCGTACATCAGCTGATATCTCAAAGTGCTGTACAGAAACTCAGCCTAAAACCCCAAACAGCAAGCAATGCAGGTGTAGAAGCACGGTGGCTAGGAATAACTCCCTAGAAAGGCCAAAACCTAGGAAGAAACCTAGAGAGGAACCAGGCTATGAGGGGAGGCCAGTCCTCTTCTGGCTGTGCCGGGTGGAGATTATAACAGAACATGGCCAAATGTTCAAATGTTCATAAATGACCAGCATGATCAAATAATAGTAATCACAGTGGTTGTCAAGGATGCAACAGGTCAGCACGGCCAGGTGGACTGGGGACAGCAAGGAGTCATCATGCCAGGTAGTCCTGAGGCATGGTCCTAGGGCTCAGGTCCTCTGAGAGAAAGAAAGAAAGAAAGAAAGAAAGAAAGAAAGAAAGAAAGAAAGAAAGAAAGAAAGAAAGAAAGAAAGGGAGAAAGGGAGAATTAGAGAGAGCATACTTAAATTCACACAGGACACCGGAAAAGACAGGAGAAATACTCCAGATATAACAGACTGGCCCTAGCCCCCCGACACAAACTACTGCAGTATAAATACTGGAGGCTGAGACAGGAGGGGTCAGGAGACACTGTGGCCCCATCCGATAATACCCCCGGACAGGGACAAACAGGCAGGATATAACCCCACCCACTTTGCCAAAGCACAGCCCCCACACCACTAGAGGAATATCTTCAACCACCAACTTACCATCTTGAGACAAGGCCGAGTATAGCCCACAAAGATCTCCGCCACGGCACAACCCAAGGGGGGGGGGGGGGGGGGCGCCAACCCAGACAGGAAGACCATGTCAGTGACCCAACCCACTCAAGTGACACACCCCTCCTAGGGACGGCATGGAAGAGCACCAGTAGGCCAGTGACTCAGCCCCGGTAATAGGGTTAGCGCAGAGAATCCCAGTTTAAAGAGGGGAACCGGCCATGCAGAGACAGCAAGTGTGGTTCGTTGCTCCAGTGCCTTTCCGTTCACCTTTACACTCCTGGGCCAGACTACACTCAATCATAGGACCTACTGAAGAGATGAGTCTTCAATAAAGACTTAAAGGTTGAGACAGAGTTTGCGTCTCTCACATGGGTAGGCAGACCATTCCATAAAAATTGAGCTCTATAGGAGAAAGCCCTGCCTCCAGCTGTTTGCTTAGAAAGTCTAGGGAAAATTAGGAGGCCTGCGTCTTGTGACTGTAGCGTACATGTAGGTATGTACGGCAGGACCAAATCGGAAAGATAGGTAGGAGCAAGCCCATGTAATGCTTTGTAGGTTAGCAGTAAAACCTTGAAATCAGCCCTTGCCTTGACAGGAAGCCAGTGTAGAGGCTAGCACTGGAGTAACATGATCAATTTATTTGGTTCTAGTCAGGATTCTAGCAGCTGTATTTAGCACTAACTGTAGATTATTTAGTGCTTTATCCGGGTAGCCGGCAAGTACAGAATTGCAGTAGTCTAACCTAGAAGTGACAAAAGCATGGATACATTTTTCTGCATCATTTTTGGACAGAAAATTTCTGATTTTTGCAATGTTACGTAGATGGAAAAAAGCTGTCCTTGAAACAGTCTTGATATGTTCGTCAAACGAGAGATCAGGGTCCAAAGTAATGCTGAGGACCTTCACCGTTTTATTTGAAACGACTGTACAACCATCGAGATTAATTGTCAGATTCAACAGAAGATCTCTTTGTTTCTTGGGACCTAGAACAAGCATCTCTGTTTTGTCCGAGTTTAAAAGTTGAAAGTTTGCAACCATCCACTTCCTCATGTCTGAAACAAAGGCGTCCAGTGAGGGCAATTTTGGGGCTTCACCATGTTTCATCGAAATGTACAGCTGTGTGTCATCCGCATAGCAGTGAAAGTTAACATCATGTTTCTGAATGACATCCCCAAGAGGTAAAATATAGAGTGAAAACAATAGTGGTCCTAAAACCTAACATTAAGGAACACAAATGTACACTTGATTTGTCAGAGGACAAACCACCCACAGAGACAAACTGATATCTTTCCGACAGATAAGATCTAAACCAGGCCAGAACTTGTCCGTGTAGACCAATTTGGGTTTCCAATCTCTCCAAAAGAATGTGGTGATAGATGGTATCAAAAGCAGTGCTACGGTCTAGGAGCACAAGGACAGATGCAGAGCCTCGGTCTGACACCATTGAAAGGTCATTTGCCACCTTCACAAGTGCAGTATCAGTGCTATGACAGGGTCTAAAACCAGACTGAAGCATTTCGTATACATTGTTTGTCTTCAGGAAGACAGTGAGTTGCTGCGCAACAGCTTTTTCAATTTTTTTTGAGAGGAATGGGAGATTCGATATAGGACGATAGTTTTTTATATTTTCTGGGTCAAGGTTTGGCTTTTTCAAGCGAGGCTTTATTACTGCCACTTTTAGTGAGTTTGGTACACATCCGGTGGATAGAGAGCCGTTTAGTATGTTCAACATAGAAGTGCCAAGCACAGGAAGTAGCTCTTTCAGTAGTTTAGTTGGAACAGGGTCCAGTATGCAGCTTGAAGGTTTACAAGCCATGATTATTTTCATCATTGTGTCAAGAGATATAGTACTAAAACACTTGAGTGTCTCCCAGGTCCTGGCAGAGTTGTGCAGACTCAGGACAACTGAGCTTTGGAGGAATACTCAGATTTAAAGAGGAGTCCGAAATTTGCTTTCTAATGATCATGATCTTTTCCTCAAAGAAGTTGATGAATTTATTACTGCTGAAGTGAAAGCCATCCTCTCTTGGGTGAATGCTGCTTTTTAGTTAGCTTTGAGACAGTATCAACAATATATTTTGGATTGTTCTTATTTTCCTCAATTAAGTTGGAAAAAAAGGATGATCGAGCAGCAGTGAGGGCTCTTCGATACTGCACGGTACTGTCTTTCCAAGCTAGTCTTAAGACTTCAAGTTTGGTGTGGCGCCATTTCGTTCCAATTTTCTGGAAGCTTGCTTCAGAGCTCGGGGATTTTCTGTATACCAGGGAGCTAGTTTCTTATGACAAATGTTTTTAGTTTTTAGGGGTGCGACTGCATCTAGGGTATTGAGCAAGGTTAAATTGAGTTCCTCAGTTAGGTGGTTAACTGATATTTGTCCTCTGACGTCCTTGGGTAGGCAGAGGGAGTCTGGAAGGGCATCAAGGAATCTTTGGGTTGTCTGAAGAGAGAGAATAAAGTAGATGTCACGGGTCAAAATTTTGATTGATGACCCTATGTGAACCTATGTGAACTCTATGTGAACCCTATGTAGTGATGACGTGTGCATGTCTTCTGGTCAGGCAAGCCTGGTTAGGTGGGGGCTATGGGGTGAGTAAGGGTCCATTTGACAGGCCGTTAATGATTGATGACCCAAGCCTGATAGACAAGCCTGGTTAGGTGGGGGCTATGGGGTGAGTAAGGGTCCCTTTGACAGGCCGTTAATGATTGATGACCCAAGCCTGATTTATGACCCTATGTAATGATTTATGACCCTATGTCATGTAGAAGGGTGCATGCCCTGGGTTGAGTAAGTGACCATGTGTCAGGTCAACCTGTTACTGTTTCTCACGGTTTGGGTTGGTTAAGGCCCCTTATAAAGCCGCTGAACAATACCTGTTTAAGACTGTACATGATAACCCCCCTGAATATTAAACAAAAATGACACCTATGCCAATTTTAGGGATGTTATGCTCGGCTTGTCATGAACCCAGTGACCAAAGCCTTGAAGAAGTTCTGTGTGAAGCTCCAGAATGTTTTAAAGGATTTTTGGGTACGAGTGAGGGCCACATGTCTTACATATTCCACCCGGAGGATTCTACGGTAAAGATATTCACAGACCGTGGACCCAAACCCCTTTATCCTGCAAAACCTGGGAGTTTTCCCCCGGCTCTGGGGATGAGAGAATGGCTAAACATCAGGCTGGCTCTTTGTAAAATTGAACAGGTCCTAAGTGTTACAAATGTGCCAGGATATGCGTTGGAAGAACAGGTCACTGCGGCCGCAGTGATCTCAAGGCTCTAAGAATTGCTTCAATGGACTATAGCCCTGACAACAAAGTGACAATTTTAGCCTGTGACCTTTATGATAAGGCTAATGCTACAAAGTCTGTCAATTCTCCGGTAGCTTCCAGAGCCCGCAAACATGTAAACTTTTTTATTCCTGTGTTTAGTTTTAAATGGGTGGATTATCCAATTTTCATAACACTTATGAATAAGCTGGACATTCTCTTCCAAAATGGGGAACAGTTAAAGCGCTGGGCGAGGCTTTCCTTGAGACAGAGTCAAGACCAAAAGGCCCGACGGCGGATCTACCCCTGGAGTGAAAACTTACCATGTGTTGATGGACATAGCAAGAGAGCCTTGCCTTTTGAGGGTGAACTCGACACGGACAATGGCGGTTGGTTGCATAAGCTCCCAGGATCTGTAAGAAAGGCATCGTAAAATACCTTAAGAATGTAACGATATAAAATGTATGTACTAAATATTTTGAATGAAATAAATGGTTTTAAAATCAGAATCTCACCACGTTATGAACTCTCGAGTTTGTTCACTCTTAGCGCAGTCTGTCCCTGAGAAAAATCTTGCGGAAAAAGCCATGTGCGCGCGCATGTGCGTGAGGGAGTTTTCTGTAGTGGCTGTGTGTGTGTGTGTGTGTGTGTGTGTGTGTGTGTTTCAAAAACAGAAAAAGGGGGGCGGGTTGTTTGTTAAAAAAATACCCTTGCATGCCTGGTGGGTCGTTTGAAACCAAGGTTTACACTAGCCTGCAAAACAGATGCCTACCCCCCAACAATAATATTGTGTCTTACGACTCCTAATCTTAAAGGCCTTTCATAAAACTATTTTTTTAGGTGGGCTAAAAAGTCATTCATCCCAGCGATGTCGAGAACAACACACCCCCATGCATCTAGGTGCTAGCACCCCGGAGATTTTAGAAGCTCCAAAAGGATCCTAATGTTTAGACACACCCAATACCATGTGTTTGAAATGTGTCAAATATACCATGGGCGGGGGTATAGCCCGAAAAAAACGACAAACCCCAAATGCTATGTAAAAAAATCATTCAGGGGTTTTTCTCTAGGTCGTAGGGTACAAAAGCGCTAGAAACCATGGGCAATGTTAGCAGCGTTTTAGTTCCGATGCAAACAGCACCTCCAGAAACTCCAAGAATCGTTATCGGACTGAAGCGTTAAAAAAGATAATCGGGGAAAACAGTCTAATGGATCTATCGCAAGGTGAGTTCTTGAAATAAATCTTTATTAGATTTGATTGTTGTGGGGAATTGTTTGAAAAGCGTGGGATGTTATAGAAATATTAAACAATCATTAGGATCAGTATGCTTACCGTATAACAAGGCAATATTAGCTAAAGTGATTATAGCTTTAATATTGTCGAATGTTTTATAGATTCTGAAGCATTCACGCAGATACTCCGAGGTATAACTGAGCTCGAACCATCCAATGGGGCTCCGAAACAAAGTGCCTACAAACAAACGCCTGCCCTGAATTGTCAACGTAAGTAAGCTCCAAGAATTCCATACATAAAAATATTTATACCTTAAAAACAAAAAGTGTGGGCATCTTATATTAAAAGTTATTTTATATGTTTACAGAGGACCTAAAGCCTAGAAGGTTAAACGATGCCCTATGGAGCCTGAACGGTTTCTGCGAAGCATATGACTACGAGACAATTCTGCCCTACTCCCAGGATGTATTTACACAAAAGCAGCGAACAGAGACTTTAAACGGCAGGTCAACTCCCCTTGGCCAGGACAACGTTGTCCCCCATATTTCTAAACACCAAAGGATAATTAGTGCTCAGATCCACAGTTCCGCTTCACCCGAACAATTCTACTTGGCCGATATTCACGAGACGTCGTTCCAAGGACTAGGTATGAATCAATTATATATTATTATTTATATATATTATTATTTTAATATTTATATATTTTTTTTATGCCGGAATATGTTAAAACAAGGCCTAATGCTGTTTTTTTTTGTTTGTTTGTTTTTTTTTTTCAGGCTCCCCATCTACCGGACCTGCAGATGTTGTAATACAGGTTGAACAAAGACAACAGCCCCTGGTTTCAGAGCTTCTTCAGAACAGCCCTCGTCAAAAAAGCCGAGGTATTTAATTAATGTATTGTTAATATATAGGCTTATATCTGAAATGTATTTGGCATTTTTAACATATTTTAGGGTTAATAACCTATTTGTGTATGTATTATTTTTATTTCAGACTCCTCACCGGCTTATGAACACAACGCACAAACATCGGAGGATGCCCAGACAAGCATCCCCGAGGAGGCTCCAAAGACACCAGCGAAACCTGATGATGTCAAAGATTTAAATGACATTTCTGAGGTAGACGATTTGATGTTCTGTGAAGCTGCCAACCTTCTTGAATCGGCCAATTCTGTGGGGGAAACAGCAGATTCTGAAATAGACCAAGAACGTTTTTTCAAAGCGTTTACCCTGGGTTTAAAATCACGAAAGGCTCTACTCCAGAGGCGCATGTGTATTCTACTCGAGCATCAATACAATCAGGATGTGTCATTCTGGCGTAGCGAGCTACCCCGTATGTTAAAAAACATTAGGGCTAAAACAAGCAAATACCGCCGTTAAAAAACACACATGTAAACACACACACACACACACACACACACATCCTTAATTAGACAGATGGCGCCCCCTATAGACCAAAGTGAGACAATTGAAACCCTCTTAGCCAGGATCCCTACAGAGCTCCAAGATATAGTTAACCATATGAATGATTCGGGGGTAATTGACATAATGACAATAGATGAAAATCTATTATCCCAGATTCCCTCCGAACTCATAGACATTATTACACGTATGAATGAGTCAGGGCCTTCCGAGGAAAACATGTTAACACAGATTCCCGAAACCATCATATCTCTAATTACCCAGCTTAACGCGAGCCCTAGGTTTAATTCGGCCCCACAGACACCTCTAAGACAGCCTTTAACAACATTGTCCGAAGAGTCTGAAAGTCAATATGATGTTTTTGAACAGTTGGACAAATGTCTAGCAAATCTGGAGGGGGGCGGTCTTGAGATCAGTGTACAGAACGAGAGCGCTAGGTTTAATTCGGCACCCCAGACACCTATAAATCAGCCTTTAACACCAATGTCCGAAGAGTCTGAAACCCAATACGATGTTTTTGAACAGTTGGACAATTGCCTAGCAAATCTGGAGGGGGGAGGTCTTGATCGAAGTGTACATGTTTTGCGTCGAAATAAATTCAACAATATTGAGGTTCGCCAGTTTTTCAATTTCGCATGGGGGGGTCAGATTCGGGAATATGCTGTGTTTTACGTAATGCTTATGGACACTTTGAATGAACTGTTAGCGAGGATTAGAGATTATAGCGAACCTAGGGATCTCTTACAGTTGGAAATTTGTGGAGACAGTCTACAGAGCAAGGTATCGCTTATTTTACAGAATGGTGAAGCAGAGCTTGAACAATTTGTTAAACTGCTAGAACGCCTTGTTCAGTCAAATTTAAACGTGCTAGCAGATAGGACCCTCGAACTTGTAGTACAATTAGTACGCCAACCACAAGGGGGCGGGGGTCAGAGACGAAAGCTCGAGAGTTTAATGCAGTCCGAAATCATAAGCAATAAAAGGGCCTATCTCATAAACGTTCACAATCCAGGTAATAAGCTATGTTTTGCCATAGGTTTGGCCCACTTACTCAGCCCAGGATGTACGGATCAAGCCGCGTTACATAAAGCTCGAGAGCTACAAACTGCGGTGGGTCTCGGTATACAGGATGCTGTGGCTTTCTCAGACATAGTCAAATTTGAAAACTTTCTGAACATCAAGATTGTGGTTTTGTACCACAGTAGGGCTAATGACGCTCTCCTCAAGTTCCAAAATATACCCGAACCACATCCTAAGACTATGTACTTTTATGTGCAAAATGAGCATTACTATGCCGTAACTAACATCACAGCCTTTTTAGGCGCGCCATATGTCTGTACAGCCTGTCATACCGGCTACACACGCATGGGGGGGCACTCGTGCCGTTACAACTGTTCAGTATGTCTGGATAAACATTGCCCTATGCAGCCGCTAAACTTGACCCCCTGTGCGGATTGTCACCGCACATGTCGTTCGGCCTACTGTTACGAAAAACACAAAACTGAAACATGGCATCCCAAGGCATGTAAATCTGTAAGCAGTTGTGACATTAACAAGAAATGTCCAAAATGTCATTGCAATTACAACCTTAAAATAGATAGCCCTAAACCTCATGTTTGTGGAATTATACACTGCCCAATCTGTAAAGGTCCTTTGAAAAGCAGAGACGCGGAAGCGGTTCAAGAAGTAACACATGAGTGTTACATTCAGCCCTTGGCTGAAGATGAACATACAGAGAAATATGTGTTTTATGATTTTGAGACAACTCAGCAATCAGGGGTTCATTTGCCTATTTTTGTGTCAACCATGACTTTCAAGGGTGAAAAATGGTCGGCCGAGGGACCCGATTGTGCCCGACTCTTTCTAAAACATTTTAGAAAAGCCCAGTACAGAAACTTCACGTTTATAGCTCACAATGCTAGGGCCTATGACTCCTATCTGCTTCTGAACCCTTTGATACAGCAAGGCGTGGCACCCAGTGTCATAGCTCAAGGGAGTAAAATATTATGCTTTGTTGACCCCGCCTTCAAACAGAGATACATTGACAGCTTAAGCTTCTTACCCATGAGATTGGCTCAAATGCCAGAGGCCTTGGGTTTTGAAAACTCTGTCAAAGGCTATTTCCCTCATTTCTTCACATCTGAGGAGAATCTACATTATATAGGATCTTATCCAGCCCCCGAAATGTACGGGTGTGATCAAATGTCTCCCAAAGAGCGTGAGAGATTCATGACATGGTACGAGACCGTAAGACATGGCACTTTTGATTTCCATAAAGAGATGGAATCATACTGTGACAATGACGTTGTTATACTTCGTGAAGGATGCCTCAGATTCAGAGAAGAGGTAATCAAAGATGCGGGCATTGACCCCTGGAGCTGTACAACTATTGCATCAGCGTGCATGAAAACCTATCGTACACACTATCTAACTCCTGAATCTATAGCTATCCCATCGCCAGACAACTACCGACGCCAATTCAAGGCCTACTCTAGTGGTTCCATTCAATGGTTGGAGTACTTGGCCCAGGATAAAGATATTTTTATCCAACATGCTTTGAATCGGGGGGAGAAGGCTTTTGGGCCTTACCATGTAGATGGATACACACAGATTGACGGGGTTGAGACAGTGTATGAGTACAACGGTTGTTTCTTCCACGGTTGTAAATTATGCTTTGTCCCCCACACCTTGTGTGTCCTAACCCAAAAGACTTTTGGGGAAATGTACCAAGAGTTTCAAGACAAACTGAATTCTTTAAAGGCTACTTACGGGTTAAAAGTTGTGGTTTTGTGGGAGCACGAATGGACAGCCCTCAAAAAGGCAGATCCTAGTGTTAAGGCCTTCCTTACCCATTATGACCTTGTTTGGAGGCCGGACCAATGCTTTGACATTGCGTTATGTAGCTCAACCCGACGAGACAATAGGCTATGTAGATTTTACATCCCTATATCCTCATGTAATGAGTTCCTCATTCTATCCTATAGGGCATCCTGAAATTATTCACAGCGACTTTGACGAACCCCAAAATTATTTTGGTTTAATCAAAGCGACTGTCTACCCTCCTAGGGGGCTGTTTATACCTGTGTTGCCTTACAAGGGTCCTAAAGGAAAACTTTTCTTTCCCCTTTGTCGCACATGCTGTGAAAACCACAACCAGGAAAACCCCTGTGATCACACAGATCAAGAAAGAGCCCTGACCGGTGTATGGGTCACTGTAGAATTCTCTAAGGCTTTAGAGAAGGGGTATCGTGTGGCCAAAATCTTTGAAGTGTGGAACTTTTCCAGGAAATCAGACACACTTTTTAAAGAGTACATCAAAACCTTCTTGAGATGCAAGCAGATGGCTTCAGGCTATCCTGCATCGGTCACAGATCAAGAAAGTAAAGACCAGTACATTCAAGACTACCATGACAGAGAAGGCATACTTCTTGACCCTGACAGAATAGAGGTCAACAAAACCAAAAGAAATGTGTCGAAATTGTACTTGAACTCCCTTTGGGGGAAATTAGCGCAGAGATGCAATATGCTAACAACTTCGATCATTAAAGACCCCGAAGAATTTTTGGAATTTGTTTTTTCGGACCAATACGAAATTTCACATTTTTCCTTCTTGAGTCAAGACATTGCCTTGGTGCAATGGAGGCGCCACCAAAAGTGGGTTCTACCCCCGGGTAATGTAAATGTGTTTCTTGCAGCATTTACCACAGCCTATGGCCGCCTTGAACTGTACACCCTCATGGAACAGCTTCAGAGGCGGGTTCTTTACCACGACACAGACTCTGTGGTCTATGTAAGCAAACCGGGGGATTGGACCCCCCCACTTAGCAACTATCTTGGGGGTTTAACGAGTGAACTCGAAGAGGGTGACCATATTACAGAATGGTCCTCATGTGGTCCAAAAAGCTATGCTTTTAGGACTAAAGCCAATCACGTGGTGTTGAAAGCCAAAGGCGTGACTCAAAACTATGAAAATGCACCGCGTGTAAACTTGGAATCAATCACGCGCTTGGTCGAGGGGTTCGTAAAGGACAAGAATAGTGACTTGGAGATTTTGAGCTCCTACAACAAAATAGTGAGGGATAAAAAGGGGTTCCATCTAAGAAACGCACCACTCACTAAAAGATTCAGGGTAGTCTATGACAAGAGACAGCTATTGCCTGACGGTACCACATTGCCCTTTGGCTACTGACTTATGCTACAAGCCCCAGTGTGTCTTAAAGCTTAAGATATTATGACTGCTGTCGAGGGTTTTGACCCCCGGCTACAATTGCCTTTTTCAGCATTAATTGCAGGACCTTCAAACAGTGGCAAAACTTTTTTTGTAAAAAGTATTTTAGAGAATTCTGAACATGTGTTATCTCAAAAGCCTGACAATATTGTATGGTGTTATTCATGTTACCAACCTCTGTATGATGAATTATTGAAGACAATAAAAATCAAGTTTGTTGAAGGAATACCCGATTCTCTGTCTGATGATGAACTTCTCCCCCCACATGTAAATAATCTGCTGGTTTTGGACGATATGCTATTTGCTGGTAGCGAACACCCTGAAATTGCACGAGCTTTTACCCAATATACTCATCATAGAAACCTGTCCGTGCTTTACTTGGTCCAGTAGAACCCACTTTTGGTGGCGCCTCCATTGCACCAAGGCAATGTCTTGACTCAAGAAGGAAAAATGTGAAATTTCGTATTGGTCCGAAAAAACAAATTCCAAAACTTCTTCGGGGTCTTTAATGATCGAAGTTGTTAGCATATTGCATCTCTGCGCTAATTTCCCCCAAAGGGAGTTCAAGTACAATTTCGACACATTTCTTTTGGTTTTGTTGACCTCTATTCTGTCAGGGTCAAGAAGTATGCCTTCTCTGTCATGGTAGTCTTGAATGTACTGGTCTTTAATTTCTTGATCTGTGACCGATGCAGGATAGCCTGAAGCCATCTGCTTGCATCTCAAGAAGGTTTTGATGTACTCTTTAAAAAGTGTGTCTGATTTCCTGGAAAAGTTCCACACTTCAAAGATTTTGGCCACACGATACCCCTTCTCTAAAGCCTTAGAGAATTCTACAGTGACCCATACACCGGTCAGGGCTCTTTCTTGATCTGTGTGATCACAGGGGTTTTCCTGGTTGTGGTTTTCACAGCATGTGCGACAAAGGGGAAAGAAAAGTTTTCCTTTAGGACCCTTGTAAGGCAACACAGGTATAAACAGCCCCCTAGGAGGGTAGACAGTCGCTTTGATTAAACCAAAATAATTTTGGGGTTCGTCAAAGTCGCTGTGAATAATTTCAGGATGCCCTATAGGATAGAATGAGGAACTCATTACATGAGGATATAGGGATGTAAAATCTACATAGCCTATTGTCTCGTCGGGTTGAGCTACATAACGCAATGTCAAAGCATTGGTCCGGCCTCCAAACAAGGCCTGTCGCGGTTCCAGGGGCTCTGGAGGGTCATAATGGGTAAGGAAGGCCTTAACACTAGGATCTGCCTTTTTGAGGGCTGTCCATTCGTGCTCCCACAAAACCACAACTTTTAACCCGTAAGTAGCCTTTAAAGAATTCAGTTTGTCTTGAAACTCTTGGTACATTTCCCCAAAAGTCTTTTGGGTTAGGACACACAAGGTGTGGGGGACAAAGCATAATTTACAACCGTGGAAGAAACAACCGCTGTACTCATACACTGTCTCAACCCCGTCAATCTGTGTGTATCCATCTACATGGTAAGGCCCAAAAGCCTTCTCCCCCCGATTCAAAGCATGTTGGATAAAAATATCTTTATCCTGGGCCAAGTACTCCAACCATTGAATGGAACCACTAGAGTAGGCCTTGAATTGGCGTCGGTAGTTGTCTGGCGATGGGATAGCTATAGATTCAGGAGTTAGATAGTGTGTACGATAGGTTTTCATGCACGCTGATGCAATAGTTGTACAGCTCCAGGGGTCAATGCCCGCATCTTTGATTACCTCTTCTCTGAATCTGAGGCATCCTTCACGAAGTATAACAACGTCATTGTCACAGTATGATTCCATCTCTTTATGGAAATCAAAAGTGCCATGTCTTACGGTCTCGTACCATGTCATGAATCTCTCACGCTCTTTGGGAGACATTTGATCACACCCGTACATTTCGGGGGCTGGATAAGATCCTATATAATGTAGATTCTCCTCAGATGTGAAGAAATGAGGGAAATAGCCTTTGACAGAGTTTTCAAAACCCAAGGCCTCTGGCATTTGAGCCAATCTCATGGGTAAGAAGCTTAAGCTGTCAATGTATCTCTGTTTGAAGGCGGGGTCAACAAAGCATAATATTTTACTCCCTTGAGCTATGACACTGGGTGCCACGCCTTGCTGTATCAAAGGGTTCAGAAGCAGATAGGAGTCATAGGCCCTAGCATTGTGAGCTATAAACGTGAAGTTTCTGTACTGGGCTTTTCTAAAATGTTTTAGAAAGAGTCGGGCACAATCGGGTCCCTCGGCCGACCATTTTTCACCCTTGAAAGTCATGGTTGACACAAAAATAGGCAAATGAACCCCTGATTGCTGAGTTGTCTCAAAATCATAAAACACATATTTCTCTGTATGTTCATCTTCAGCCAAGGGCTGAATGTAACACTCATGTGTTACTTCTTGAACCGCTTCCGCGTCTCTGCTTTTCAAAGGACCTTTACAGATTGGGCAGTGTATAATTCCACAAACATGAGGTTTAGGGCTATCTATTTTAAGGTTGTAATTGCAATGACATTTTGGACATTTCTTGTTAATGTCACAACTGCTTACAGATTTACATGCCTTGGGATGCCATGTTTCAGTTTTGTGTTTTTCGTAACAGTAGGCCGAACGACATGTGCGGTGACAATCCGCACAGGGGGTCAAGTTTAGCGGCTGCATAGGGCAATGTTTATCCAGACATACTGAACAGTTGTAACGGCACGAGTGCCCCCCCATGCGTGTGTAGCCGGTATGACAGGCTGTACAGACATATGGCGCGCCTAAAAAGGCTGTGATGTTAGTTACGGCATAGTAATGCTCATTTTGCACATAAAAGTACATAGTCTTAGGATGTGGTTCGGGTATATTTTGGAACTTGAGGAGAGCGTCATTAGCCCTACTGTGGTACAAAACCACAATCTTGATGTTCAGAAAGTTTTCAAATTTGACTATGTCTGAGAAAGCCACAGCATCCTGTATACCGAGACCCACCGCAGTTTGTAGCTCTCGAGCTTTATGTAACGCGGCTTGATCCGTACATCCTGGGCTGAGTAAGTGGGCCAAACCTATGGCAAAACATAGCTTATTACCTGGATTGTGAACGTTTATGAGATAGGCCCTTTTATTGCTTATGATTTCGGACTGCATTAAACTCTCGAGCTTTCGTCTCTGACCCCCGCCCCCTTGTGGTTGGCGTACTAATTGTACTACAAGTTCGAGGGTCCTATCTGCTAGCACGTTTAAATTTGACTGAACAAGGCGTTCTAGCAGTTTAACAAATTGTTCAAGCTCTGCTTCACCATTCTGTAAAATAAGCGATACCTTGCTCTGTAGACTGTCTCCACAAATTTCCAACTGTAAGAGATCCCTAGGTTCGCTATAATCTCTAATCCTCGCTAACAGTTCATTCAAAGTGTCCATAAGCATTACGTAAAACACAGCATATTCCCGAATCTGACCCCCCCATGCGAAATTGAAAAACTGGCGAACCTCAATATTGTTGAATTTATTTCGACGCAAAACATGTACACTTCGATCAAGACCTCCCCCCTCCAGATTTGCTAGGCAATTGTCCAACTGTTCAAAAACATCGTATTGGGTTTCAGACTCTTCGGACATTGGTGTTAAAGGCTGATTTATAGGTGTCTGGGGTGCCGAATTAAACCTAGCGCTCTCGTTCTGTACACTGATCTCAAGACCGCCCCCCTCCAGATTTGCTAGACATTTGTCCAACTGTTCAAAAACATCATATTGACTTTCAGACTCTTCGGACAATGTTGTTAAAGGCTGTCTTAGAGGTGTCTGTGGGGCCGAATTAAACCTAGTGCTCGCGTTAAGCTGGGTAATTAGAGATATGATGGTTTCGGGAATCTGTGTTAACATGTTTTCCTCGGAAGGCCCTGACTCATTCATACGTGTAATAATGTCTATGAGTTCGGAGGGAATCTGGGATAATAGATTTTCATCTATTGTCATTATGTCAATTACCCCCGAATCATTCATATGGTTAACTATATCTTGGAGCTCTGTAGGGATCCTGGCTAAGAGGGTTTCAATTGTCTCACTTTGGTCTATAGGGGGCGCCATCTGTCTAATTAAGGATGTGTGTGTGTGTGTGTGTGTGTTTACATGTGTGTTTTTTAACGGCGGTATTTGCTTGTTTTAGCCCTAATGTTTTTTAACATACGGGGTAGCTCGCTACGCCAGAATGACACATCCTGATTGTATTGATGCTCGAGTAGAATACACATGCGCCTCTGGAGTAGAGCCTTTCGTGATTTTAAACCCAGGGTAAACGCTTTGAAAAAACGTTCTTGGTCTATTTCAGAATCTGCTGTTTCCCCCACAGAATTGGCCGATTCAAGAAGGTTGGCAGCTTCACAGAACATCAAATCGTCTACCTCAGAAATGTCATTTAAATCTTTGACATCATCAGGTTTCGCTGGTGTCTTTGGAGCCTCCTCGGGGATGCTTGTCTGGGCATCCTCCGATGTTTGTGCGTTGTGTTCATAAGCCGGTGAGGAGTCTGAAATAAAAATAATACATACACAAATAGGTTATTAACCCTAAAATATGTTAAAAATGCCAAATACATTTCAGATATAAGCCTATATATTAACAATACATTAATTAAATACCTCGGCTTTTTTGACGAGGGCTGTTCTGAAGAAGCTCTGAAACCAGGGGCTGTTGTCTTTGTTCAACCTGTATTACAACATCTGCAGGTCCGGTAGATGGGGAGCCTGAAAAAAACAAACAAACAAAAAAAAAAAAACTGCATTAGGCCTTGTTTTAACATATTCCGGCATAAAAAAAATATATAAATATTAAAATAATAATATATATAAATAATAATATATAATTGATTCATACCTAGTCCTTGGAACGACGTCTCGTGAATATCGGCCAAGTAGAATTGTTCGGGTGAAGCGGAACTGTGGATCTGAGCACTAATTATCCTTTGGTGTTTAGAAATATGGGGGACAACGTTGTCCTGGCCAAGGGGAGTTGACCTGCCGTTTAAAGTCTCTGTTCGCTGCTTTTGTGTAAATACATCCTGGGAGTAGGGCAGAATTGTCTCGTAGTCATATGCTTCGCAGAAACCGTTCAGGCTCCATAGGGCATCGTTTAACCTTCTAGGCTTTAGGTCCTCTGTAAACATATAAAATAACTTTTAATATAAGATGCCCACACTTTTTGTTTTTAAGGTATAAATATTTTTATGTATGGAATTCTTGGAGCTTACTTACGTTGACAATTCAGGGCAGGCGTTTGTTTGTAGGCACTTTGTTTCGGAGCCCCATTGGATGGTTCGAGCTCAGTTATACCTCGGAGTATCTGCGTGAATGCTTCAGAATCTATAAAACATTCGACAATATTAAAGCTATAATCACTTTAGCTAATATTGCCTTGTTATACGGTAAGCATACTGATCCTAATGATTGTTTAATATTTCTATAACATCCCACGCTTTTCAAACAATTCCCCACAACAATCAAATCTAATAAAGATTTATTTCAAGAACTCACCTTGCGATAGATCCATTAGACTGTTTTCCCCGATTATCTTTTTTAACGCTTCAGTCCGATAACGATTCTTGGAGTTTCTGGAGGTGCTGTTTGCATCGGAAATAAAACGCTGCTAACATTGCCCATGGTTTCTAGCGCTTTTGTACCCTACGACCTAGAGAAAAACCCCTGAATGATTTTTTTACATAGCATTTGGGGTTTGTCGTTTTTTTCGGGCTATACCCCCGCCCATGGTATATTTGACACATTTCAAACACATGGTATTGGGTGTGTCTAAACATTAGGATCCTTTTGGAGCTTCTAAAATCTCCGGGGTGCTAGCACCTAGATGCATGGGGGTGTGTTGTTCTCGACATCGCTGGGATGAATGACTTTTTAGCCCACCTAAAAAAATAGTTTTATGAAAGGCCTTTAAGATTAGGAGTCGTAAGACACAATATTATTGTTGGGGGGTAGGCATCTGTTTTGCAGGCTAGTGTAAACCTTGGTTTCAAACGACCCACCAGGCATGCAAGGGTATTTTTTTAACAAACAACCCGCCCCCCTTTTTCTGTTTTTGAAACACACACACACACACACACACACACACACAGCCACTACAGAAAACTCCCTCACGCACATGCGCGCGCACATGGCTTTTTCCGCAAGATTTTTCTCAGGGACAGACTGCGCTAAGAGTGAACAAACTCGAGAGTTCATAACGTGGTGAGATTCTGATTTTAAAACCATTTATTTCATTCAAAATATTTAGTACATACATTTTATATCGTTACATTCTTAAGGTATTTTACGATGCCTTTCTTACAGATCCTGGGAGCTTATGCAACCAACCGCCATTGTCCGTGTCGAGTTCACCCTCAAAAGGCAAGGCTCTCTTGCTATGTCCATCAACACATGGTAAGTTTTCACTCCAGGGGTAGATCCGCCGTCGGGCCTTTTGGTCTTGACTCTGTCTCAAGGAAAGCCTCGCCCAGCGCTTTAACTGTTCCCCATTTTGGAAGAGAATGTCCAGCTTATTCATAAGTGTTATGAAAATTGGATAATCCACCCATTTAAAACTAAACACAGGAATAAAAAAGTTTACATGTTTGCGGGCTCTGGAAGCTACCGGAGAATTGACAGACTTTGTAGCATTAGCCTTATCATAAAGGTCACAGGCTAAAATTGTCACTTTGTTGTCAGGGCTATAGTCCATTGAAGCAATTCTTAGAGCCTTGAGATCACTGCGGCCGCAG
Source organism: Oncorhynchus kisutch (assembly GCF_002021735.2). Classification (NCBI taxonomy): domain Eukaryota; kingdom Metazoa; phylum Chordata; class Actinopteri; order Salmoniformes; family Salmonidae; genus Oncorhynchus; species Oncorhynchus kisutch. Next base: position 21,068,606 of record NC_034185.2, read on the forward strand.
ACCTGTTCTTCCAACGCATATCCTGGCACATTTGTAACACTTAGGACCTGTTCAATTTTACAAAGAGCCAGCCTGATGTTTAGCCATTCTCTCATCCCCAGAGCCGGGGGAAAACTCCCAGGTTTTGCAGGATAAAGGGGTTTGGGTCCACGGTCTGTGAATATCTTTACCGTAGAATCCTCCGGGTGGAATATGTAAGACATGTGGCCCTCACTCGTACCCAAAAATCCTTTAAAACATTCTGGAGCTTCACACAGAACTTCTTCAAGGCTTTGGTCACTGGGTTCATGACAAGCCGAGCATAACATCCCTAAAATTGGCATAGGTGTCATTTTTGTTTAATATTCAGGGGGGTTATCATGTACAGTCTTAAACAGGTATTGTTCAGCGGCTTTATAAGGGGCCTTAACCAACCCAAACCGTGAGAAACAGTAACAGGTTGACCTGACACATGGTCACTTACTCAACCCAGGGCATGCACCCTTCTACATGACATAGGGTCATAAATCATTACATAGGGTCATAAATCAGGCTTGGGTCATCAATCATTAACGGCCTGTCAAAGGGACCCTTACTCACCCCATAGCCCCCACCTAACCAGGCTTGTCTATCAGGCTTGGGTCATCAATCATTAACGGCCTGTCAAATGGACCCTTACTCACCCCATAGCCCCCACCTAACCAGGCTTGCCTGACCAGAAGACATGCACACGTCATCACTACATAGGGTTCACATAGAGTTCACATAGGTTCACATAGGGTCATCAATCAAAATTTTGACCCGTGACATCTACTTTATTCTCTCTCTGTCTGAGAATTTATAGCACGACTTTTGATGATCCTTGGTTGGGGTCTGAGCAGATTATTTGTTGTGATTGCAAACATAATAAAATGGTGGTCCGATAGTCCAGGATTATGAGGAAAAACATTAAGATCCACAACATTTATTCCATGGGACAAAACTAGGTCCAGAGTATGACTGTGGCATTGAGTAGGTCCGGAGACATGTTGGACTAAACCCACTGAGTCGATGATGGCTACGAAAGCCTTTTGGAGTGGGTCTGTGGACTTCTCCATGTGAATATTAAAGTCACCAACAATTAGAATATTATCTGACATGACTACAAGGTCCGATACGAATTCAGGGGGCTCAGTGAGGAACGCTGTATATGACCCAGGAGGCCTATAAACAGTAGCTATAAAAAGTGATTGAGTAGGCTGCATAGATGTCATGACTAGAAGCTCAACAGACGAAAACATATTTTTTTTGTAAATTGAAATTTGCTATCATACATGTTAGTAACACCTCCGCCTTTGCTGGATGCGCGGGGGATATGGTGACTAGTGTAACCAGGAGGTGAGGCCTCATTTAACACAGTCAATTCATCAGGCTTAAGCCATGTTTCAGTCAGGACAATCACATCAAGGTTATGATCAGTGATTAGTTCATTAACTATAACTACCTTGGAAGTGAGGGATCTAACATTAAGTAGCCCTATTTTGAGATGTGAGGTATCACAATCTGTTTCAATAATGACAGGAATGGAGGGACTCTTTATTCCAGTGAGATTGCTGAGGCGAACACTGCCATGTTTAGTTTTGTCCAACCTAGATCGAGGCACAGACACGGTCTCATTGGGGATAGCTGAGCTGACTACACTGACTGTGCTAGTGGCAGACTCCACTAAGCTAGCAGGCTGGCTAACAGCCTGCTGCCTGGCCTGCACCCTATTTCATTGTGGAGCTAGGGGAGTTAGAGCCCTGTCTATGTTCGTAGATAAGATGAGAGCACCCCTCCAGCTAGGATGGAGTCCATCACTCCTCAACAGGCCAGGCTTTGTCCTGTTTGTGGGTGAGTCCCAGAAAGAGGGCCAGTTATCTACAAATTCTATCTTTTGGGAGGGGCAGAAAACAGTTTTCAATCAGCGATTGAGTTGTGAGACGGCTGTAGAGCTCATCATTCCCCCTAACTGCGAGGGGGCCAGAGACAATTACTCGATGCCGACACATCTTTCTAGCTGATTTACATGCTGAAGCTTTGTTGCGCTTGGTGACCTCTGACTGTTTCATCCTAACATCGTTGGTGCCGACGTGGATAACAATATCCCTATACTCTCTACACTCGCAAGTTTTAGCTTTAGCCAGCACCATCTTCAGATTAGCCTTAACGTCGGTAGCCCTGCCCCCTGGTAAACAGTGTATGATCGCTGGATGATTCATTTTAAGTTTAATACTGCGGGTAATGGAGTCGCCAATGACTAGGGTTTTCAATTTGTCAGAGCTAATGTTGGGAGGCTCCTCCATAACGGGAGGAATAGAAACCAGAGAAGGCTCGGCCTCTGACTCCGACTCGCTGCTTAATCGGGAGAACCGGTTGAATGTTTATGTCGGCTGAATGAGCGACACCGGTTGAGCATTCCTACAGCATTTCCCTCCAGAAGCCATGAGAAAGTTGTCCATCTGGTTTGCGCTTAGTGGGAAAATCATTTGTCTTTCAACAGGACAATGACACAACACACATCCGGGCTGTATAAGGGCTATTTGACCAAGAAGGAGAGTGGTGGAGTGCTAAATCAGATGACCTGGCCTCCACAATCACCTGACCTCAACCCAATTGAGATGGTTTGAGATTAGTTGAACCACAGAGTTGATAAGTTGATACAAGGAAAAGCAGCCAACAAGTGCTCAGCATATGTGGGAACTCCTTCAAGACTGTTGGAAAAACATTCCTCATGAAACTGGTTGAGAGAATGCCAATGTAGAAAATAGTAAAAATAAAGAAAAACCCTTAAATGAGTAGGTGTGGATTTTTTTTGTGACTGGTACTGTATGTACAATGGGGCAAAAAATGATTTAGTCAGCCACCAATTGTGCAAGTTCTCCCACTTAAAAAGATGAGAGAGGCCTGTAATTTTCATCATAGGTATACTTCAACTATGACAGACAAAATGAGGAAAAACAATCCATATTGTTTTGATTTGCAAATTATGGTGGAAAGTATTTGGTCAATAACAAAAGTGTATCTCAATACTTTGTTATATACCCTTATATACCCTTTGTTGGCAATGACAGAGGTCAAACGATTTCTGTAAGTCTTCACAAGGTTTTCACACACTGTTGCTGGTATTTTGGCCCATTCCTCCATGCAGATCTCCTCTAGAGCAGTGATGTTTTGGGGCTGTTGCTGGGTAACACGGACTTTCAACTCCCTCCAAAGATTTTCTATGGGGTTGAGATCTGGAGACTGGCTAGGCCACTCCAGGACCTTGAAATGCTTCTTACGAAGCCACTCCTTCGTTGAACGGGCGGTGTGTTTGGGATCATTGTCATGCTGAAAGACCCAGCCACGTTTCATCTTCAATGCCCTTGCTGATGGAAGGAGATTTTCACTCAAAATCTCACGATACATGGCCCCATTCATTCTTTCCTTTACACGGATCAGTCATCCTGGTCCCTTTGCAGAAAAACAGCCCCAAAGCATGATGTTTCCACCCCCATGCTTCACAGTAGGTATGGTGTTCTTTGGATGCAACTCAGCATTCTTTGTCCTCCAAACACGACGAGTTGAGTTTTTACCAAAAAGTTATATTTTGGTTTCATCTGACCATATGACATTCTCTCAATCTTCTTCTGGATCATCCAAATGCTCTCTAGCAGACTTCAGACGGGCCTGGACATGTACTGGCTTAAGCAGGGGGACACGTCTGGCACTGCAGGATTTGAGTCCCTGGCGGCGTAGTGTGTTACTGATGGTAGGCTTTGTTACTTTGGTCCCAGCTCTCTGCAGGTCATTCACTAGGTCCCCCCATGTGGTTCTGGGATTTTTGGTCACCGTTCTTGTGATCATTTTGACCCCACAGGGTGAGATCTTGCGTGGAGCCCCAGATCGAGGGAGTATGTCTTCCATTTCCTAATAATTGCTCCCACAGTTGATTTCTTCAAACCAAGCTGCTTACCTATTGCAGATTCAGTCAACCCAGCCTGGTGCAGGTCTACAATTTTGTTTCTGGTGTCTTTTGACAGCTCTTTGGTCTTGGCCATAGTGGAGTTTGGAGTGTGACTGTTTGAGGTTGTGGACAGGTGTCTTTTATGCTGATAACAAGTTCGAACAGGTGCCATTAATACAGGTAATGAGTGGAGGAAAGAGGAGCCTCTTAAAGAAGAAGTTACAGGTCTGTGAGAGCCAGAAATCTTGCTTGTTTGTAGGTGACCAAATACTTATTTTCCACCATAATTTGCAAATAAATTCATTAAAAATCATACAATGTGATTTCTGGATTATTTTCCCTCATTTTGTCTGTCATAGTTGAAGTGTACCTATGATGAAAATTACAGGCCTCTCTCATCTTTTTAAGTGGGAGAACTTGCACAATTGGTGGGTGACTAAATATTTTTTGCCCCACTGTATGTATGTATGCAGTCTTTCCCTTATATTCATTTAGCTTCTAAATTGTTGTCACCACTCCAAACAATATGATAAAACCTGACATAACATATGCAGAGAAGATAATGAATCTATATGTTTTTTAAATAACATAATCTTTGAGAACTAACAATCATCAAAAGAAAAACTAGACAGTCAGGGAGAAACTACTTTCTTTTCTTTTTAATTGCATGGCATGGGGCCACCTCTGATTTTGTTATAACGTTTGAGTCACTCAGATAGCATAAGAACATTAATTCAAATTTACTTTAAAACTGCAAATCTTCTCTCAGCCCCATGTCAAAACGTCTAGATTTTCATGAAGTTAGCTTTAAAACAGATATTATTTTCTCTGAGCCCATGACAAAATGTGTTGAATTGCTGAAACTAGCACTAAAATGTTATTTTTTTCTCTCCAACCAATGGCAAAATGTGTAGAATTGCAGTAAATTAACTTTAAACAGCAAATTGTTATCTCTGCGGCCAAGAGGAGAGCCTCCAACCGGCTACAATCCTAGAGAAAATACTAATATTCTAAATGTTATTGTGTGATGTATTGTTTTATTGATGACGTAGATTATTGTTTTGTTGTGATGTGTTGTGTTGTTTGTTACCTAGGAAGAGTTACGGCTGCCTTGGCAACAGCTAATGGGGATCCTAATAAAATACTAAACACTAAATGTATGTACAGTATGCATGTATGTACACTCTGTATGTATACCGAACAAAAATATGAGGCGACAATTCAGAATGTCAACTTTTACTTGAGGGTACAGTATATTTATACATATCTGCTTAGAAGTGAAAGCACTTTCTATACTGTACATACATTCTGTAGATACATACATACAGTTGAAGTTGGAAGTTTACATACACCAAATACATTTAAACTACATTTTTTACAATTCCTGACATTTAATCCTAGTAAAAATTCCCTGTCTTAAGTCAGTTAGGATCACCACTTTATTTTAAGAATGTGAAATGTCAGAATAATAGTAGAGAGATGTGACGCCTTGGTCATAGTATTTTGTGTTTTCGTTATATATTTGGTCAGGCCAGGGTGTGACATGGGTTTATTTTGTTGTGTTTCGTATTGGGGTTTTGTAGGCATTGGGATTGCGGCTGAGTAGGGGTGTAGCATAGGTTTGGCTGCCTGAGGCGGTTCTTAATCAGAGTCAGGTGATTCTCGTTGTCTCTGATTGGGAACCATATTTAGGTAGCCGGGGTTTCACTGTGTATTTTGTGGGTGATTGTTCCTGTCTTTGTGTTTGCACCAGATAGGGCTGTTTCGGTTTTCACATTCCGTTTATTGTTTTTGTAAAGTTCGTGTTTCTTTATTATTTAATAAACATGGATTGCAATAGCCACGCTGCATTTTGGTCCGATCCTTGCTACACCTCCTCGTCCGAGGAGGAGATAGAAGAAAGCCGTTACAGAATCACCCACCACACACGGACCAAGCAGCGTGGTAACAGGCAGCGACAGCAGGAGCAGCGAAAGGAGGAATGGACATGGGAGGACGTTATGGACAGCAGGAGTATGGAGTATACGACGTGGGAGGAAATAGACAGGTGGGCGGGCGACCCAGAGAGAGTGCCGGAGCCCGCCTGGGATTCGCTGGAGCAGTGCGAAGAGGGCTATAGGAGAATGGAGTCGAAGAGAAAGACACGGCGGCGCAGAAAGAAACCCAAAAGTCAGCCCCAAAAATGTATTGGGGGGGGGGGCTCAGGGAGAGAGTGGCAGAGTCAGGAGTCAGACCTGAGCCAACTCTCCCTGTTAATCGTGAGGAGCAGCGATCAAAGGACTTCTGGACTTGGGAGGAGATATTGGACGGTAAAGGACCCTGGGCTCAGTCTGGAGAATATCGCCGCCCCAAGGAAGAACTGGAGGCGAAGAAAGCGGAGAGGCGCTGGTATGAGGAGGCAGCACAGCGACGCGGATGGAAGCCTGAGAGTCGGCCCCAAAAATGTATTGGGGGGGGGGGGGGCTTACAGGGAGTATGGCTATGCCAGGTAGGAGACCTGCGCAAACTCCCTGTGCTTACCGGGGGGCTAGAGAGACCGGGCAGGCACCGTGTTATGCTATGGAGCGCACAGTGTTTCCAGTGCGGGTGCATAGCCCGGTGCGGTTCATACAAGCTCTTCGTATTGGCCGGGCTAGAGTGGGCATCGAGCCAGGTAAGGTTGGGCAGGCTTGGTGCTCAAGAGCTCCAGTGCACCTGCACGGTCCGGTCTATCCAGAGCCACCTCCAAACACCAGTCCGCCGGTGGCAGCTCCCCGCACCAGGCTTCCTGGGCGTGTCCTCGATCCAGTACCACCAGTTCCAGCACCACGCACCAGGCCTTCAGTGCGCCTCGCCTGTTCAGCACAGCCAGAGTCTTCCTTCCCTATAGCGCTGTCGGAGCCTCCCGCCTGTTCATCGCAGCCAGCGTTTTCCTCCTCTCCTACGCTGTCGGAGTCTCCCGCCTGTTCAGCGCTTCCAGAGCCTTCCTCCTCTACAGCGCTGCCGGAGCCTCCTGCCTGTTCGGAGCAGCCTGAGCTGCCAGACTGCATGGAGCAGCCTGAGCTGCCAGACTGCATGGAGCAGCCTGAGCTGCCAGACTGCATGGAGCATCCTGAGCTGCCAGACTGCATGGAGCAGCCTGAGCCGTCAGTCTGCATGGAGCAGCCTAAGCTGTCAGTCTGCATGGAGCAGCCTAAGCTGTCAGTCTGCATGGAGCAGCCTGAGCTGTCAATCTGCATAGAGCTGCCAGTCTGCATGGAGCAGCCTAAGCTGTCAGTCTGCATGGAGCAGCCTGAGCTGTCAATCTGCATAGAGCTGCCAGTCTGCATGGAGCAGCCAAAGCTGCCAGTCTACATGGAGCAGCCAGAACTGCCAGTTTGCATGGAGCAGCCAGAGCTGTCAGTCTGCATAGAGCTGCCAGTCTGCATGGAGCAGCCAAAGCTGCCAGTCTGCATGGAGCAGCCAGAGCTGCCAGTTTGCATGGAGCAGCCAGAGCTGTCAGTCTGCATAGAGCTGCCAGTCTGCATGGAGCAGCCAGAGCTGCCAGTCTGCATGGAGCAGCCAGAGCAGCTAGATCCGCCAGTCAGCCATGATCTTCCAGATCTGCCAGTCAACCAGATTCTTCCAGATCTGCCAGTCAACCAGATTCTTCCAGATCTGCCAGTCAGCCATGATCTTCCAGATCTGCCAGTCAGCCATGATCTTCCAGATCTGCCAGTCAACCAGATTCTTCCAGATCTGCCAGTCAACCAGATTCTTCCAGATCTGCCAGTCAGCCATGATCTTCCAGATCTGCCAGTCAACCAGACTCTTCCAGATCCGCCAGCCAGCCAGGATCTGCCGGAGCCAACTACCTGCCTGAGCTTCCTCTCAGTACTGGGCTTCCTCTCAGTACTGGGCTTCCTCTCAGTACTGGGCTTCCCCTCAGTACTGGGCTTCCCCTCAGTCCCGGGCTTCCCCTCAGTCCTGGGCTTCCCCTCAGTCCCGGGCTTCCCCTCAGTCCCGAGCTGCCCCTCAGTCCCGAGCTGCCCCTCAGTCCCGAGCTTCCCCTCAGTCCCGAGCTTCCCCTCAGTCCCGAGCTGCCCCTCAGTCCCGAGCTGCCCCTCAGTCCCGAGCTGCCCCTCAGTCCAGTGGGGTTCTGGGTGAGGACTATTAGGCCATGGTCGGCAGCGAGGGTGGATTATCCCAGGACGCGAAGGGGAGGAACTATGACATTAATGGAGTGGTGTCCACGTCCCGAGCCGGAGCTGCCACCATGGACAGACGCCCACCCGGACCCTCCCTATGGTTTTGAGGTGCGTCCGGGAGTCCGCACCTTAGGGGGGGGGGGGTTCTGTCACGCCTTGGTCATAGTATTTTGTGTTTTCGTTATATATTTGGTCAGGCCAGGGTGTGACATGGGTTTATTTTGTTGTGTTTCGTATTGGGGTTTTGTAGGCATTGGGATTGCGGCTGAGTAGGGGTGTATCATAGGTTTGGCTGCCTGAGGCGGTTCTCAATCAGAGTCAGGTGATTCTCGTTGTCTCTGATTGGGAACCATATTTAGGTAGCCGGGGTTTCACTGTGTATTTTGTGGGTGATTGTTCCTGTCTTTGTGTTTGCACCAGATAGGGCTGTTTCGGTTTTCACATTCCGTTTATTGTTTTTGTAAAGTTCGTGTTTCTTTATTTAATAAACATGTATTGCAATAGCCACGCTGCATTTTGGTCCGATCCTTGCTACACCTCCTCGTCCGAGGAGGAGATAGAAGAAAGCCGTTACAAGAGAATGATTTATTTCAACTTTTATTTCTTTCATCACATTCCCAGTGGGTCAGAAGTTTACATACACTCAATTAGTATTTGGTAGCATTGCCTTTAAATTGTTTAACTTGGGTCAAATGTTTCGGGAAGCCTTCCACAAGCTTCCCACAATAAGTTGGGTGAATTTTGGCACATTCCTCCTGACAGAGCTGGTGTAACTGAATCAGGTTTGTAGGCCTCCTTGCTCGCACACGCTTTTTCAGTTCTGCCCACAAATGTTCTATGGGATTGAGGTTAGGGCTTTGTGATGGCCACTCCAATACCTTGACTTTGTTGTCCTTAAGCCATTTTTCCACAACTTTGGAAGTATGCTTGGAGTCATTGTCCGTTTGGAAGACCCATTTGCGACCAAGCATTAAATTCTGACTGATGTCTTGAGATGTTGCTTCAGCAGATCTACATAATTTTCTTGCCTCGTGATGCCATCTATTTTGTGAAGTGTACCAGTCCCTCCTGCAGCAAAGCACCCCCACAACATGATACTGTCACCCCTGTGCTTCACGGTTGGGATGGTGTTCTTCGGCTTGCAAGCCTCCCCCTTTTTCCTCCAAACATAACAATGGTCATTATGGCCAAACAGTTCTATTTTTGTTTGTACTTTTGTATCTGTTTCCTTCAGCATCTAGTTCCAAGATGGTGTAGCAGTAAGTCGTCCTGTCGTGTCGTGTCCCTGTATATTTCGTATTTTTTCTTGTTTTTTTACATATTTTTCGTTTTTTTACATAGCTATCCCTTTAAAAACTTTTTGCTAAACCTAAGCTTCCAAATACTCTCCTGCTACCCGCCTCACCCAATGTAGCTATTTTTCCTAAAGTATTTATATTTACTTCGGAACCCCTCAACTGAAGCTAGCCAGCTAACCACCAGCTATGCTAGCGGTCTTCAGCTAACCGGTCATCAGCTAACCTGTAGTTCGGAAAGCTCTCGCCAGTTCGAACAACGCGACTCTAACCAGAGCATAACGGACCTATTTATTTTTCATCCCCGGATTCATCCCCGGATTCCCACCGCAAACGGAATATTTTTCAGCTGGATTTTTTTAGCTGGATCTTCACAACTAGCTATCTAGCTAAACCGCAACCCCGGATGATTACCCCTGGCTAGCGTTTCCACCCACTTAGCTTGAAGCTAGCCTGGCCTGCGCTACCACCGTAGCATACTCCTGAGCTACAATACCCGGGCCCACGACCGGTCTATCGATGTCACCGCATGAAGAGGAATAAACAGACTCACCCCATCGCGACGTCCCCCAAAGGCTAACTCTCTAGCCCTCGCTATCTCCCTGCTTGCTAATTCGGCCTGCTAACTGCTAGCTTGTCCAGCTCCGGTCCGCTAACTGCTACCTTGTCTAGCCCGGGCCTACAAACTGTTAGCTTGTTAGCACAGGCCTGCTAACCGCCTGAATCGCCGCGTCCCAAACGCTCACCGGACCCATATTTACTTTCTATCTCTTTTGACTTTTAATTTGTTTATACCTTCCGGAAACCTGCCTCACCCAATGTGATACGGAATCGCTTTTAATTTTTTTTATTTTTAGAACACACTCAAGAACCTCCAGAAGCTAACCAGCTATCTAGCTACAAGCTATTTAGTCATTGTTAGTTTTTTTTTACCTGGATAACACTTGCCAGTCCAGCTTCCCTGCCCCATCCACCGCTGCCCCCTGGACACTGATCTCTTGGCTACATAGCTGATGCACGCTGGACTGTCCATTAATCACGGTACTCCATTCTGCTTGTTTGTTTTATCTGTTGGCCCCGTTGCCTAGTCTACGCCATTTTACCTGCTGTTGTTGTGCTAGCTGATTAGCTGTTGTCTCACCTACTGTTTTAGCTAGCTTTCCCAATTCAACACCTGTGATTACTGTATGCCTCGCTGTATGTCTCTCTCAAATGTCAATATGCCTTGTATACTGTTGTTCAGGTTAGTTATCATTGTTTTAGTTCACAATGGAGCCCCTAGTTCCACTCTTCATACCCCTGATAACTCCTTTGTCCCACCTCCCACACATGCGGTGACCTCACCCATTACTACCAGCATGTCCAGAGATACAACCTCTCTCATCATCACCCAGTGCCTGGGCTTACCTCCGCTGTACCCGCACCCCACCATACCCCTGTCTGCGCATTATGCCCTGAATATATTCTACCATGCCCAGAAACCTGCTCCTCTTATTCTCTGTCCCCAACGCTCTAGGCGACCAGTTTTGATAGCCTTTAGCCGCACCCTCATACTACTCCTTCTCTGTTCCGCGGGTGATGTGGAGGTAAACCCAGGCCCTGCATGTCCCCAGGCACCCTCATTTGTTGACTTCTGTGATCGAAAAAGCCTTGGTTTCATGCATGTCAACATCAGAAGCCTCCTCCCTAAGTTTGTCTTACTCACTGCTTTAGCACACTCTGCTAACCCTGATGTCCTTGCTGTGTCTGAATCCTGGCTCAGGAAGGCCACCAAAAATTCAGAGATCTCCATACCCAACTATAACATCTTCCATCAAGATAGAACTGCCAAAGGGGGAGGAGTTGCAGTTTACTGCAGAGATAGCCTGCAAAGTAATGTCATACTTTCCAGGTCCATACCCAAACAGTTCGAACTACTAATTTTGAAAATTACTCTCTCCAGAAATAAGTCTCTCACGGTTGCCGCCTGCCACCGACCCCCCTCAGCTCCCAGCTGTGCCCTGGACACCATTTGTGAATTGATCGCCCCCCATCTAGCTTCAGAGTTTGTTCTGTTGGGTGACCTAAACTGGGATATGCTTAACACCCCGCCAGTCCTACAATCTAAGCTAGATGCCCTCAATCTCACACAAATCATCAAGGAACCCACCAGGTACAACCCTAACTCTGTAAACAAGGGCACCCTCATAGACGTCATCCTGACCAACTGGCCCTCCAAATACACTTCAACCAGGATCTCAGCGATCACTGCCTCATTGCCTGTATCCGCTACGGAGCCGCAGTCAAACGACCACCCCTCATCACTGTCAAACGCTCCCTAAAACACTTCTGTGAGCAGGCCTTTCTAATCGACCTGGCCCGGGTATCCTGGAAGGACATCGACCTCATCCCGTCAGTTGAGGATGCCTGGTCATTCTTTAAAAGTAACTTCCTCACCATTTTAGATAAGCATGCTCCGTTCAAAAAATGCAGAACTAAGAACAGATACAGCCCTTGGTTCACCCCAGACCTGACTGCCCTCGACCAGCACAAAAACATCCTGTGGCCGACTGCAATAGCATCGAATAGTCCCCGTGATATGCAACTGTTCAGGGAAGTCCGGAACCAATACACGCAGTCAGTCAGGAAAGCTAAGGCCAGCTTCTTCAGGCAGAAGTTTGCATCCTGTAGCTCCAACTCCAAAAAGTTCTGGGACACTGTGAAGTCCATGGAGAACAAGAGCACCTCCTCCCAGCTGCCCACTGCACTGAGGCTAGGTAACACGGTCACCACTGATAAATCCATGATTATCGAAAACTTCAATAAGCATTTCTCAACGGCTGGCCATGCCTTCCGCCTGGCTACTTCAACCTAGGCCAACAGCTCCGCCCCCCCCCCCCCGCAGCTCCTCGCCCAAGCCTCTCCAGGTTCTCCTTTACCCAAATCCAGATAGCAGATGTTCTGAAAGAGCTGCAAAACCTGGACCCGTACAAATCAGCTGGGCTTGACAATCTGGACCCTCTATTTCTGAAACTATCTGCCACCATTGTCGCAACCCCTATTACCAGCCTGTTCAACCTCTCTTTCATCTCGTCTGAGATCCCCAAGGATTGGAAAGCTGCCGCAGTCATCCCCCTCTTCAAAGGGGGAGACACCCTGGACCCAAACTGTTACAGACCTATATCCATCCTGCCCTGCCTATCTAAGGTCTTCGAAAGCTAAGTCAACAAACAGGTCACTGACCATCGTACCTTCTCCGCTGTGCAATCTGGTTTCCGAGCCGGTCACGGGTGCACCTCAGCCACACTCAAGGTACTAAACGATATCATAACCGCCATCGATAAAAGACAGTACTGTGCAGCCGTCTTCATCGACCTTGCCAAGGCTTTCGACTCTGTCAATCACCATATTCTTATCGGCAGACTCAGTAGCCTCGGTTTTTCGGATGACTGCCTTGCCTGGTTCACCAATTACTTTGCAGACAGAGTTCAGTGTGTCAAATCGGAGGGCATGCTGTCCGGTCCTCTGGCAGTCTCTATGGGGGTGCCACAGGGTTCAATTCTCGGGCTGACTCTTTTCTCTGTGTATATCAATGATGTTGCTCTTGCTGCGGGCGATTCCCTGATCCACCTCTACGCAGACGACACCATTCTATATACTTTCGGCCCGTCTTTGGACACTGTGCTATCTAACCTCCAAACAAGCTTCAATGCCATACAACACTCCTTCCGTGGCCTCCAACTGCTCTTAAACGCTAGTAAAACCAAATGCATGCTTTTCAACCGGTCGCTGCCTGCACCTGCATGCCCGACTAGCATCACCACCCTGGATGGTTCCGACCTAGAATATGTGGACGTCTATAAGTACCTAGGTGTCTGGCTAGACTGCAAACTCTCCTTCCAGACTCATATCAAACATCTCCAATCGAAAATCAAATCAAGAGTCGGCTTTCTATTCCGCAACAAAGCCTCCTTCACTCACGCCGCCAAGCTTACCCTAGTAAAACTGACTATCCTACCGATCCTCGACTTCGGCGATGTCATCTACAAAATGGCTTCCAACACTCTACTCAGCAAACTGGATGCAGTCTATCACAGTGCCATCCGTTTTGTCACTAAAGCACCTTATACCACCCACCACTGCGACTTGTATGCTCTAGTCGGCTGGCCCTCGCTACATATTCGTCGCCAGACCCACTGGCTCCAGGTCATCTACAAGTCCATGCTAGGTAAAGCTCCGCCTTATCTCAGCTCACTGGTCACGATGGCAACACCCATCCGTAGCACGCGCTCCAGCAGGTGTATCTCACTGATCATCCCTAAAGCCAACACCTCATTTGGCCGCCTTTCGTTCCAGTACTCTGCTGCCTGTGACTGGAACGAATTGCAAAAATCGCTGAAGTTGGAGATTTTTATCTCCCTCACCAACTTCAAACATCAGCTATCTGAGCAGCTAACCGATCGCTGCAGCTGTACATAGTCTATTGGTAAATAGCCCACCCTTTTCACCTACCTCATCCCCATACTGTTTTTATTTATTTACTTTTCTGCTCTTCTGCACACCAATATCTCTACCTGTACATGACCATCTGATCATTTATCACTCCAGTGTTCATCTGCAAAATTGTAATTATTTGCCTACCTCCTCATGCCTTTTGCACACATTGTATATAGACCCCCCCTTTGTTTTCTACTGTGTTATTGACTTGTTAATTGTTTACTCCATGTGTAACTCTTTGTTGTATGCTCACACTGCTATGCTTTATCTTGGCCAGGTCGCAGTTGCAAATGAGAACTTGTTCTCAACTAGCCTACCTGGTTAAATAAAGGTGAAATAAAAAATAAAAAAATAAAAATCTTCACAAGGTCCTTTGCTGTTGTTCTGGGATTGATTTGCACTTTTCACACCAAAGTACGTTCATCTCTACGAGACAGAACGCGTCTCCTTCCTGAGCGGTATGATGGCTGCGTGGTCCTATGGTGTTTATACTTGCGTACTATTGTTTGTACAGATGAACGTGGTACCTTCAGGTGTTTGGAAATTGCTCCCAAGGATGAAACATCTTGGCTGATTTCTTTTGATTTTCCCATGATGTCAAGCACTGAGTTTGAAGGTAGGCCTTGAAATACATCCACAGGTACACCTACAATTGACTCAAATGATGTCAATTAGCCTATCAGGAGCTTCTAGAGCCATGACATCATTTTATGGAATTTTCCAAGCTATTTAAAGGCACAGTCAACTTAGTGTATGTAAACCTCTGACCCACTGGAATTGTGATACAGTGGATTATAAATGAAATAATCTGTCTGTAAACAATTGTTGGAAAAATTACTTGTGTCATGCACAAAGTAGATGTCGTAACAGACTTGCCAAAACTATAGTTTGTTAACAAGACATTTGTGGAGTGGTTGAAAAAACAAGTTTTAATGACTCCACCCTATTTGTATGTAAACTCCCGTCTTCAACTGTAGGTGGCGCGTGCCTAAACGGCACTATGTTTGAGGATGCCATACTAGAAACCTGGTCCGAAAAAAATCAGCAGTCAGTTTGGAAATGTTCTACGACATTTCAAATGTGGTTAACTGTCACCCCCTTGTTCCAAAAACGTTCTGGCTCCAAATGGGAACAACTCCCCAGAGGACACTCACCGCTTTAGGGGTATGTGCACTATCACTCCGCAATGGAACAAAGGAAGTATCTCACTACCTATTACTTGTCACGAACCTCCCACATACAGTCTGTGGGAGCGTACATTTTGGTAAGACTGGGTGGTAATGTCATTGTCACATTGAAAATATTCAATACAAATTCCTCCTAAATATAAATGTATTTGCTACTACAGTACACAATCTTTTGTAAAGCTACGTCAATATAATATCAGGAATTAAGGTAAGACCCAAGTGCAGACTGTGTGAAGTAACAATGTTTATTGTATCCACAGGGGCAGGCAAACGACAGGTCAAGGCAGGCAGAGGTTAGTAATCCAGAGGTGGAGCAAAGATACTTGATGGCAGGCAGGTTCAGAGACAGGCAGAGGTTGGTAATCCAGAGGTGGAGCAAAGATACTTGATGGCAGGCAGGCTCAGAGACAGGCAGTGGTCAGGCGGGCAGGTACAGGGTCAGGACAGGCAGTGGTCAGGCGGGCAGGTACAGGGTCAGGACAGGCAGTGGTCAGGCGGGCAGGTACAGGGTCAGGACAGGCAGTGGTCAGGCGGGCAGGTACAGGGTCAGGACAGGCAGTGGTCAGGCGGGCAGGTACAGGGTCAGGACAGGCAGTGGTCAGACGGGCAGGTACAGGGTCAGGACAGGCAAAGGTCAAAAACCAGGAGGATGAGGGGAAAAAGCGAGAACAGGGATAACCAGGAGCTGAGACAAAACGCGGGTAGACTTGAACAAATGAAATTAACTGGCAACCGACAGACAGAAAACACAGGTATAAATACACAGGGGATAATGTGGAAGATGGGCGACACCTGGAGGGGGTGGAGACAAGCACAAGGACAGGTGAAACAGATCCGGGCGTGACATATAATGTAAAACTATGTGTGAACAGTGCTGTATGTACCTAATTATTTCAATCTAAACAATGACATGGCCATCTTAGATGATGTGTTCAAGGAGGCAAATGAAGAGAAGCATTTGAGAAACCTCTTCTGAACATTCCACTTGTGCCAATACTTGCCAGGTCTTTTTCGTGAAACTGTGTTTAACTTATAAATCATTTCTAACTCTTTTATTGATCTTTTATTGTATTTTGAATGTCAAAATATTTGGATTTGGTTGGTGTTAAACTAAACTTAACAGCTCTTTGGTCTAATGGCATATGTTGAACTAAACAGTTTACATTTATCAGACACTCGTATCCAGACAGATTTACTTGGAGCAATTAGGGTTAAGTGCCTTGCTTAAGAGCACATCAACAGATGTTTCACCTATTCAGCTCAGGGATTCAAACCAGTGAGCAGTGACCTTTCGGTTACTGGCCCAACGATACTAAACGCTAGGCTAACTCCCCAGCTCAACACCAGACATTTGGTCTAATGGATGGTGTTGAACTAAACAGCAGGTATCCGGATTTGAGTCCCATTTGAAATGTGTTGTAAAGCAGAGCATAGAGTGGATCATGTGACTGAAAAGCATGACATGCAGATCAGGAAGCAGAGTGACATATTTGAAGTATTGAGGAGTTTTACTATAAATACTTGGCCTGTGATGGAGGATGTATTTAGATTCAAAGCAAAGTATCAAGTACTGTGTCTTTGGTGATCTCATTCTACATCTCATGAGTAGGGATGCTTAGCATCTATCTAAAGATATCACAGAGAAAGGCACACTCATTTCAGGGAGCAACCAATCAGAACAAATCACAGAGAAAGACCTACAAAACACTTGGTATCATTCTGGACACCATTTCATATCTCCAACTGATCCCTTTATTAGTTACTCTAACCCACCAGCTCTGTTTGTAACATTTATATGGATTGGCTATTTGAATTAAACTATTAATCCATGGTATATGCAATGTTTTACATTTGATTCAGGAGAGTTTAGAATTATCATTTCTAGTAAAATATTTCAAATCGATTCTCCTCCCTCAACTTCCAGACTTGTCTCCGTGCTGTTGTGCTGTTTGTTGCTAACGTAAACTCACTCACTTTTGTACATTGGTCCGTACAATTGACCTTATTTTAGCTCCCCAAAAACGTAATACTTCCAGATCAACTGTAATGTCAATACCATTGTAAAGCACAATTTCTCCCCTTTCCAACAGAATCATTTACATGACCCCACACTGCCCATTTCTGCATGATTCAAGAAGGCAATGAGCCCCATCGGGGCTTTTTAAAAATGGCGGGTGAGGTAGCGAAAGTCATGCGTAATTGTGAGAAGGAGAGATGTTGTGTGGGAATATTGCTTTTTTTCACTCGATCTGTCCAACTTATCACCTTATCGCCTCTAAAATGTAAATAAAACACTATAAAGAGTTTATATAATGTGTCATTACATACCTATTTGAAGGTTTGTGTCGAATTTGAATCGGGTTTTTAGGGCGGTGCTAAAGTTATCTTAGAAGTAAAACAGAGGCTTTGAGAATGAGGATCGCATGCAATGATGACGCAAAAAATGACTAGGTATCCCCCCCTTACCCCCGTCACTGTCCATTTCATGTTTTTAAAGGATAATAAAAGTGCTACACCTGGTGGAGAGAGATTGTAAGACAGAAATAGTTTCTTTATGCGTGCTGTACGTTACGACATGACACGTCACGATGTAACGGAGGGTCCGTTTTTTCAACTTTTCTCCAATACCAGACAGGCATTACCATGTCGATCAACGCTTGAATAGAAACCTAGTTCATACCCCCGATTTTGAAGTCAACACAGTCCCATTAGTTTTCTTTGTACGGAATGGGGTGAGTTTACGTTATATAGCTATCTGCCAAACTTTTAGTTTTTTCACTTTTAATACATTTACCAACGTCTTAGTTATTTCCTCGCTCAACTTTTTTCATTAAACCTTTTCTCCCCGGACGCTTTATCTGGGAATGGTTCTACAGGACCTCCACCAGCTGAAAAAGCTAAGTAGTAACATTAACACTATGCCATCTAATTGCAGTCGATGTACTAAAAATGTACAAGAGAACTATATCCTTATGGTGAGGATAGCCGTGTTGCAAGCACAGCTTCTGATGCAATCGTTAGGCAAGGGCAATTTAAGTGTAGGAAAGGATGAAACAGCGTTTGTGCCACCAGTAAGTACAGACAGTAGTATAAACTCCACAGACCTACTCCAAAAGGATTTCTGGGCCATCATCAACTCAGTTGGTTTTGTACTCATTGCCACAGTAATACCCTAGATCTAGTTTGTCCTGTGGAATAAATATTGTGGATCTAAATACTTTCCTCATAATCCTGGACTATCGGACCACCATTTTATTACGTTTGCAATCGCAGCAAATAATCTGCTCAGACCCCAAGGATCAGCAAATGCTGTGCTGTAAATTCTCGGACAACCCAAAGATTTCTAAATGCCCTTCCAGACTCCCTCCACCTACCAAAGGACGTCGGAGTACAAAAATTGGTTAACCACCTAACTGAGGATCTTAATTTAACTTTAAGTAATATCCAAGATGCAGTCGCACCCCTAAAAACCTTTGTCACAAGAAATTTGCTCCCTGAAATACAGAAAACACAGAGCCCTGAAGCAAGATTCCAGAAAATTGGAACGGAAATGTTGCTCCACCAAACTGGAAGTATTCCGACTAGCTTTCTTTGATGAAAAGATCATGATCATTAGAAAGCAAATTACGGACATACTTTGAATCTGCATATTTCTCCAAAGCTCAGTTGTCCTTAGTCTGCACAGAACTGCAAGGACCTAGGATCAATGGAGACACTCAAGTTTTTTAATCCTGTATCTCTTGACATATTCATGAAAATAGTCATTGCCTCTAAACTGTCAAGCTGCATACTGGACCCTATTCCAACTAAACTACTGAAAGAGCTACTTCCTGTGCTTGGCCCTCCTTTGTTGAACATAATAAAGGTCTCACTATCCACCGGATGTGTACCAAACTCACTAAAAGTGGCAGTAATAAAGCCTCTTGAAAAAGCCAAACCTTGACCCAGAAAATATAAAAAACTATCGGCCTATATCGAGTCTCCCATTCCTCTCCCAAAAAAAATTAAAAGCTGTTGCGCAGCAACTCACTGCCTTCGTGAATACAAACAATGTATACAAAATGCTTCAGTCTGGATTTAGACCCCATCACAGCACTGAGACTGCACTCGTGAATGTGGTAAATTACCTTTTGATTGCGTCAGACCAAGGCCCTGCATCTGTCCTCATGTTCCTAGACCTTAGCACTGCTTTTGACACCATCGATGACCACATTCTTTTGGAGAGATTAGAAACCTTAATTGGTCTACATGGATAAGTTCTTTCCTGGTTTAGATATAATCTGTCTGAAGATATCAATTTCTCTCAGTGGATGGTTTGTCCTGTGTTTCAGACATAAGGATGTCGATGGAGGCAAATGTTTTACTTTTAATCTCAGACAAAACAGAGATGCTAGTTCTAGGTCCCAAGAAACAAAGAGATCTGCTGTTGGATCTGACAATTAATCTTGATGGTTGTACAGTCGTCTCAAATAAAACTATTAAGGACCTCTGCGTTACTCTGGACCCTGATCTCTCTTCTGACGAAAATATCAAGAATATTTCAAGGACAGCTTTTTTCCATCTTTGTAACATTGCAGAAATCAGAAACTTGTTGTCCAAAAATGATGCAGAAAATGCTTTTGTCACTTCTAGATTAGACTACTGGATTAAGCACAAAATACACTTCAGTTAGTGCTAAACATGGCTGCTGGAATCCTGACTAGAACAAAAACAATTATCATATTACTCCAGTGCTAGCCTCTCTACATTGGCTTCCTGTTAAGGCTAGGGCTGATTAAGGATTTACTGAGTGACACAGACTCGGTCTCGACCTTCAAGTCTTTATTGAAGACTCATCTCTTCAGTAGGTCCTATGATTGAGTGTAGTCTGGTCCAGGGGTGCGAAGGTGAATGGCAAGGCACTAGAGCGACGAACTGCCCTTGTTGTCTCTGCCTAGCCGGCTCCCCTCTCTCCACTGGGATTCTCTGCCTCTGAACCTATTACTATCACTGGCTTACTAGCTCTTTCATGCCGTCAATAGGAGGGGTCCCTCACTTGAGTGGGTTGAGTCGACATGATCTTCCTGTCCGGTTTTCCACTCCCCTCAGGCTCGTGCAGTGGAGGAGATCTTCGTGGGCTAGTCTCTGCCTTGTCTCAGGGTAGTAAGTTGGTGGTCTGTTGATATCCCTCTAGTGGTGTGGGGGCTGTGCTTTGGTAAAGTGGCTGGGGTAATCCTGCCTGGTTGGCCCTGTATGGTCATCGGACAGGGCCACAGTGTCCCCCGACCAACCCGTCTCAGATTCCAGCGTCTGTGCTGCAATAGTCTATGTGCAGGGGGGCTAGGGTCAGTGTGTTATATCTTGTTTAATTCTCCTGTTTTATCTGGTGTCCTGTACAAATTTAAGCATGCTCCCTCTAATTCTCTCTCTCTCCCTCTCCCTCTCCCGGAGGACCTGAGCCCTAGGGTCATGCCTCAGGACTACCTGACCTGATGATCCCTGGCTGTCCCCAGTCCACCTGGTTGTGCTGCTGCTCCAGTTTCAACTGTTCTGCCTGTGGCTAGGGAACCCTGACCTGTTCACTGGATGTGTTACCTTGTCCCGGACCTGCTGTTTTCGACTCTCTACTGCACCTGCTGTCTCGACCTCTGAATGATCGGATATGAAAAGGCTAAGCCAACTGACATTTACTCCTGAGGTACTGACCTGTTGCACCCTCTACAACCACTGTGATTATTATTTGACCCTGCTGGTCATATATGAACATTTGAACATCTTGAAGAACAATCTGGGATTAAATGGCCATGTACTCTTATAATCTCCACCCGGCACAGCCAGAAGAGGACTGGCCACCCCTCAGAACCTGGTTCCTCTCTAGGTTTCTTCCTAGGTTCCTGCCTTTTTGGGAGTTTTTCCTAGCCACCGTCTTCTACATCTGCATTGCTTGCTGTTTGGGGTTTTAGGCTGGGTTTCTGTAAAACACTGTGACAAATAATGTATTGTGTAATTTTGGAGTCACTTTTATTGTACAAAAGAATATAATATATTTCTAAACACTACTACATTAATGTAGATGCTACCATGATTACAGATCATCCTGAATTAATTGTGAATAGTGATGAGTGAGAATGTTACAGAGGGTCAAAGATCATACTAACCAAGACATGCTAACCTCTCACCCATACCAATAACAGGGGAGGTTAGAATGTCTCGGGGGTATGATATTTTGACCTTAAGGGGTGTCAATAATTGGACCCCTACATAAAAATAAAAAAAATAAAGTATTACTTGTTAAACTAAACATCTTTCTCTGAGCAATTGTAGTAGTATAAAATAAAACAATTTCTCATTTTTTTGGAGCGTACAATATACTGTAGCTCAGTATTTTAATTATTTATTTTATACAGTCATTTCTGCTCATCTTTATCAAGGGTGTCAATTATTTCGAATCCCACTGTATTTACTTGACACCCCTGTTTCAGACCCCACAAAATGATTGACACCCCTGTTTTCAATACCTTTCAATATCTCACCTTGCCGAGGATAACATCACAAAGCCTTTTTCTACAATGTTTTATGAGATTAGTGAATGTGTTGGGAGGGATCTTAGACAATTCCTTAACACAGAATATTTCCATATCCTTCATATCCTTTGTCTGTGCTTATGGACTGCCCTCTTCAATTCAAGTCTGGCGTCTGAGATGGCCATGTCAATTTCAACAATTTCTTTGTGGATTTTAGTACTTATAGTTATTGTCTTGCTGGAAGATCCACTTGCGGCCAAGTGTAAATCTTCTGGCAGAGGCAACCAGGTTTTTGGCTAAAATGTCGTGGTACTTAATAAAGTTCATGATTCCTTTGACCTTAACAAGGGCCTTAGGACCAGCAGAAGCAAAATAGCCCAATAACCTCAAAGATTCACAAGTGTGGCCCCCGAGTGGTGCAGCGGTCTAAGGCTCTGCATCTCAGTGCTAGAGGCATCACTACAGACTCTGGTTTGATTCCAGGCTGTATCACAACTGGCCGTGATTGGGCGGCGCACAATTGGCTCAGTGTCATTTTGGCCAGGATAGGCCGTCATTGTAAATAAGAATTTGTTCTTAACTGACTTAACTGCCTAGTTAAATAAACAATATTTTTTATCACCACCATATTTTACAGTAGGTATTAGATACTTTTCTACATATGCTTCTATTTCTCAACGCCAAACCCACCACTTGTGTGCATGGCCAAAGATATCTATTTTCATTTCATCTGAACATAGCACTGGTTCCAATCGAAGTGCCAATACCGTGTATCAAACTCCAGGCGGCATGTTCATTTAAAAAAATCTGCACAGTTGAGTGTTACTTAATAAATGTATTAAAATGTATTAAAATGTACTTTATTGTTGCTTATTCATGGAAAATATTTTCGGAAATACCCAAGGGGATCTGTTTTGCCATTACAATTCAGCACACAAGTATGAATTATTTTTATGGTGTTTCATACCCCACCTCTCAGCCATGCAGGTGGTGATATAACCACTCACCTCAGCACCATTGAGGATGATCAAACATTGAAAAGTATCATTCCAATTTTAAAGTTTGTATGTGAAGTAATTAGTTCTTCCTTGTGTAAAGTAAGCAATTTGATCAATAATAGCAGCAGAACTCTTCTGTGGAACCTATAGTAAATCACAACACTGCATTGTTCTCTATGGGGACTGGGGAGAGACCACTCTTTTACAGACATGATAAGGTCAATGATCAGAGAGATTACGCCATATGATATGATTGCCAATTTCATTGGTCACAAGGCCATCCAATCAGTTAGTTTACTTTCAAATATGGGTGATCCAAATGCACCTTGAGCCTGGACTATTTATATTTACTGATGTGGTAATAGATTACACAAAATACACAGAACATCATTGCTTATCCCTTTCGAGTTACTAGGAATTTTATCAGATGACTCAAAATCTAAAGAAGGAAACACTCATCATGGACACAAAGTTTATTTGTAGGTTATTTTTTGTGGCAAAGGTTATACTGTTGGTTAGATAAATGTGTGTAATGTACCTTGTGTATTGTTTAACTAGGAACAGTGCATTTGGAAAGTGTTCAGACCCCTTGACTTTTTCTTAATTGTATTATTTATTTTTATTCTAAAATATATATTGTTTTTAAATGTCCCTTATCAATCTACACACAATAAACCATAAACACAAAGCAAAAACTGGTTTAAGAAATGTTTGCTAATTTATGAAACAAATTAAATATTATATTTGCATAAGCATTCAGACCCTTTACTCAGTACTTTGTTGACACATCTTTGGCAGCGATTACAGCCTCGAGTCTTCTTGGGTATAATGTTACAAGATTGACACACCTGTATTTGGGGAGTTTCTCCCATTCTTCTCTGCAGATCCTCTCAAGCTCTGTCAGGTTGGATAGGGAGAATCGCTGCTTAGCTATTTTCAGGTCTCTCCAGAGATGTTTGAATGGGTTCATGTCCGGGCTCTGGCTGGGCCACTCAAGGACATTCGGAGACTTGTCCCAAAGCCCCTCCTGCATTGTCTTGGCTGTGTGCTTAGGGTTGTTGTCCTGCTGGAAGGTGAACCTTTGCCCCAGTTCGAGGTCCTGATTGCTCTGGAGCAGGTTTTCATCAAGGATCTCTCTGTACTTTACTCTGTTCATATTTCCCTCGATCCTGACTAGTCTCCCAGTCCCTGTCATTGAAAAATATTCCCACAGCATGATGCTGCCAACACCATTTTTTATAAAAAAATATATTTTACCTTTATTTAACCAGGTAGGCCAGTTGAGAACAAGTTCTCATTTACAACTGCGACCTGGCCAAGATAAAGCAAAGCAGTGCGACAAAAAAAAAAAAAAAAACAGAGTTACACATGGGATAAACAAAAGTACAGTCAATAACAATAAAACAATCTATATACAGTGTGTGCAAATGGAGTAAGGAGGTAAGGCAATAAATAGGCTATAGTAATTACAATTTATAATTTAGCAAATTAACACTGGAGTGATAGATGTGCAGAGGATGATGTGCAAGTAGAAATACTGGTGTGCAAAAGAGCAAAAAAAGTAAATAAAAACAATATGGGGATGAGGTAGGTAGTTGGATGGGCTATTTACAGATGGGCTGTGTACAGCTGCAGCGATCGGTAAACTGCTAGGACAGCTGATGCTTAAAGTTAGTGAGGGAGATATAAGTCTCCAACTTCAGCGATTTTTGCAAATTTTTCCAGTCATTGGCAGCAGAGAGCTGGAAGGAAAGGTGGCCAAAGGAGGTGTTGGCTTTGGGGATGACCTGTGAGATATACCTGCTGGAGCGCGTGCTATGGGTGGGTGTTGCTATGGTGACCAGTTTTCCATAGGGATGGTGTCAGTTTTCCTCTAGACGTGACGCTTGGCATTCAGGCCAAAGAGTTCAATCTTGGTTCTATCAGACCAGACAATCTTGTTTCTCATGGTCTGAGAATCTTTAGGTGACTTTTGGCAAACTCCAAGGGGGCAGTCATGTGCCGTTTACTGAGGAGTGGCTTCTGTCTGGCCACTCTACTGTACCATAAAGGCCTGATTGGTGGAGTGCTGCAGAGACAGTTGTCCTTCTGGAAGGTTCTACAGCTGTGTTTGTCAGACCATGAGACATCCCGAAAATCGGTCTTCTCACTAAAATGTATGTAGTGTTTTCACGAACATGATTCTTTTCAATGTTTTGCTCTAAGACCCCCACACATTTCATGGGACACGTCTGAAGGTAACCCATACAAATGAATGGAAGTATGGAGGTAGTTTTGTGTGAACTAAAACAAGGAGTTAAATATGTGTCCAAGAAAACAAAAATATATCCTGAACTTTCTTATATCTCCTAGATATAGGACAGATACTTCAAAACCGTATTCCTTATTTATTTGCTTTTGACTCTCTTTTTTGACATTTTTGATAGTGTTGTTGAATTTGTTTCTATGGGCTATTGCAGTAAAGGCCAAATTCAATTCTTTATCAAATCATTTTTTATATAATATAAGAAAATTCAAAACCTAATATTCTAAATCAAATATCTAAATGATCCATGGTATGACCATCTTAAAACAATTTCCATATGTCAGGTTAGTACCCCCAAATATGTGTTTGTTATTCAAAGACATGTAATGGTGTGATGCAATAGAACGTGTCAAATTAGAGACTGTTAACTTGAGGCCACTCATTATGTCAGTCCCTGTTTGCAGTTTCTCCAATGGTAAACTCTACCTCTGGCCCTCACCAGTCATGATGTTCACACCTGCCCAACCAGGGGACTCATTAACTCCTAACACAGCCAGATGTCTAACTGTCTGTTTTGACAACCAGGTGCATTAGCCACGTTTCATACAACACAGGTGAATGAACAAACATCTAGTCTTGAAGCTGATCCTTCCCACAGGCTTTTTAAAAGTTGTTTGGACAACTTGTGTATATTGCATCACTGAATGTGTTCTATGGTTAATCAACAATGTTATCAATCTACAGTTGATTTGCCTAACATAACACAGTGTTTCCCTATTAACTAAATGTTCTAGCTCCATCTTTTAGGGTCTACCCTCACATTTATCTTAGCCTAGCCTACTGTTAGCTGACTTTGGAAAACATTGCAAAGTAAACATAGACAAGCATTAACAAACGGGAATCACACAGGGGAGTAAAAATCAAATCAAATCAAATTGTGTTGGACACATATACATATTTAGCAGATGTTATTGCGGGTGTAGCGCAATGCTTGTGTTCCTAGCTCCAACAGTGCAGTAGTATCTAACAATTCACAACAATACACAAAAATCTCAAAGTCAATTTTTTAAATGAAGAAATATATACTGTAAATATTAGGACGAGCAATGTCGGAGTGGCATTGACTAGAATATAGTAGAATACAGTATATACATATGTAAAACAGTATGAAAACATTATTAAAGTGACCAGTGTTCCATTATTAAAGTGACCAGTGATTCCATGTCTATATACATAGGGCAGCAGCCTAAGGTGCATGGTTGAGTAACCGGGTGGTAGCCGGCTAGTGACAGTGAACAAGTTCGTGGCAGGGTCGACAATGGCAGGCCAGGTATAGACAATGGTCGCATTCCCCTGCTCTGACAACCAATGGTTGCGTGCCATGTCATCGACTGTGTCATTGACTGACAGATTGCTATAACATATGATCAGTGGTGTAAAGTACTTAAAGATGCACTATGCAGAAATCGCTTGGTCATTTCCTGGTTGCTAAGATTTTACTCCATACATTTTCCCTGACACCCAAACATACTCGTTACATTTTGAATGCTTAGCAGGACAGGAAAATGGTCCAATTCACTCACTTATCAAGAGAACATCTCTGGTCATCCCTACTGCCGCTAATCTGGCAAATGTTTGTTTGTAAATGATGTCTGAGTGTTGGAGTATGCCCCTTGCTATCCGTACATTTAAAAAACAAGAAAATTGTGTCCTCTTGTTTGCTTAATATAAAGAATTTAAAATGAGTAATACTTTTATTTTGATACTTAAGTATATTTTAGCAATTACATTTACTTTTGATACTTAAGTATATTTAAAACAAGAATACTTTCACTCAAGTAGTATTTTACTGGGTGACTTTCACTTTTACTTGAGTCATTTTCTATTAAGGTACATTTACTTTTACGCAAGTATGAAAATGTGGTACTTTTCCCACTATTGCATATGTGGTTAGCTGATACTTAAAATACCTATCCAGGCATTGTAAGATCAGGCATGCGTCAGCAACCCCTGGACAGAGGAACGTGCCCAAGCTCTTTTAGAATAATGATGAAGCAATCACTGATGAATGAATGAAGCCTCTTACATCTCTATAGATCACGTTTGCTGATGGCTGATGTCTCTGTCCGTCTATGAACATTGATTGGTTGTTTCTCTGACTTCTGTCCTATGGCTCTTCAAAAGTACAGAGTGGACAGAAAACCGCATGATGAGAAATAGTGATTTCAGTGGATTTACACCCACTGGTACCTCTTCTCTGTCATGTGGCTTTGTAAGTCCAAAGTGCATTGCCCAGTCCAGTACAAAAGGGGGGATCTGTTACTTATTTAGGTGTGCAGTTAGTAAGTTAGCCAGCATGCAGTGCATCTGGACCCTCTCCCTGCTTCAGCTAGTTGCCCTGTGGGCCAACGCAGCTGTGGTCACTGAAAATGGCCTCCCCATCCTCTGGGACCAGGCACCCAGCCAGCTGTCAGAACTGCCTCAGGTGGACAACGTGGTCACAATCAACCCCTGGAACTACCTGCAGAGGATGAGTCTGTATAGGATACTGATGGGATCCACAGACAAGTACATGGCCTCCATGGGAACCAATGAGACTGACAGTCTGTTCTGGGGCCTGCCTCTGCAGATGGGCTGGAAACTCAGATCAGGTATGTTGGGCAATCATTAAGTAGCTTTGAAAAGCCAAATACAGTGGAGTCTGAAATGATTGACACCCTTGATAAAGATGGGCAATAATGAATGTGTAAAATAAATAATTCAAATACTGAGCTATTTTGTATGCTCCAAAAAATGGGAAATTATATTATTTATACCAATGCAATTGCTCAAAGAAAGATATGTTTAACAAGTAATACGTTCTTCTCTCAAACAGGTATGTGTCAAAATTATTGACACCCTTAAGATTCTTGTAAATAAAGATGTCAATTTTTTTGTATTTGGGTGAAAGATCATACCCCGAAGACATGCTAACCTCCCCTGTTATTGGTAATGCTGAGAAGTCATCATGTCATGGGGGTATGATATAACATGCTAACCTCCCCTGTTATTGGTAACGGTGAGAAGTCATCATGTCATGGGGGTATGATATAACATGCTAACCTCCCCTGTTATTGGTAATGGTGAGAAGTCCTCATGTCATGGGGGTATGATATAACATGCTAACCTCCCCTGTTATTGGTAACGGTGAGAAGTCATCATGTCATGGGGGTATGATATAACATGCTAACCTCCCCTGTTATTGGTAATGGTTAGAAGTCATCATGTCATGGGGGTATGATATAACATGCTAACCTCCCCTGTTATTGGTAACGGTGAGAAGTCCTCATGTCATGGGGGTATGATATAACATGCTAACCTCCCCTGTTATTGGTAATGGTTAGAAGTCATCATGTCATGGGGGTATGATATAACATGCTAACCTCCCCTGTTATTGGTAATGGTGAGAAGTCATCATGTCATGGGGGTATGATATAACATGCTAACCTCCCCTGTTATTGGTAATGGTGAGAAGTCATCATGTCATGGGGGTATGATATAACATGCTAACCTCCCCTGTTATTGGTAATGGTTAGAAGTCATCATGTCATGGGGGTATGATATAACATGCTAACCTCCCCTGTTATTGGTAACGGTGAGAAGTCATCATGTCATGGGGGTATGATATAACATGCTAACCTCCCCTGTTATTGGTAATGGTGAGAAGTCATCATGTCATGGGGGTATGATATAACATGCTAACCTCCCCTGTTATTGGTAATGGTGAGAAGTCATCATGTCATGGGGGTATGATATAACATGCTAACCTCCCCTGTTATTGGTAATGGTGAGAAGTCATCATGTCATGGGGGTATGATATAACATGCTAACCTCCCCTGTTATTGGTAATGGTTATAAGTCATCATGTCATGGGGGTATGATATAACATGCTAACCTCCCCTGTTATTGGTAACGGTGAGAAGTCATCATGTCATGGGGGTATGATATAACATGCTAACCTCCCCTGTTATTGGTAATGGTGAGAAGTCATCATGTCATGGGGGTATGATATAACATGCTAACCTCCCCTGTTATTGGTAATGGTCAGAAGTCATCATGTCATGGGGGTATGATATAACATGCTAACCTCCCCTGTTATTGGTAACGGTGAGAAGTCATCATGTCATGGGGGTATGATATAACATGCTAACCTCCCCTGTTATTGGTAATGGTGAGAAGTCATCATGTCATGGGGGTATGATATAACATGCTAACCTCCCCTGTTATTGGTAATGGTGAGAAGTCATCATGTCATGGGGGTATGATATAACATGCTAACCTCCCCTGTTATTGGTAATGGTGAGAAGTCATCATGTCATGGGGGTATGATCTTTGTGCCTCTGTAAATTTCTCACTCATCATTATTCACTATTCATTCAGGATTATGCATCGTCATGGTAGCGTCCACATGTAGAAGTGCTCAGAAACATATTCTATTCTTATTTTGGAGTCACTTTTATTATAAATGACACAATACATTATTTACCATTCATTTCTCAGCATTTTAATTATTGATTTTCAGTCAATATTGCTCATCTTTATCAAGAGTGCCACTGTACATACACATTGTCATGTAAACACTATATGCACATAGTTTTTTTGGTGGTACAGTACACCAATCATGTTGACTTTGTTCTGGGGTAGGAGTGAATACATTTCTCAAAGGTTTTCATGTGGAAATGAAAAGCAAAAGTGATGTGACCAGATGCGCTTCTGTTCCTATAGGACGGTTGGTTGACCCTACTGGCGCTACAACATGTGGAAAGGAAGGAGATCCCATGTGCATTTCTGCTACAAGCTGGTGGGCCTGTAAGTACAGTAGTGTTACACATATTCAACCATGCAGGCCATGTGTGTGGCCCTACATGTGCAGTTAAAGGTCCAATGCAGTCCTTTTTTTATATCAATATCAAATCATTTCTGAGGAACAATTAAGTACCTTACTGTAATATTTTTCCATTAAAATCTAAAAAAATATACAAAAATAGCTTTTTAGTAAAAGCATTTGCTAGGACTGTCTAGCAGAGGTCTGAGTAAAACGGAAAACTAGCTGTTATTGGCAGAGATGTCTGGAACTCTTTTTGCTATAATGTAGGTCTATTAACTAATTTACCGCTTGGTGATGTTACCATGGAAAGCCGACACTCCCGCACATGCAAACCTGCTGATTAGAAGGTCCTGTGTAGACGGGCAACTATCAGGAAATAACACTTTATCAGCTGTTGTACAATATAATACAAAAAAAATTGATTCTGACTGCACTAGACCTTTAACATTTACAGCTTGTCAATAAAATACCATTAGTAACCTCTCTGTCTGTTCAGGTGTGAACTACTACCTTTCAGTGATCCCGTTCCTGGCTGCTGTGCAGAAAGACGTGATTGGAGATGGTCTCATTCAGGTCCAGGTACAGACACCAGCTGAGGCAGCAGAGGACTACTGCACCTCCTACACAGAGTGCTCTACTAAGTATCCAGACCTTATGGCCAAGTGGGAAGAATTCTTCCAGGTATTTAATGAGCATCTACTTTTCCCTTTTCCCTATAGGAGGCATAATCTGTATGTTCCTTTAGTTGTGTAAGTTACTATTCATAAGTGACTCATTGGTGATTGCATAGAATGAATTGTTGGTCTTGGTTTTTAATATGCTACCATTCCATTGTAGACTCTGAAAGATGTGAGTGCATCTGAGATTTCTGACTTTGAGAAAAGGGACCAGATTCTGGGTGTCTATTGGGCAGGTCAACAGCTCTCTTTGAATACTGCCTCAACCAGCTGCAGGGCAAAGTGAGTATGAACATATAGTATCATTCTGCAGGTCATCACCAGTTGTCAATGCGCTGTTTGTCTTCCTTCATTGTTGGAACTCTGACAACAACTTTTTTGTTTCATTTAAACATATGACTCTCAGTTCAAACTGTATGCTCTGTCCTCCAATCAGCTTTTGCCTCAATCTAACAAAATAACAACATTATTGGACGCAATCACTGAGTCACAATTGAGTCCTTACTGTACGTCCAAATCAAACCTTTGAACTTTATAGGATGAGCTACTATTCCAGCCCAGAGGTTTCATTCGCCAAAAACTGGATGAACTCTGCAGACTACGTAGCAGCAACATACTTCCAGTCCAACCTGAATAACTCTGTGCTGTTCATGAGCCCTCTGCCCAGCAGGGTGCTTCAGGAGGGGGATAGCGCCCCTAACATAGCTGACCTCAGCAAGGAGGAGAACCACACCCTCTATATCTTTGGCTGGATGACCAGAATGAACAGGATTCTGAGTGAGTACTTTTAGTCTTCCAAGACAAATATTCAGAAAATATAATGATATGTTTTGCTTGTATGATAAGTAGAGTGAAATATACATTTCAGAGTCAAATTGAGATGGTAGACAGATGCCAGTCTGTAACAATGTAGTCCAGGGCTCTCCAACCTTGTTCCTGGAGAGCTACCATCCTCTAGGTTTTCACTCCAACTCTATCTAGCGCACTTCATTCTAATAATTACCTGGTTGATAAGCTGAAACAGGTTATTTACAAATGGGGTTAGAGCGAAAACCAACCTACAGGAGGATAGCTTTCCAGGAACAGGATTGGAGAACCCTGATGTAGTCTGCAGTCTCCCTCTAGTGGTGAACTGTATGAAGTGCATTGAGAGATTGAGAGATCTACAGTAACACATCACTTGCATCAGGTTAAACCACATCCTTACACATTTTCCTGTTGTTTTCCTTATGACAGTGGGTTCTCTGGTGAGGATTTGGCGCTCGGCCATGTGCTCTGACAAGGCTCGGGAGAAGGGCCGGGAGCTCCTACAGGATCTGGTCCATGACCCTAAGTTTGCTGCTTCCACCTTCTTCTCCATTCTCAAAGAGATGACACGCAGCTGCTGAGGATTCAGCAAATCAGTCCGACACTCCAACTAGCTCAGTTTCAACCTGTCCCAAAGTTAAC
Organism: Oncorhynchus kisutch; assembly: GCF_002021735.2. Taxonomy (NCBI): domain Eukaryota; kingdom Metazoa; phylum Chordata; class Actinopteri; order Salmoniformes; family Salmonidae; genus Oncorhynchus; species Oncorhynchus kisutch. The sequence goes on from NC_034185.2 coordinate 21,100,415, forward strand.
ATCAGATGCCATTCATAATGATTAATTGTTAAATGTTTCTGAATACATTTCACACAGTAGTATTTACACATCCTGAGTTTTTGTAATTATTAATTTTCCACAGTAGGCAAATGTCCTTGTTGATTAACGTACAAAAATTTATTTCTTGTATCATGAATATAATAATACATTTAAATGGAAGAGTGGCTCAGTATAAAGAGCATAACATTTTGCTTGAAATATGAACATTACAGCGCCTTCAGAAAGTATTCACACCACTTGACTTTTTCCACATTTTGTTGTGTTACAGACGGAATTTAAAATTAATTAAATGTATACATTTTTTTCACTGGCCTACACACAATACCCCATAATGTCAAAGTGGAATCATGCTTTTAGACATTTTTACAAAAGTATTCAACCCCTTTGTTATGGCAAGTCTAAATACATTCAGGAGCAAAAATGTGCTTAACATATCAGATAATAAGTTCATGGACTCATCACTATGTGTGCAATAATAGTGTTTAACATGATTTATGAATGACTACCTCATCTCTGTACCCCACACATACAATTATCTGTAAGGTCCCTCAGTCGAGCAGTGAATTTCAAACTCAGATTCAACCACAAAGGCCGGGGAGGTTTTCCAATGCCTCGCAAAGGGCACCTATTGGTAAACATTTTTTATTTTTTTTAAATGACATTGTATATCCCTTTGAACATGGCTGTGTTAGGAGAAAACTGAGGATGAATCAACAACACTGTAGGTACTCCACAATACTAACCTAACTGACAGATTGAAAAGAAGGAAGCTTGTACAGAATAAAAAATATCCTAAAACATGTTTCCTGTTTGCAACAAGACCCTAAAGTAATACAGCAGAAAATGTTGCAAAGCAATTCACTTTTTGTCCTGAATACAAAGTGTTATGTTTCAGGCAAACCCAATACAACACATTACTGAGTACCACTCTCTGCATTTTCAAGCATAGTGGTGGGTGCATCATGTTATGGGTGTGCTTGTCATCTTTAAAGACGGGAGTTTTTACAGATACAAATAAATGGAATGGAGCTAAGCACAGACAAAATTGTAGAAGAAATCCTGGTTTAGTCTGCTTTCCACCAGACACTGGCAGATTAATTCACCTTTTAGCAGGACAATAAACTTAAACAAGGCCAAATATACACTGGAATTGCATACCAAGAAGACAGTGAATGTTCCATTCAAGCCAAGTTACAGTTTCAATTTAAATCTGCTTGAAAATCTATGGCAAGACCTGCAAATGATTGTCTAGCAATTATCAACAACCAATTTGACAGAGCTTGAGGTATTTTGAAAATAATAATGGGAATATGTTGCACAATCCATGTGTAGAAAAGTCTTAGACTTAACCAGAAAGGTGATTCTAACATGTATTGACTCAGGGGGTTGAATACTTATCTAATCAAGATATATTAGTGTTTTATTTTTCATGAATCTTTTACAAATGTTAGAATTTTTCTTCCATTTTTACATTACAGAGTATTTTGTGTAGATCGTTGACAAAAAAAGTGACAATGAAATTCATTTTAATACCACTTAGTAACACAACAAAATGTGGAAAAAGTGTGTGAATAATTTCTGAAGGCACTGTACAGCATATATCACATGCCAACATTTGTATTGATCTTTACACAAACAATATGGGGGTAGACTTTGAGCTTGGGTTAGATATGTATTAGATAGTCATCAAAACCAATCATTCACTTCTATACTAAACCTGTTTTGCAGTCTGCATGGCAATTTTTTCTGATTTCTTCTTGTCTGTTATGTGAATACTTTGGTCATTAAATTTTCTCCTGATGCTGTCAAGTTCATCCTCATCAATGTATTCATAATCATGAGTGTAGTCATCATCCTGTTCAATTGTATTGTTGTGAGGACCGTTTTCTTCAACAATGGCTGGGGAGAGAACATAAACACAGCAAGGCAAAATAATCAAAGGCAACATTTTGACAGAGAGATAAATACATTGCAAATCTATAAGTATTTTTTATCCTCCTGAGGCCCAGCAATTCATTTCTTTCCTCTCTAGTGGATCAGTTCTTGGTCCGTATTTCGGAGGCCTTATAAGTAATGTCCCTTTGACAGGACATTCTGGGCTTTTCAATGATATCACATGTGTGGGGGTGGGTCCTTGACCGTATCTTCCTAGTTCTTATAAAAATGGCTGCAGTAAAAATGTGCACATTTGATGGAAATTTGATACTCAAATAGTTTCTATTAAGTGAATACATCAGGAATAGTTAAGTGAGTTGTCTGGACTATGTAATACTTTTTTCACATGATATAAGAGCTAAATAAGAGCTTATCAAGATATGTCCTTTGTAGTGGACACCCGGAAACCATAACTATGTTTTTCATCTACTGTACCCATTGACTGTAATGTTTTATATATACATATATACTTTTTTAATTTTTTTATCATAATAATAATATGTGTGTGTATATATATATATACAGTCGTATGAAAAGGTTTGGGCACCCCTCTGAGGCTGCATAATAATTTACTCTGTCAAAAAATGATCACAGTGGCATGCCATTCATTTTCTAATAAAAGCTGTGTACTGGGGTATTGTCCAGACAAAGATTTTTAGTGTAGCAATATTAAGTTGTATGAAATTAAATCAGATGTGAAAAATATGCTATGCAAAAATGTGGCCACCCTTGTCATTCTGTTGATTTGAATACCTGTAACTACTTAGCACTGATTAATTGGAACACACAATTGGTTTGGTGAGCTCATTAAGCCTTGAATGTCATAGACAAGTGCATCCAATCATGAGAAGAGGTATGTAAGGTGGCCAATTGCAAGTTGTTGTTCTCTTTGACTCTCCTCTGAAGAGTGGCAACATGCGGGCCTAAAAAAAATCTCAAATGACCTGAAAACAAAGATTGTTCAACATTATGGTTTAGAGGAAGGCTACAAAAAGCTATCGCAGAGATTTAAGCTTTCAGTGTCCACTGTGAGGAACATAGTGAGGAAATAGAAGACCACAGGCACAGTTCTTGTTAAGGCCAAAAGTGGAAGGCCAAGTAAAATATCGGAGAGGCAAAGGCGAAGGATGGTGAGAACGATCAAAAACAGCCCACAGACCACCTCCAAAGACCTACAACATCATCTTGCTGCAGATGGTGTCACTGTGCATCGCTCAACAATTCAGCGCACTTTGCACAAGGAGAAGCTGTATGGGAGAGTGATGCGGAAGAAGCCTTTTCTGCACACACGCCACAAACAGAGTCGCTGGAGGTAATCAAACGCACAGTTGGACAAGCCAGCTTCATTTTGGAATAAGGTGCTGTGGACTGATGAAAAGATTGAGTTATTTGGTCATAACAACGGATGTTATGCATGGTGGCAAAAGAACACAGCGTTCCAAGAAAAACACTTACTACCCACAGTAAAAATTGGTTGGGGGTTCCATCATGCTGTGGGGCTGTGTGGCCAGTGCCGGTACTGGGAATCTTGTTAAAGTTGAGGGTCGCATGGATTCCATTCAATATCAGCAGATTCTTGGGAATAATGTTGAAGAATCAGTCACAAAGTTGCCGGGGCTGGATATTTCAACAAGATGACCCAAAACACTGCTCAAAATCTACCCGGGCATTTATGCAGAGGAACAAGTACAATGTTCTGGAATGGCCATCCCAGTCCCCAGACCTGAATATCATTGAGAATCTGTGGGATGATTTGAAGCGGGCTGTCCATGCTCGGCAACCATCAAACCTAACTGAACTGGATATGTTTTGTAAGGAGGAATGGTCCAAAATACCTTCATCCAGAATCCAGACACTCATTAGAGGCTATGGGAAGCGTCTAGAGGCTGTTATTTTAGCAAAAGGAAGCTCTACTAAATATTGATGGGATGTTTCTATTGGGGTGCCCAAATTTATGCACCTGTCTAATTGTTGTTAGATTGTTTTGATGCATATTGCACATTTTCTGTTAATCCAATAAACCTAATTTCACTACTGAAATATTACTGTGTCCATCAGTTATTTGATAGATCAAAATGAAATTGCTGATCCAAACACCCAATTATTTATAAATGGAAATCGCAGAAATTGCCAGGGGTGCCCAAACGTTTTCATACACACACACATATGTATATATATATATATACACACATATATACATACACATATACATATATACACACATATACACATATATATATATATACACATGTACATATATATATACACACACATATATATATATATATATTACACACACACACATATATATACACACACACACACACACACACACACACACACACACACACACACACACACATATATATATATATACATATATATATACACATATACATATACATATATATATACACGTCCTAATGATTACTACAGAGGACAATTTTGCACTTACAATAATAAATAAATAACAACAGCAAAAAACTTTTTTGGGGTGGGGAGGTCTCAGAAGGATATTGACAGTTGAGAAATAAAGTTTAGTTGCAAAATAGTCTGCTGCAATATTTCATACCACTATCCCTCCAGCATGTTGAATGACATAAAATTAACACAACTATTTTGATGGAATATAGAAACATAGACAAACCTTTTTGTGGGCCTGGTTTAGGCACTGCAACCAGACTTGTGAGGGATGTTTCATTTCTTGGTATAGAGGTGTTCTGTTCTGCACAATCAGACGAACTAGGGCTAGGCATGGCTGGTTTGGCTGTATGTGGGCTCTTCAATATAATAACACAAATCATTAGTACAGTAATCAATTGAATATAACTTTTTATTTAAATCTGATAGCTAATGTTGTTGTGTTATAGATATTTTATCATTTATTAATGCATGAACTATAATGGATGACTGACTCACCTTTGGAGAGGGGGGGTCTGGCTTCTTTGGCCTGGGAGGCTGCAGTTTCAATGTGTCTTCTAAGGGCTGTTGATGTCTCTTGGGTGGTCGAGGGGGAGGCAGCACACTGGCATTGACGTACCTCCTCAGGGTAAAATAGCAGTCCTCTCCTATCTCCTCCACAGCCGAGCAGACAGCCTTGCCCTGGGTTGGCTCTGGGCCGCTCCACTGCTGCAGGAGCTGCAGGGTCATGTTGATGCGGTTGACAGGCACCTCCCAGCACTGGGCCAGGTCCGGGGTGGAGACAAGAAGGTAGGGGTCAGTGATCTCCTCCTCCAGCTGCAGCCCTGTGGCCCCAGCCAGGAGGTCCTCCATCACTGAGAGGTCCCTCATAGACACCTTGACGTTGAAGGGCAGGGAGAACCTGTGGCAGACCTCTGAGAGCATGTACTGCTTCTTGTCGTGGACCACCTCCACAAAGCCGCCATCCAGACACATGGGGATCAGCACGGCCTTGTACTTCTTCCCCACCATCTTCTCACAGGCCAGGGCCTCCACCGTCTTTCTCCTGCCACCATAGATCACCTCGCTGGTCTCCCTTTTGTGGACCAGGTACTGGTCTCCCACCAGTACCGAGGACAGCCCCTCGTAGTCGGCCTCAAAGGCCCTGGTAGCCACCACGTGGAGCTGCTCCATGTCACTCTTGGCTACCTCTAGGTCATATGCTGTGGGGAACATCCGGGGCCTGCGCTTGAACCTGCCGTTGTAAGACACTGGAATGAGGAAGCGTCTTTGGGCCTCACTGCGGATCTCAGACGCTAAGATCCTCTTGGTCTGGTATGCACTGTGGACAATGACTTGCTTAGAGGATGTCAGGAAACCCAATTCCTCCTGAACTTGTGATGGTGGCTCTATGATCTCAGCCCTGAAGGGGAAGACCTCGCTCGGCTTGGCAAAGACATCACGGAGTGACAGAGGCTGCATGAAACAGGCACCGTCACTCTCCTCGGTTACGTCCAACACCTCAACGTCAAGGGTAGATGGGATGAAAACAACGTTCTTCCCAACTGTGAACAAAAATGTGATTATTTCTGTTTAGTTTGCCAGCACAAGTGAGGATGGTCTACTATAGGCTAAATATTCTAATTTAAGACATTTCTTATAAAAAATGTTTTGCCAAAAATAAATACATAAAGTATTATATATTTTTTAAATCAGAACATTTCTCTCTGAAGGTCTGACATTAGTAGATCTGTTTAAATGCTGGTTTGAATTTGGTTTATTTTTTTTTGTGTTCTACAAAGTAAAAAATCATTGTGATTCCCTGACCAGAACGATGACTAGTACACTTCAAAACATCCTCTATTTTCATGTCTGCTTATGAAACCAAAAGTTGATGGCCCAAGACCAGTGTACTGTAGTTGTCATGTTCATTAGTTGTCAGTATTACAATGTGTTCTCTTTAAATAAATCGAGATAAGAAAAATGTAATTATAACATGAAAAATACAGAGTATCATTGTGTGATTTTATTTTATCGTGTTCTTCATTCCACATGACATTGACGTAAAGTGAGAATATTAATGGGCTGTTTGACACTCACACTTGGACACAGTCTGGAGCTCATAGACAGGTGTGAGAACCAGATCTCCACTGTAGTCCTCTGGCAACTTAGACACACACTTCTCCTTTGATGGCAAAGACTTGGCCCAAGTCACTGTCCTTTTCCTTCCTTTGGGCATTTTCCATTCCACCAGCTCCCTGAGGGTGTAGAACTGGTCGTCGGCACACTCATAGAACTCCCCAGTGTGCGAGAGCTTCACAGTGAAGATGTGCTTGGAGTCTTTCCGCGTGACCTCACAGTCAACATGGCTGTCTCCGTGCTCTGTCCTAATAGCAGTGAGTCTGAAGCTCTCCTCAGCCTGGATGGTCCCCTCAGCCAGCTGTAGTTCCTCAGGGCAGCGGAACTCTGGCTGACCCAGGCACTCAGGGCTGATACACACTGAGTCAACAATCTCCTGTATACTGACGTATGGCCTCTTGTCGGCCACGATCCTGAAAAGGCCTGAAAATACAGGCAGGTAAAGCAATATATGACATCGTAAGAATTGGTACAATGCACAAAACCACATGTTGATAAGGTCCCTTTCTAACCCGAGAAGGGGTTTGGACATTTACATGTATAATGTAAACTGCAGTACATGGTAATGTGGTGGGTACTCTCTTCGTTCGCAGGACTTTATCCTGCTAACTGTCCCAAATGTCCGAACTGAATTTCGTAAAAGGGATTTTATGTACTCTGCGCCATCGGCTTGGAACGCCTTACAAAATAGTTTTAAACTGGAAGAACTTGTCCCGATTGTGTTTTTAAATGACTGATGAAGAATTTTGAGACTGATTCCCTGACCTGTCATTGTTTTTAATTAGCTGTTTTATGATTTTGTTATACTCTTGCGAATTCTATGGTTTTTACTAGATTACTTGTAGTTTTTCATGTTATCTGTCTAATTGTGTAATGACTTGGCGCGGCTTATCTTGGCCAGGTCGCTCTTGAAAAAGAGATTTCAAATCTCTATGAGCCCTTCATGGTTAAATGAAGGTTAAATCAAATAAAACAAATAAATGGTGAAGGACAATAATTAATACAATTATTAAAACATTTAAATCTGAATATATCAATCCACATAAGTTTTATAAAAGGTACAATTTGACAACAAAACATTTTGATTTCATGTTCAAGGTACAGTTGAGATGTTTCTGGACTCACCTGGATAGTCGAGAGATAGATCTACTGTCATAGATTTGGAACCCTCAGACTGAAGTTCCACAATGAGTCTGGTGACACTGATCCCAATGATCTTCAGGAGCTCTCCATAGGAGAAACTCCACTCTCTTCCAAACAGCTCATACACAGAACCTGGTAGAAAGACATTTCAATGGATCTATTCTTTTGGCAATGAATGGACCTAAGTACAGTCGTCGATGGTCTATTCTCCTTGTAGAGTAACAGATCCAAGTAAGTAAGAACACAAGGGTGGTAACTCTATAATTGCTACGCATGAATAAGCATGAATAATTCATTTATTATGAATTTATATATTTTCATGAAAATGTAATCATTTTACCAAACACTCTTCTTTTCAAAGCTCCAGTTAAAAATAATCATCGACATCAGTTATACGTTGAATTTTGTAACGTGAAATACCTAATGTTTATATAATTGTATAGTAAAATACTGCATAGCCTTGACCCGTTACTTTAAACTCAAATTATATTATATTCCAGTCCATTGAAAAAGGACTTAAATAAGCGCTTCTTCAGTCTTACCTTGAAAATAATATCCAGATTGTATCTGCAGTACTCTAGGGAGAGACTTGGCATCAAGAGAGCGGGTGAACTTTTCCAATGTCATAGCCATCCTTTCCATTTGGACCCTGGGTGACCCAGACTATGTGTACACTAAAGGAAACCTAGATAGGAGATGCCATCTTCTCCATGGATCAGCAAAAGGTTGACCCGAGGTTTTGGTATAACCTAAGTGCCAGTGCTTATATTTTAGTATGAAGTCTCTCTATACCCTACAGTGAACAACTCAGTGACACAGAGAGAGAGAGAGAGAGCAGTCATCTATGAGTCACGAGGGCTGCAGCAGGTGTTACAGGAGCACACACACTGCAGCCGGAATCCAGAAACAACTAACCACAACTCACTAAGTAGCTATGAGAACAATGCCACAGAACAATGATATATCAGTCACAATACCTATGATTCACATCACACCAGAAAATGACACTTGTGTTTAGTGACTTGCAGTTCTGCAAAGCACTGGATTAGAGTGGAAATGAAAACACAAAAGGCAGCACAGTGTCTTCAGACAAATATATCTGTATCTAATATGTAGTGATCAGATTAAAACAATAAAGTGAATCGTTTGTGAACAGCTAACATATCACACATATGACCAAACTAAACATCATCTCACCTGCAATGATACTAACGATGTCTTACACAATGACATTTTATTCAAAGATTTTTAGATTTTTTATTACAGCCAATAAAGCCAACAGTTACAGCCAAAATAATGTTTGAAACATGACTAAACTGCACATGATAATGACTTGCTTCCTTTTCTCCAGGAGGTCCACTCATGTCCCACATCAGTATGGCTGGCCGCACACCTGCCTCTGCTGCGTGGGCTCACATCCTAATAAGCTGTTTCTAATACTGATTAGAATTCCCAGTTTTTCTCCGCCATGTTCCTTTGTTTTTTCAAAATACCATTGCAGGTTGAGAGATCATCCGAAAAAAAATATAACTATTTTATAGTCACCACATGACCTTCTGATATTCTATCTGCATGGGTAGAATTCACAAGCATTATTTTACACAAATAAACCACTAACATCACATAGAGGATAAGAAAAAATTGAAAACAAGATATACTACTGAAATTGATTCTAATACTTAAAAACAACAATAAAAGTTTACAGTTTAAAGTCATAGCTAGGTAAAAATGGAATGAAGATGATTGTTTTTAGCTTTCAAAAAATAATACAAGTAAACAATAAATACAAACAATATGCTTTATCCATATAGACATATTTACATAAGTCTTTGGCTTATGATTAAGATTTGCTACAAAATAAAAACCAAAATGAGTCAGCCATCAGAGCACGATACAAACATTACCAAGCCAATGTCACGTTAGCACTTCTATTCATGTATAGAGCGCAATATTTTTTCTTTCACATTTGTGATGGACTTCTATAGAAATATATTGTTCCTTGACAATAATGCTGATAATATAGAAGAAAAAAGAACATAGCTTTTTGTTGTTGCAACACCTTGGCATTAGAGTTACCCCTTTCAACAATGGCTGCACAAAATAATAACTACATCTGCAAAAGACATTGAAGCAAATGTGGCCTAGTGGCCGACACTTGTTTCTGTGGCACTGAATACGGCGAAGTACTGTACAATGGAGACATTTACAAACCACTCACATCATACTCCCAGTACAACTAGAAACATTAAAGATTTCTCAAAAAAAATCCCAAACCATCTATAGCAGTCTGTATGGGCTTAGTTAATGATGTCCGCCTCCACCCAATCTGTAGCGGTGGAATGGTTGCCAAGATCCAGAGTTCTGTTCCGTCCCGTCTTCTTGGTTAAGAGGTCTCGATGAACTCCAGAGCAAGGTCGTAGCAGAAGCGGTACTGATCCTGTTCAGAAGAAAACACATTGTATTAACCGCTGTGGTGCTAAACATGGTACAACAGAATATGATGAACGATACAGTAATAACATGCTGATAACAAGTTGAATCACTACTGAAAGGCATTTTCAATTCTTAACATAAAAATATGTTATCTATTCTCTGGCAGTGAAATTAAGAGGTAACTTTAACACAGGGCTGCATAGGCTGTGTAAAGGATGAGGTGAGGAGTCTTTCATGTTAGCCCACAACAGTTTATTTTATATACTCAATAGACTCTTCTGTTCACTTCTCGGTGATCCATAACATTATCATTGTTGGATAGTTTTGACAATATTGCTTGGCTAAAATGTATTTAAACACAATCTGCAAAACAAATCTAATGTGAGGTGTTGCTATCTGTTCTCTAATACCTCCATATTATTGACAATAATAGGCGTAGGCCTATGCTGATATATTAGCACCATAATGAGTCAGAGATACATCTGTCTGAAACTCAGTTTGACTGATCTGGAGTCAGTTAGTTGGCCTGTCTTACCGGGCTGTCCACCATGTTGGGCTTGCTGTTCCTCAGGCTCTTGACTGCGTGGAACACGTCCACCACATTCTGCCTCTTGATCATCTCACACACAATGCTGATAGCACAGAACATCCCACTGCGCCCACCTCCATTTCTACAGCACAGGAACACAAGGGTGGAGGTGTGAGGTTGGCTGGGTGACTTTTCTACTGAACTGCTAAACTTGTGAAATATAATAGGTGGGTGCAGGTGGAATAGAGATGATCAGATTTTTATTTGAAAGCATACATGTAGGTGTTAGTGTGTGGGAGTGGTGGTGGTGGTGGTGGAGGGTGTGTGTACACTCACAGGCAGTGGATGATTGTGCGTCCCTCTCCCTCTTCACACTCCTCCTGCCACTTGTCCACCTGCAGTATGAGCTTCAGGAAGGAACGCTTTGATGCTGGGACTTCTCTGTGGGCTGCCCAGCCCAGGTACTGGAACTGCCTCACCATCAGATAGCCCTCCTGAGGCTGTTGGGAACACAGAAGCACACATCAGTAACGGCAGCCATTTTGGCTCTTACTCTCAACTTCATAGCATTATTCTCATCGAACCATCCAAGTACTATAACCTTGACTGGTATCCTTACCTTGAGTTGTGTCTGAAGGCCCATAGTGACAAAATCCACAGCCAGGCACTATCATAATTAGCATAGTCCAAATTCAAGCATGTAAAGAGACTGTTAGATGTTAGCAAAGCTGCATTGCAAGCAGAAACTCTCTCAAAAGCACTTTCAACTAAGTTGGGTGGTTGGATGAGTTTGCAGGAATTTTGTTTACGTGCATTATACTGAAATAATTGCTGAAATTTTATCACTCAAAACTCTGTTGTTTGCTGTAACATGGACAATAAAGTTGTATTGTATTCCATTGGGCACTCAGATGTGGATTGATTTAGCAGACGTGAACAAACTCACCGGTGGCTTGATGGAACTATCAGACAATTGGAATATTCAGATATTACTGCAAAAGTAACCACATTCTCGCGGAAAGAAAACATGGACAGGTTCTTCATGAGTATCGACACTACCAAACTTAGTTTGAAGTGCTTTTGAGGAAGTTTCTGCATCCAATGCAGCTTTGCTAAAATCGGTCCGTCTGTCAACATTCATGAATTCAGACGTTGCTAATTATGCTAGCTCCTGGCTGTGGCAAAAGTAAACAATCGATTGTTGTGGGTTCTATCACAATTACCCTTCAGACACAACTTAAGGTAAGGGTAATACATTATGGGATACTAGCTACTTACTCTAGTGAGGTTACATATTCTGAAGAGACGGCTGATGACGTCACAATCCATGGAGCAGGACATGCATTCAACTTGGACAGGACCGTAGCGAAGCGTCCCCTCTTCAGGCCAGTACTGAGGGCAGCCCTGATTGACAACAACAACCTTAGCAATGACATGTACCTTCACTCAAACCTTAGGAACCGTATTCGAAAATGCACAATGACATTTGGAATCAGGGTCCACAGCAGTGAATGCAGGAGGGTGAGGTGGTCAGGTATTTATTACCTGCGCTAGGTCAATCTCGTTGAGCATCACCAGAGAAGTGCAGCCGTAGTCATACACCAGCCTCCAGAAGTCCTTGACTGTGTTGGGCAGAGGGTGCTGGGTTACGATGAAGGCTGCTGGCTGTCTGTAGCTCTACAGTGGACGAAAGTCAACAAAAACCATGTAACATCTCATAGCACTGAGTCTGCAGACATACAGAGAACACATTCTAGAAAATATGGTACATCTGTCACAATGAACAATGTGTAGATATATGACCATGCAAGGAATGTGGAGAACTTTCACATTTAAAACCAGGGCAATCCTTGGGGTGGGCATGCTTCTAGCAACCTTATATCAATTAAATGAAGTTCTGCTGACATACATCTTAATTAAGCCATGAAACAAATCCAGTATAGTTAGAAGCATTTAATTATTGAGAAGGGAAAAGTTCAGAAATTACCTGGTATTCTTCTGACGGCTTGGTTAGAAAAAGTCCAAAAGTTTGTAAAACGTACGAGGAAGTGATTTAAAATTGCCCTCCAAATAAAAAAGCTCAATCTGGCAAAACTATCTGTGCACATGAAATACCATCTCCCAAGGTCTATGTCAAGACATAGGTTTTTATTCATATTCAAATTTCTATTGGAGTTCTAGCAAGGACTGAGAAGAGGATTTGAATTCAACCTCTTTGCATAAAATATACTGTATAACACAGAAGAAAAAAGCATGGTCATGTTTAGTAAGGTCAACAACCACATTATCTCTGCTATATGCAATGTATTGGAAGGAGGGTACAGCTATGGGGTGGCTTCTCATCCTTCTATCAAGAACACATCTATGACAAGATAATTCCCAGAAGATGGATTCACTTTCTGGCACAGATCCTGATATCAAACTAAGATAATCCTGATCCAAGAGTTCTAATAGTGATGCATACTGTTGTAATATGAGGATACGGTTGTAATACGGTTGTAATATGTGGATACGGTTGTAATATATGAAAACTGTAGTAAAGTTACCAGCTGGAGTATTGTTTGAACTAATAATAAAATATAATGTGGTTTATACACTGCACTTGTTTCACTTACCCCGGCCTTCTATCAGACGGGTCAAACTTATTGGGGGGACTTCTGATTTATTTGAAAATCCAAATGATTAAAAGAACAAGTGTAATTTAAGTCCACATGAATAGCCATCTTGAAGAATACTGTCAGCGTGATATAGTTGAAGAGTTAGATGAACAAAATTGTTTTTTTAAATGTATAAAAATGTAGCAATTTTTTGTGTGTTATTTTCATTAACATCACTACTTGCACTGCCAGAAAATAATAGAAAATAGAAAAATTAAAAATAACTAAAAGCCTTGAGCACACATTAAAGATACAATGAATATCAGTCCTTCTACATTTTCCAAAAGAGTACAGAAAACAGAACAGTATACACCTGGATTTGTCTCTAGCTTTCTGTCGCTACTACACATTCAGACAACATCTAGTTCACTTAGTAAGTCGAGTGAGTGTGTGTGTGTGTGTGTGTGTGTGCATACAGTTGAAGTCGGAAGTTTACATACACTTAGGTTGGAGTCATTAAAACTTGTTTTTCAACCACTCCACAAATGTCTTGTTAACAAACTATAGTTTTGGCAAGTCGGTTGAGACATCTACTTTGTGCATGACACAAGTAATTTTTCCAACAATTGTTTACAGACAGATTATTTCACTTATAATTCACTGTCTCACAATTCTAGTGGGTCAGAAGTTTACATACGTTAAGTTGACTGTGCCTTTAAACAGCTTGGAAAAGAACAGAAAATGATGTCATGGCTTTAGAAGCTTCTGATAGGCTAATTGACGTCATTTGAGTAAATTGGAGATGTACCTGTGGATGTATTTCAAGGCCTACCTTCAAACTCAGTGCCTCTTTGCTTGACATCACGGGAAAATCTAAAGAAATCAGCCAAGACCCCAGAAAAATAATTGTAGACCTCCACAAGTCTGGTTCATCCTTGGGAGGATTTTCCAAATGCCGGAAGGTACCACGTTCATCTGTACAAACAATAGTACACAAGTATAAACACCATGGGACCACGCAGCCGTCAAGGAAGGAGACGCGTTCTCTCTCCTAGAGATGAACGTACTTTGGTGTGAAAAGTACAAATAAATCCCAGAACAGCAGCAAAGGACCTTGTGAAGATACTGGAGGAAAACGGTACAAAAGTAGCTATATCCACAGTAAAACGAGTCCTAAATCAACATAACCTGAAAGGCCGCTCAGTAAGGATGAAGCCACTACTACAAAAACGCCATAAAAAAAGCCAGACTACGGTTTGCAACTGCACATGGGGACAAAGATCGTACTTTCTGGAGAAATGTCCTCTGGTCTGATGAAACAAAAATAGAACTGTTTGGCCATAATGACAATCGTTATGTTTGGAGGAAAAAGGGGGAAGCCTGCAAGCCGAAGAACACCATCCCAACCGTAAAGCACGGGGGTGGCAGCATCATGTTGTGGGGGTGCCTTGCTGCAGGAAGGACTGGTGCACTTCACAAAATAGATGGCATCACGAGGAGGGAAAATTATGTGGATATATTGAAGCAACTCAAGACATCAGTCAGGAAGTTAAAGCTTGGTCGCAAATGGGTCTTCCAAATGGACAATGACCCCAAGCATGCTTCCAAAGTTGTGGCAAAATGGCTTAAGGACAACAAAGTCAAGGTATTGGAGTGGCCATCACAAAGCCCTGACCTCAATCCCATAGAAAATTTGTGGGCAGAACTGAAAAAGCGTGTGCGAGCAAGGAGGCCTACAAACCTGGCTCAGTTATACCAGCTCTGTCTGGAGGAATGGGCCAAAATTCACCCAACTTATTGTGGGAAGCTTGTGGAAGGCTACCCAAAACATTTGACCCAAGTTAAACAATTTAAAGGCAATGCTACCAAATACTAATTGAGTGTATGTAAACTTCTGACCCACTGGGAATGTGATGAAAGAAATAAAAGTTGAAATAAATAATTCTCTCTCCTATTATTCTGACATTTCACATTCTTAAAATAAAGTGGTGATACTAACTGACCTAAAATAGGGACTTTTTACTAGGATTAGATTAAATGGCAGGAATTGTGAAAAACTATGAGTTTAAATGTATTGGGCTAAGTTATGTAAAATTCCGACATCAACTGTACATGCATTTATATACTATGTTTATGCGTGCATGAGGGGCGAGGACACTTACATCCATGAGGGCAGCGTTGATGTAGTTACTGCTCTCCCCGTCGATAGTGATGAGGAAGGGCAGACAGCGATCTGGAGGCAGCATGTCCATGAAGCGGTTCTTCTCGTGGTTCCTGGGGAGCAGGGCGATGCTGCAGTCTTCTGGCTGGGGCTGAGGGGTCACCGAGTTCAGTGTCTAAAAACAACACAAATAACATGAAACCACAAGTCAGGGAACATTGTTTGTTAGGAGACATGAGATATGTCCCAAATGGCACCCTATTCCCTTTAGAGTGTACTACTTTTGACCAGAACCCTGGTAGTCGACTCTATAGGGAATAGGGTGTCATTTGGGATGTAGCCATGATCTATTTCCCTGTCTTTATTGACGTTTTTTATTGTTGTACGAGACATGAAAGCCTGAGGAGTTAAACAGAACTTTATGCCCCAATAAATATGGAAGGCCTCCAGTACCTGGAATTCATCTTTGAGGTGTGAGGAGTTGCTCTGTGAGTCTATCCTGATCATGTCGTAGTGAGCTGCTTTGTACTCGCAGGCAGGGATGGCCGTCTCGCCACACAGACAGGCTTCTAGGATGGCGTCATGGATGAAGATGTACTGCTCCTGTGGCCGGACCACAGACACACACTCAGCAAGGGGAAGGCACTGCATCTCCAGACAGTCCATACATACAGTAGCATGAAATGCACAGACGGACAGTAATGGTGAATGGTGTTAATGTTAATTGGTGAGGTGTGTGGCAGTGGGTCTAGTAGTCACCTCAGTCTGTACCATGTTGATGCGTCTGGAGCGCAGAGCCTTCACACAGTTGTAGATGTCCACCACGCCCTCCCTCTCCGCCATGTCCAGCATGATATCGATGACGATGTAACAGCCTGTGCGTCCGGCTCCGGCGCTGACCAGAGAGAGAGGGCAGCGAGAGGACCGGAAGGTGAGCATGGCTGCACAGCACTACACTTCAACAGCCTACATATCTAACCATTGTACAGTACACACAACAATGACGCTCAATCCATAACCCCCCCCCCCCATCCCCCTCCCCCAATACACATGTAAATATTTGACTATAAATTGTGTCTCCCTGTATTATACTGATGCTTATTCTATTCTACTGAGCCATTTACTTTATGTTCCTATTCTTATCTTGTATTATTTCTTATTGTTGTTGCATTGTCCAGAAGGAACCTGCAAGTAAGCATTTCATTGGACGATGTATACCATGTGTATCCTGTACATACCACTAATAAAACATTAAACTTGATCTGTGCACACGACTAAATTGACAAGCGTGTGCATTGTTCAACAACATCCACAACAACCACATCCTGCCAAGGGGCACGGTGAAATTGTATCTACAGTAGGCTAGCTGTGGTTGATAATATTGAAGCATGCTAGCTAGTCCGGGTGCACACTTCACATGTGAGAGATCAAATAAAAGTTAATCGGAAGCACCTGTTTTCTCAGAATATCTGTCTGAGAGCGTAGAGGAAGTGACGTGTTAGGGGCTTACCTGCAGTGCACCACGATGGGCCCAGCGCTGGGGGGGTTGGAAATCTTGACCCGGCGGATGAAGGAGAGGAGGCCCGTGGCGTGGTAGGGCACTCCGTGGTCAGGCCAGCCGGTGAAATGAAACTGCTTCACCTCGCGCAGCTCATTAAAGCCTCTCTGATGACAGAGAACATATTAGTTATTAGTTCACAACTGGTCTGGGTTCAGTCTGAATTCCACATTTGCAATATGTGTTGATTTTAAGGGTCAATCATACAACAACAAAGTGGTGGATGTACCAATCCCAGATTGCCCCTTTAACGGTTATAGATCAAACTGTTGAACATAGGCATGAGGAGTGCATAAAGGAATGACTCACCCTCTCCAAGGTGAACGTTCTGACCACATATTCAGCAAGGGGCTCCACTTCCACAAACGTCACTTTGAAATCACCATAGACCTCAGCATCATCGGGCCAGTACTTGTAACACTTCACCTAAAAGAACATGAGTATTTAATTCATTTAAAACAAAAGACGTCTTTAAATACTACACACACATCAATACACACAATATATGCCCAGGTATACAGTATGTAAGATTAATATATGAAGACTGATCAAGGGCCTATAGTACATTGGCCTCCTGTGCTTTTGGATCTGACAGTAATATGACACTATCACCTACCCGTCCAACTTCCACGAGGTTGGTGACCATGACGATACAGGCAGACTGCTCTTGCCAGACCATCCTCCAGAAATCATAGACTGTCTCATGGACAGGCCCTGGAGAGGACAACACATATCCATCAATCAATCAATACAAATAAATGCAATATGTTAACTAAATACAATACAATCTGATAACTATATGAGAATCAAATAATTCTTTAGAGGTGGGAGGGGTACTTATTCTTACCTTGAGTTGCAATGTAATGACTTGGCCTCTGATACCCCTGAAAAGAGCAACAATCACAATATGTTAATATCATTGGGTAAGACTTTTATATAGTGTAGCAACAACAGCAGCCTACTACATACCACACCGTGCCTCAACCCCAGCTTGGACTGCATGAGATCTATCTTCATGAATGTCAATGGCTTTATGTGCTAATATGCACAGAGCTGTTCTCATGTATCCATTCATTCACTAATAGAAACGTTCAATGAGAGCACATTTCCTTCTTGTGCCTTGACTATCTGTCCATTAAATTGACATGTATTGCTTTGTGAAGCTCAACTCCGGTGTACTTTAATTGCCAAGAATGTTTCATTATTGATTACTTCGTAGGAATTATACATTATTGTAATTGGCTGCTTATGTACTAAGTTCCTTTATAGAGTCAATAGGTCCTAACACTCCAAACGATCCCTATCAGATTTGATCTGGCTGGGTGCAGGCACAGTAGGGGAGGCAACAAAAGAAAAACACAGGCGACCACCATCTTGTAAATATAACAACCATTCCTATAGAGAACAGTAGCACACGGTTCAGGGATGTACACGTCGGGCATGAGGACATGTGAAATGAGAGAAGCTGATGAACAACAGAATGGTAGGATCAAATCAAAAAAGAGGGGGGGGGGGGGAGACGGGAGAACATCTCATGCGTTTCCGTGCAGATGTTGTTAGAAGTAACCAGAGGTGAACGAGGAGGGAGAGTGGGAAACATGAGGTGTGGTGAGGTCCCCTACAGTGATACTTACATCCCTGTACAGCCATATCTACAGCCCAAATCATAGGCAAGAGTGAAAGAAAGCACAACAATGTCAGTGAGTACAAGCACTTTGACTGAAGGAGGGAAATAAAAGCTGTATTCATATTGTTGACAAAGACATGCAGAGAGAAGGCCTCACATACGAGAGAAGGACGGTCGTGTCGCACACGTTCGCCAATGGAGGAGGCTGCGCCACTTACGTCAATGTAGTTGGCGTTGATGTAGTCAGAGGAAGGGTCGTCTTCCATTGGTTGCAGGATCACTCTAGAATGATCGTCTGTAAAACAACATGGGTTAATAGGCTGGCTAGTTTTATTTCACTGACAGCAAGTCCAATCGAAATTATTCTTCCAAATTGTCTGAGATTAGGAAGAGTCAGGCAAGGATATGATAACATATCAATTTTATGGTTTTCCATTTTAATAAGCTCATTCCTAAAAGGACACTAGCCAAAAGAAGGCATTAACACCTAGCAACTTTATTAGAAGTTAAATACAAGACTTACATGCAATGATGTTTCCATAGCGGTTCTTGGTTCTGTTAGTGTCTTTCTTTGCCACGTCCCAGGAAGCGGACTGGCCTTCAAAAAAACTCTGCATACCAAACAGAATGGAACAAAGTGAGTGAGGCTGATAAGAAAACACATTTAGCAAGTATGTACAACACTACTGTCTAGACGGTGGGTAAGGCACTGCAATATAATCAAAAGGCAGTTTTCTATGGACTTTTCTATTGTATGTCTGTCGAAGAACCATCACTTCAAAGCCTGGCCTGTTGGGTCTCAGAAAACAATAGACACACAAGGTGGCAAATGCGACAAAATTCCTGGCAACAATGTGGCCAATAAAAAAAAGTTAAATGAATTATTCTACTGTCCATTGAAGTACAAAGGGCTGGAGAGTAATGCAGTGTGGGGTTTGATGCTCAAAACCTCTACATTTGGTCTTCACCAATGTGATCATTATCTAATACTATAACAGGACGTCACATTTAAACAGACACAATTCCACTAGAATGAACAACAGCATAATTGTAAAGTAATCTCTGGGGAGATGACTATCAGAGCTGAGCCATAGAAGTCTTTGCCTGTAACTTTTTTCACAACACTCTAAACTAAGCCTTTGATCTTTCAAAGGCTGCAGAGCAAGAAACTGAACGTCTCTACCCTCTGCAAGCAGTGTAGAGCGTCTCACTTGCAAACCACCCGCTGACAGGAAACTCTCTCTGTGCAGGGCTGTGGTCGCCCATCCAGTCTACACACGGAGCGGTGCAGAACCACGACAGGATGTGACACAATCCCTATAACATTTTAGCTTGTTCTTCACTGAAGGAATATTGTATTTTTTAAGAACCTCCCAAAAATGGAGTTGTATGTTTAATTTGAACCAGATTAGAATTGTATGAAGTTAAAGGTGTGTTGATGGTTTGAATAGCGAGACTATGAGGAAGACTGTCTTGAGGGCTGAGGACCACATACATTTAGCTAAACTGTATGGTGGCCCTAAGGGTCTGTCACTTAATTTTAAAAGCTACTCTGCCATTTAGGACCACTGTAAATATGCTATGTTATAAGTATAGACTAGAGTCTTAAGGCCTTGTGTTATGTAATGGGTACACTGTAGACTAGAGTCGTGGGGTCTGACCTCATATTCCTCCTTGAAGCCGTAGCTGTCAGAGGTCTTCATCAGGTTTATGTGTTGGAGCAGGTCAGCCACCCTGATGGCTGGGTGCAGCTGACCGGTCTGGTAGGGCGACTCTGTCCCCTCACAGTGGTACCGAGGGACGTCCAGCAGCCGACTGGACTCTGCAGCAGCTGCAGTGTGGTTCTCATCTGTCCAGGGAAATCATACGTTGGTGAGGAATACACAGGCTTGTGAAGGACCATTATCATTCAACATCACAAACACTCACAGAGCACATATCTGACCTGTGTGGAAATCATGACGAATCCCTCATTATAACCACATTGGGTGTGCTTCTCTTACAAAACAACATGGTTTTCTTGCAAAAATGGCAATGAACATAGCATTTTCTTTCTGGCAAATAACATGGCTCCTGCCAGTACACTATGTATCTAAAGCAACTCCCTAGTGAAACAGCTAAGCTGTGAGGGATGTAAGCCACATGGCACCTGGCAGTCACTGACGTGTCGAGTCAGCTTGGTGAGTGGGCAAGACGGAGGTTGATATAGTCGAGGAGTGGTGTGCCTGCCTTTCCCAGCAGACAAACAGATGGACAGACACAGGGGCTTCACTGAGAGGCAGTGTGCGGCTAGGACACTCTCAGGCCTGACAGGCACCATATGTGCCCTTTAATGTCTTATCTGAACCATGTCAACCCCTCAGACACACAGCCATTTAACAGCCTGCCCGGGAGACAGGAGATGAGTGCGTGTGTGTGTCTGTGTGAGAGTGGCGCGAGTGTGTGTGGGTGTGCGTGTGGGAAAGTGAGGTGGTTGGCTGTTGAGTCCCAGGTTCTCCTCAGGAAGAATCTACACCCCTCTAAATCCCAGCATGATCTAGCGGCAATCAATCACATGACCTACTGAGCCATGAGCTGTACATCCTTCTTGCTTGGCTAGCTCCTGAGCTACTACCACCCCCCAGATGTAAGTTTAGGGGAATGTTAAGTCACGGTTTAAGGGCCTGTCAGTGGAGGGGAAGTTAGCTACTATTACAGACACATCCATCTAATGGATAAATCATCCAGTATATGTTCTCTGGCAATCAATTTATTTCCATTTCATTGAGCACTTTGGGACACTTTCCACACACACTGGTCACCTGCACTTACCGGTAATTGGCACTTTACAATTAGGACAGCATGAAAAGAAAAAAAACAAGAGCTTTTAGCTAGGTCAACAGTTAGCACACAGGGTTTGTAGTACATATATAATACAAATAAATATATGCACACACACACACACACACACACACACACACACACACACACACACACACACACACACACACACACACACACACACACACACACACACACACACACACACACACACACACACACATATATATACAGTTGAAGTCGGAAGTTGAAGTCAGAATTGTATCACAATTCCAGTGGGTCATAAGTTAACATACACTAAGTTGATTGTGCCTTTAAACAACTTGGAAAATTCCAGAAAATTATGTCATGGCTTTAGAAGCTTCTGATAGGCTAATTGACATAATTTGAGTCAATTGGAGGTGTACCTGTGGATGTATTTCAAGGCCTACCTTCAAACTCAGTGCCTCTTTGCTTGACATCACGGGAAAATCTAAAGAAATCAGCCAAGACCCCAGAAAAATAATTGTAGACCTCCACAAGTCTGGTTCATCCTTGGGAGGATTTTCCAAATGCCGGAAGGTACCACGTTCATCTGTACAAACAATAGTACACAAGTATAAACACCATGGGACCACGCAGCCGTCAAGGAAGGAGACGCGTTCTCTCTCCTAGATATGAACATACTTTAGTGCGAAAAGTGCAAATCAATCCCAGAACAACAGCATGGGACCTTATGAAGATGCTGGAGGAAACAGGAACAAAAGTAGCTATATCCACAGTAAAACAAGTCCCTATATCAACATAACCTAAAAGGCCAGGAAGAAGCCACTGCTCCAAAACCGTCATAAAAAAGCCAGACTACGGTTTGCATCTGCTCATGGGGACAAAGATCGTACTTTCTGGAGAAATGTCCTCTGGTCTGATGAAACAAAAATAGAACTGTTTGGCCATAATGACCATTGTTATGTTTGGAGAAAAAAGGGGGAGGCTTGCAAGCTGAAGACACCATCCTAACCGTGAAGCACAAGGGGTGGCAGTATCATGTTGTGGGGGTGTTTTGCTGCAGGAGGGACTGGTGCACTTCACAAAATAGATGGCATCATGAGGCAGGAAAACGATGTGGATATATTAAAGCAACATCTCAAGACATCAGTCAGGAAGTTAAAGCTTGGTCGCAAATGGGTCTTCCAAACAGACAATGACCCCAAGCATGCTTCCAAAGCTGTGGCAAAATTACTTAAGGACAACAAAGTCAATGTATTTGAATGGCCATCACAAAGCCCTGATCTCAATCCCATAGAACATTTGTGGGCAGAACTGAAAAAGCGTGTGCGAGCAAGGAGGCCTACAAACCCAACTTATTGTGGGAAGCTTGTGGAAGGCTACCCGACACATTTGACCCCAGTTAAACAATTTAAAGGCAATGCTACCAAATACTAATTGAGTGAATGTAAACTTCTGAACCACTGGGATTTTGATGAAATAAATAAAACCTGAAATAAATCATTCTCTAATATTATTCTGACATTTCACATTCTTAAAATAAAGTGGTGATCCGAACTGACCTAAGTCAGGGAATATTTACTAGGATTAAATGTCAGGAATTGTGAAAAACTTAGTTTAAATGTATTTGGGTAAGGTGTATGTAAACTTCCGACTTCAACTGTGTGTGTGTGTGTGTGTGTGTGTGTGTGTGTGTGTGTGTGTGTGTGTGTGTGTATATATATATATATATATATATATATATATATATATAATGCCATGACATGTCTGGAACGTTAGGGTGGTGGAGGTGATCACCAAACAACGACGACAGATTCGACTATACTACATGACCAACACACAACATTGACTTTCTTACACATTTGCAAATGGCTTTCTAGAGAGCTATGGCGAGACAGACAGTGGGCGGGATCTAGGAGGAGTGACACTAAACTCGTGAGAGAACTGCTGCACTCTAGTGTAGAGACTATCTAAGCTGACATTTTTACTCATTAGCAAATGTGTAATTCTTAATTCTGTCCTAACATGATAGATTGAGTCACGGCTTGAACTGCACCCTTCACTTCCTATTACCAAGCCCAGCGTCAACACAGAGCTAAAATAAGACATTTTCACAGCAAGCACACTGGCCTGAGGGGGAATTTGAATTCCCCATCAAACTCAGGTTTTCAGTAAGCAGTAAAGACCCTCAGCGGTTGCTTGCTTGTTCTGTCAGTGTGGACTACACCGTATCTAGTGTCACCGTGTCTAACACTCTCCTTCCTGATGCCAGGAGTCAACACTCATGGCATCAGGAAGGAACTCCATTACATAGAAACTGTCAGATGTGTTTTTTTGACTCTCCACAGACAGAGACAAGTCCCAGAGAGGCTGAGGGTGTGGTAAAATGTATCACCACACTGAGGGTGTGGTGAATGTATCTGTCATATATCAATCTTCACTTGAGTTTGAATTTGTTTTCCCTCTTCATCTCTAAACCAATGCCCTGAGCTGGATTTGGAGCTTGTAGACAGTTGTAATGCATTCAGAAGTGTGAGTCTCTGAATGGGGTTTAGCTTCAATTCAACGGCTCATGGGTGGGTCCTAAACCCTGAAGTGTTGCTCATCTGTTCACTGGAGGACTGCCACGTCTCCACTCTACCATGGCTGAGGGCCAAGTGCTTTATACTGGCAGCCAGGGGAAATCTACAATCTGGAATCAATTCCTATTTTATCCCCCTTACTGGATAAGTGAATATGGAGGCCAGTCATTCTGACAGTGATACATTCTCAAGGATACCATGAATTGTATGTGACTGACTACAGAGACAATAGTTTACAATGGATCAGCTACAGGTTTACAACGGGCGGCTACAGGACTGTGACAACGACATATGCATGAGGAACACAAGCCATGGCAGGGCAGATGACATAGCACCAGGGCCTCACCTAGCACTGCCGTTGGCACAAGTGGATCATTAGGCACTGTAGGGAAAAAAATCTTATGAGGAACATTCCAGAAGGCTTGAGTAAGCACACTACAGAATGATAAAATACCAGGGTCAAGATGAACAGAGCATAGGAATAGAAGTCATTCTAGCAAATATCCTGGGACAATGGTTCAAATCATTAATGGCATTTATTCATATGTTGGGAATTTCCTTTTATGCATTTTAAAGTAAAAACATGTACGGTACAACTTAACGCCTCTCTTCAGAGCCTGTCTTATAGGACACTTCTCTGTGCTAAGGCCTTTTCCATTGTAAGGCAGAGGGGTTATCGAACTGTCAGAAGGCTGGTGGGAGGAGCTATAAGAGGACAGGCTCATTGTAATGGGATCAATGGAACAGAGTCAAACACGTTTCCATGTGTTTGGTACTGTTCCATTGACTCCATTCCAGCCATTACAATGAGCCCGTCATCCTATAGCTCCTCCCATCAGCCTCCTCTGTTCTCACTGTCAGGAGGCTTTCTCACATGTATCATGTGTCTGTGGAGGGAGGTGTTCCCCAGGGATCTGTGGAGGGACTATTATACTTACATCTGTTGCTGAAGTTGTGGGAGTCCATGAATGTGACGGCCATGGGATCCTCAGTGTGGAGCGTGCTCTGATCAGCATAACTGCGGTCCATGGCATTCACCATGTGGGTCATTTCCTGACGAGTATTCCCAATGGCATCTTTGCGCTTCTTGGCCAGTTTCCTGAAGGATCAAACAAGCAGGTTTAAATATCACAAAAATACCTTGTTGTCGATTATTTACACACAGCAGGAAAGACTAAAGGGAAATCAATTAAAGAGGACATTTTATCTCCATGACAACAGACCATTGGTTTGGCTTCCACATTTGGCCTTTTTCAAATTGTGTTTTCATCCAATAATATGTGCAAACCCCACAAATACTGTATTCTTAGGGTCAAGTATCATTCGGTACATATTGTAGCAGAAATATAGGGGAAATCTAAAAGGGTCCAATTTCAAGCATCGAAATCATGCAGGAGTAACTTCTGCTTGGAAGGGGAAAGGCATATGCTTCATGCTAAGGTGAGAGGTTGCCGTATCTCATTTCCAATCTGGGTTCTGACAAGACATTCTGAAATCTGGGGACTCACTGTCTGGTTGATTGTCTCATTATCATTTCTTCTGGACAGGAGTAGATAGGGTTTATAGATTAACAAGATTGATATACCAAATGGTTTGACCGATTTAACTGATTGTGTGCACACTCCCTCATTGGCCCCTGGTTGAGAAAAGCTGATTGAACATCTGCAAGACTGGGAGGCTTTTATTTCAAGGGCAATTACGACTGTGCCGGTTTCTCTACATTTGTATTGTAAAAAGGAGCACTGCGATGAAAACACATTCCCACTCTATTCTATTCCTAGTTCCTAATTCCACTTTGCGTGCACCCTGAAGAAAGGTGCTGCAGTACAAATTATCCTCTGATTGCAGTTCGCAGTTAGATGAAAGCATTGAGATGAGGTTACTAAGGAGCCGCTCTAGTGAAATTGAAAGGAGGTCTCTTTGTACTAGAGAAGAGACAGATGGGTGGACAGCAGGAGAAAGATGTCAAATTGTATAATTTCATACAGTTCTAGTAAAATGACAATTATAGGCAGAATATACTCATTTCTGCCCATCATGCATTTGAAGTGGGTCCAAAATAGGTATGCACAGCAGGGTCAATTTTACCAAGAGCCGTGAGAAAATGATCCAGTGCCCATGTTGTATCTTTTAATGACCTTTGATAGTGGCAAACTGTGGGATACCTCTCTTTCCCGTTGGGAACAACAGATTGACCATTTTAAGGTTAATTATTGGTAACTTTCAGCTGTTCAATTATTCCAACTTAACAGGATATAATTGGCTAAATGTCCCCCAGGGGGGGCTAAGAAATGTAATATCCTAACATTGCATGAATGGACTATCCGAAGCCAGCATAAGATGTTCACTCTGCAGCTGATACAGTCTTTCATTTTCATGGGAGAGAGAGAGAGAGAGTGAAGAAAAAAGTATCCTCAATCTGGGGGAATAACCTCTGAAATTCTGTAAAGACTCATTCACTTGACTTCACTTGAGGTTGAGTGTCACTTCTAGGTATGAAATGAAACATGATTGTGAGAAATACAAAAATGAGAGGAGTGGGGAGGTAAATGCGAGGCCTGTGTAGCATAAAAAAAACACTCACAGAGGCGAGGGTGAAATGGCAAGAATGTCGAATGGGAGAGCATGTGAGAGCATCGGCAGACTTGTCAGGACAACAGATTGGGGAGGTTTTATTTTTCAGCCCTTAGCAAGTGGAAAGCACCACAGTGTGGAGATGACTGTCTACTGTCTACAGCAGCATCACAGCAGAAGATGATCCTACACCAAACCAAAGAGGAAACCTTCTGCAACCAACATTCAGAGCAACCAATTGGAAAGGGCTTATGAAATATAAAAGACATACAACACAAACAGTGTGCACGTGTAGAAGCACACAGTTTACCCCGTATCCTTTCAATGGACAAAGGAGGTCCAGGAGATGAAGAAGAGTAATGAAATGCATGAGTTACTGACATACATACAACCACATGCACTCAGATTGAACACAGGACACAAAGTGCAGCATTCTTTTTTCAAATAACACCGCTTTTGGTCATCATGACTTTGGTTTGGAGAGTGTTTCGAAGCATGTTTGAGCTGGTCAATGGCAATGGCAATTGGTTTTGAGCGATATGGGTTTTCACTTGAAAAAAGGATACTGCATCTTTAAAACACTACATAACTAACCAAGGACAAGTGCACTCATTGTATTTTGGGTTTGTTTGTTTCTGTTTTGTTGTTGTTTGTCTGTTTACTTACAGGTAATATGAGTAAGAATAGTAGCTCCTCCTGGCACGCAAATCAGAGACAGCAGGATGAAGAGATATTGGTGAATGCAAAGTGTGAATCAGTCGGATCAACAAAAGCAGAAAAAGGTGCAAGACAACAAAATTAAATCTCTATCAATTAACTTCCTAATGTTAGAATTCAATTTTTACATGCATTAATTCATATTGAGAAATTATTATCCTTACAAATATGCAAATAGTTCATCTATTTGTTCTGGTTGAATTTGGAATTGGGCAGAATCATTAATGTCATGCATTAAATACTGTCTCATTCACATGGACAGTCAGACAGTTTGAAGATTGGACTCACAAAGGCAACGGTGTTACATATGAAAAGAAAAGTCTTGATAAGCATTGTGGAGAAACACAGCTGCAAAACAAATTGCGCCAAACTAAAGAACAAGCTTCTTGCTACCTGGAAAACAAGCAATGTCATGGACCACCATTTTAAAGATGCAGTATCTTTTATAGGTTCTGTTCAATAAGGGAACCACAGATTCATTATTGTATTAGATCAATGAGTTGTGTCTTGCACATAAGTATTGATCTCCTCAGTAACTAGTGTTTGTAATGTAATCATCCGATATGAACTCACAACTTTCCTAAATGAAGATGAAAATAAAAGTATAATTGAAGATAATGTGCAAGTAAAATTTAAATAAAAGAAGCATCCAAATGTTGCCACTGCGTGTATGTTTTGGCCTCAACCTCCATTGTTTCCGTGCAAAGCAACTACGAGATCCCAATATCCACTTCATTGACCTACATTGCGTTGTGCATCATTGAGTTCTACTCTACTGGTCACCTGATTTTGGAAGAAAAGAAACTCGGTGCAACTAACAAGAGGAAGAGAGATTCAGACACACAGGGTCAGTGTGTGTGAGAGAGAGAAATAGACCTCTAATTATCTCTAGAATAAACCGATAGAGGCTGTCTAGTTGATTACTACACCTGGGTGTCTATAGCACCAACAACATTAACTCCACTCAAGACACCCACAACACGTTACGCTAACTAGTTATATCTTATACAAATCTATATCTCCCTTTTTTATTGATTTTCACAAGCTTTCTCTTTACTTTGGGGACATAGGGACATTAGTCATATTTCAGAATTCAATTACCATCAGTACTTTTAATCCATTCCAATGGGATTAGGAGTTTATGGCTCATTAGCACCCAATGTGCCCCATCGCTCCAAACACCAGTCCTTTTCCAGGCTGTAATTACAAACCAGGAAGCCATCCAAAAACTCAAAAGCAGGCACTGTAATTAACGCCAATGTCTGATATGAAAAGCATTCAATGAAATGAACCCCCTCCCACCTCTCTGAAAAATATTCTAAACCACAGGGAATAGATTCTATTACAAACCTGAACTACTATACAACTACAATAGTACACCAACACCAAACCAACACAAACCAATTGTTTGTAATACTGAACAAAGGGGTTTGAATCTGCCAGACTTACTGTAGAATACTTAACTATAATTCAAAAGCCACTCCTTTAGATTTGATCCAGAAGAACATCGTTGAAAAGTAACTTTCTTTCAATATCAGAGAAAGGGAAACTTAGTTATTATTACTCAACCCACACATCTGTCACTCACGACAAGAGAGAAAAGACTCACTTTATAACCTGACCTTTTCCTTTTATCTTCACAAAGGAAGCCTGTACCAGCTCCACTAAATCAACAATACCCAGTGAAGAAAATGGAGGGGAAAAAGCATGAAGGAAGGGAAAGGGGAGAAAGGAGATAAGGAATGACCTGTGGCAGAATGAGCTTTCTCTGAAGTTGAAAGGTTATGGATCGGGGTATGGAAGGGGGATGGAAGGGGAAATTAGGAGGGAGACGGCTGTAAATGAGCAGTGGTCGTTAGGAATGATTCCTTAATTGGCAGAACATTTACAGAGACACAGAGGCTGCTCTGCCAATTAAGATTCATTTGAAAGCCTCACTCATCAGTAGTCACAGGCACCGCATGACTGTCCAACACTGAACAGAACCACAACGTTACAGATATCTCTATCAGGAACAGGTGTATAAGCACCTCTCATTCATCAGTCTCATTCAAATTCACTTCTCTTGAACCCCACAGATGATAGGCACTAATGTCATTCAAGTTCATTGGGGTGTGTTTGTTTAACCTGGATCATTAGATACTGTGTAGATCACTTTTGTGTAAATCTAACCTGAAAACACATTGGTTGAAAAAGCTTTCATCAATGACCCATGCATTGTATGTGGGTGTCAGAATCTTTGTTAAATATGTGAGACAACAAAGATGTATATTCTTACTTACAGTACCTGGTAATAGTTCTATAGGGATATTTCAAACTGTCATTCTGCTAAATGGCCACACGATGGTGCCATGTGTCATACAAAGAGAGAAAAGGTGTGCAGAGTAAGGGCTCCTCTCCGCACATCTTTCCTGCTACACCTGATCAGCATGTAGAGATGTGCTCCGACTGAGGATAAGTTATTTATTTTTTCCCTTTAAAACAATCTCAATTTCTTTCCAAAGTATTCATCACAGGTGCAGGAGACAGTTCAGTTTGCCAGCGTTCATTATAAAACCTTATCTGAAAAACTGAACAAAATCGATAGGAGATTCACAAAGTAATTACAGCGCAACACAATTTGCTCTCTCAAGGCCCCAAACACCCTGATCTCTACAACCTGCCTCCTCTGCATGACCCCAACTGAGTGTGTGTGTGTGTGTGTGTGTGTGTGTGTGTGTGTGTGTGTGTGTGTGTGTGTGTGTGTGTGTGTGTGTGTGTGTGTGTGTGTGTGTGTGTGTGTAAATGTTTAACTATACTTGTGGGGACCAGAAGTACTCACAAGAATAGTAAAAAAATAAAAAATAATAATAAACAACTGGGGACATGTTGCCAGACCCCACAAGGAAAAAGGTTAGGTTTAGGAGTTAAGTTTGGTTTAGGGTTAAGTTGATATTTTGTAGCGAAGGTTAGGGTTAGGGAAAATAGCATTTTGAATGGGAATCAATTGTGTGTCCCTACAAGGTTAGTAAAACGAGAGAGAGAGAGAGCGAGAGAGAGAGAGAGAGAGAGAGAGAGAGAGAGCGAGAGAGAGAGAGAGAGAGAGAGAGAGAGAGAGAGAGAGAGAGAGAGAGAGAGAGAGAGAGAGAGAGAGAGAGAGAGAGAGAGAAAGAGAGAAAGAGAGAGAGAGAGAAAGAGAGAGAGAGAGAGAGAGAGAGAGAGAGAGAGAGAGAGAGAGAGAGAGAGAGAGAGAGAGAGAGAGAGAAAGAGAGAGAGAGAGAGAGAGAGAGAGAGAGAGAGAGAGAGAGAGAAAGAGAGAGAGTGTGTGTGTGTGTGTGTGTGTGTGTGTGTGTGTGTGTGTGTGTGTGTGTGTGTGTGTGTGTGTGTGTGTGTGTGTGTGTGTGTGTGTGTGTGTGTGTGTGTGTGTGTGTACACACCTGACTGACCAATTCTTCGTAGTAAAGCCTCCATGACTAAAAAGAAAAGTAGCATTTAGACAACATCAGAGGTTTCGGATTATATATAACCTTCCAAAATACAGTCCATTCCCCTATAACTTGTCCAATTAGGAAAATGTTAATGAATACTAACAGAAAAGTATAGTAGAGTAAAAGTATGTTGAGCTTGGACTCCCACTAACATAGCACAGGAATTAATATAGGCTCAATCCACTCTCTACTGGGGGCTGGAAGTTACACAATTATTGACTTTGATGCATTTAGATGGTCAACACAGTCAAATCCTACAAAATAAAGGCCAGGAAAGATACATAGAGCTAAACTGTAATTACCAAGCAGTAAACAACATTCTGAATGAGTCTTGAATGAAGCAGCTCCAAGCATTACTGAGTGGGATGAGAAGGTAAGCGAGTGACAAAATGAATAAAACTTGAGGCTAGCACAAACTGAGCACAGCTCAATATTGTTATTATAGTATGTATCCAGAATGCAACCCTCAACAAAAAGCTGCCAACTTTTTCTGTGGAAAAACAGCATAAAAGCAGAAATCTTAATAAACTGCAGTGAAAAACCACAGTAAAACACATTGGAATAGCTATTAAATTAAGACACCTCAAAGACTTCAAAGAAATGTTCCACTTCTCAGCAAAGAAAAGTCTATTAGTATTGCTCACCACTGGTATGCACTTGTGTGAGTTCAAATCACCTCCAAAACTCAGCAAAGCCAAATAATCCTGGGTATGTTACACAGCTTTTCAGACCAGCCACTTCAGATATAAAGATGAAATTCTCTGAACATTTTCAGAAAACCTGGGGAAATCTGTATGCTCCAAAGTTCACTGTGCTACTCTGAGAGATAAGCCTTATGGGTCCTCCTCATCTAAGTCATGTCCAGTACTCTGCCTGCTTCCCCTTGAAACTCAATCCAACTCTCTACCAAACCATGTTATGACAAACTCTGGTAAAGCTGACTATATGTAATGCTGTTTTACCAGAGTTTGTCATAACATGGTCTTGACACTGCATAAACAATAACATACAATACTGTAGTCTCGTCTCCCCCTCTCCTCTCACCCCCCCTTTCCTCCCTCCTCTCACCCTCCCTCCTCTCACCCCCCCTCCTCCCTCCTCTCCCCCCCCCCCTCTCCTCCCTCCTCTCACCCCCCCCGTTCCTCCCTCCTCTCCTCTCCCCCCCCCCCTCCCTCCTCTCACCCACCCCTCTCCACCCTCCTCTCACCCCCCCTCCTCCCTCCTCTCCCCCCCCCCCTCTCCTCCCTCCTCTCACCCCCCCCGTTCCTCCCTCCTCTCCTCTCCCCCCCCCCCCCCCCCCCCCCCCCCCCCCCCATTGTGAAGGCTGTCTGATAGTCCAGCCCAGCCTCCGCTGAGAGTCATGGTTATGTTGATGACATGGGATGGAGTTGTTCTCATGGTGTGTAGGTATGCTATGCTAGCATAGAGCCAGTAACACAGTGTCTACTATTTACGACGCTCCACTCACCTCTTCTTGACCAGAAGGATGGCCACCAGCACCAGTAGGATGAAAACCAGCACCCCAGCACTGATGCCAGCAATCTTCACCACCCTGTCTGTCTGCTTGGCTGGGTCCGGGATCACCTCTGGTTCCTCTGTAGCTCCTAGGTGACAGGTTAGAAACAAATGTTAATTAATAAGGTGAACGTTTGTTGTCGTTTTGACCGGGAAACACAACCCTTTTCAAAGGGCATTGTGCAAAAGTGAGTCTCTTCCAGCAGAACTATACTTCCTTTGATCATAATGTTTGTTCATAATGTTTGACCATAATGATTACTTCACTTGACCAGATGGTGGTCCACTCGAACAGGGATTGGTTTTCCCATCACACATGATATATACACTTCACACTTTCATTCAGACGTCTTCCAAATTGAGCCATACCACGACATAAAAAGACAAAGACCAATAGCCTACTCATATTTAAATACATTCATATTTCCATTACCGTATACTATCTTTGTGCACTGGTTCTACACACACTAATGTCCTGATTAAATTGGGTTTTCTTGTAAATGCCGTTAGAATATAATTTCTAATTATGTTTCATACCCCCATGGTCCCACAAGATATTAAAAGTATAAATTCACTATCTTTTGTCTTTTAATATTTTCAAAAACTTCAAAGCCATTAACTACTGTAAAGCATTGGGTTTGGATACTCATTAGAAAACAAAGAAAATAATATGATAACACAGCATGTTATTTGCTAAACTGTTTACAAATAGGGGCATACGTAAATACTGTCAAAGGTTAACCAATACAAAACTATGTACCAATCAGAAAAGTTGAAAAAAACAAAATATCTCTACATTGATCATGTTGCCTCTGATGTATTGTATTATTTTGCTTTTGAGATATACAAACGCCATAATCCTCTTTCTATTGCAAAACACATAAAAACCCAAGTAAAGCATAATCCTTCCTTTTATGGTCTCCTAGCACTTAGTGAAATGCCCTTCCTACAGTAGACTGAGACCATTGCACAATTTCTAAAATGTACGTCATTTCTTGATGCAAGTCCTTTATCTCCTGACCCCTGCACTCCAACCTGCAGGGCAAATATGATGTCAAAGGATAATTATATCCCTATACAACGCTGAACCTAGTACTTTATTCATACAATAATGTAGTCCTTTTATATCAACAGCTGAATGATAACCAACAGCAGTGAAAGGAATGGAAGATATGACGACTCCCATCTCATCCATCCTCAGATCAAACGGAGGTTCTTTACGGAGACTGATACAATGGGATGCCTGGGAAAAGCCCATCTTCAGCCAGCACTCAAGCCATTATTCCTCAGGGTCAATTCAATGGCCTAGTTTCTATCAAGGGAGAAAACAACAACAAACTGGCATCTGTGTCACTAAAGGGACCACTATTCTGTATTTCACTAACACTAACCCACCCTGGGGAAAGAACAATCTTCCACAGACCTCCTCCTAAGACAGACTACCATCACTACCACACTACCCCCCCCCCCCCCCCCCCCCCCTCTGGGAACAGGTTGCGATAACCTTTACAAATAGGCAGGGTAGCCTAGTGGTTAGAGAGTTGGACTAGTAACCGGAAGGTTGCAAGTTCAAACCCCTGAGCTGACTAGGTACAAATCTGTCGTTCTGCCCCAGAACAGGCAGTTAACCCACTGTTCTAAGGCCGTCATTGAAAATAAGAATTTGTTCTTAACTGACTTGCCTAGTTAAATAAAGGTAAAAAAATAAAATAAAATAGAGCGAACTGACTATTTCAGTTGGAAAGACTGTGCTGGAATGTTTGGTGGTCCCATACTGTAGCTTTCTTTATTCCTGAAACTAATCTGCTTTGCTCGTAAAACATCATCTGTAATTGGCGTGAACCCTAACGTTGTGGATGGACGAAACCACTTTAGAGAGCATGTCTAACATCCACTAAAACACATCTAGGAACAGAAAGTTGGATGTACGTAGCAGAAAGGAGGTAGTCTCTGGGGCTTAAACCCAGATCTCTGTCAGTGTATGGGGGGGCTATAGAAGCGAGGGGGGAAGGTCCTTTGGGACTGTCTGTTGTGCTTGACAGTGAGCCCCCCCAGCTCTCGTTTGCCTCCCAAATCTCTCCCTCTCGCTATCAGGTTGGAAGGAGACGGATGTCTACAGAACATGTGTCCCAAAGGAGCGGGACAAACTGTCCTTGTCTCTCACGTTGTCACCCACTGGCCACGCCGCTGGCTTCAACACTTAAACACCTACAGCTACTATCCCTTCTCTCTGTTTGACAGCTCTTTCACCCTCACTTTAGCCATGCTATTGTAGTGGGAAAATGATGGTACAGAAACCATTTTCCAGTATTTAAGTCAGCTTCAAAAACATTCTGGAAAATATCAGCGACAGACTAGATTGTTTGGATCGGCTCAGAGTATACCTGAACTTGACCCCATGGTGATAATAACCAAGTCATTGATATGATAGAGCTATGTGTTTTTCTGTCAATGTTTGCTTACCACTGCAGCCTTATTATGGGACGAAGAGAAGATGAAAGTAGAGCCTTTGCCTCAGTCAGAAATTTGTCACCATTTTTTCTGGTTTCTTTTTTAGATTGTAAAACAGTATTAAATCATCTGACAGGCAAATAATACACATTAATCCACTCAATGTTTTACATGCAACAGCCAGACTATACCATAAAGAGTACTATAACAAATGTAATATTGAGCGCAACAAGAAAAACAATAGCCTTGATAGCAGAGCAGGTTTCACAATAGATGTTGACACCAGTTAAAAGGTTATTAATCAGTTCCTCAGCCCGGTGTCAAATGTTTTATGGTATTGCTTGAGACATAATCCCCATCTCGCTTCAAGAATACTTATGTTTCTGTCAGAGGTAGAGATATATTCATGAAAAAATACCAGAGGAAAATCAAATGGAATTGGATTACAACCATTTTGAAGATAAAACTCACTGCTTAAAATGAAAATCTATTTTCATTCCTAATGGTAGGCTACACGGCGGAGCCCTTATCAAATTCTGTCTGGATTGGTTTGACAACCTCCGGGCCAATGCGCTTCGGAGACATTTGTACGGGGAAAATAATTCATGACAAGCAGTACAACCAAAAAACAACAACACTTTCATATCCAATTAAGTTAGGGCAATTAAGGTGGTTTTCAATTCAGAGAATGAGAGCGCATCTGGCATATAATGTATCAAGGATGGAGTGAGTGAGATCGGCACAAGTGGGCAAAGACTACATACACTGTACTCCAAGTGGATACTGCATGGACACACACTGGGCTACTTGAATTTCTGAGCACGACACAGTTCTGGGAAAAGGGTCGATTATTGTTAGGACTAAACAACGTTGTTGAGAGAGGATGGAAAAATAGTGCGATATGTTTTATCATGGCTGTGGCAGAGAACGCATTGGCCACATCAACACGCTCTTACAGTATGAAGTGACTTAACTGTGGCTGATTATTATTAGTGTCACAATTATGCGTGTCCTTGTTGTCAGTGTCACATCAATTTCATGACAGGGAGAAGGAGAATATCAAATGTAGCTAAATCCGGTAATAATAAGGAAATAGGCCTATATGAGAGAACAGTATGAACAACAGTACGGTCTCTCCGATCTTTCAAAGGCACAACAAATCCAAGCCCTGGTGTGTTAATGCACAGCCAGCTGTTTAAGCGTTATGAATAC
The DNA here is from genome assembly GCF_002021735.2 of Oncorhynchus kisutch. NCBI lineage: Eukaryota > Metazoa > Chordata > Actinopteri > Salmoniformes > Salmonidae > Oncorhynchus > Oncorhynchus kisutch. The sequence goes on from NC_034185.2 coordinate 21,136,281, forward strand.
AACACTTTCCATGTCTGATAATCTAATAGTATATGTGGGCAGATTTCTAAGTTTGGCCTTTCAAAAAATCTTAACTGATTATTAAGCAGAAACATTAAATGCATAAATATGAGTCTAATTGATACGCATAGAAATAAAGCTAAATTCATATATTTAGTGGTAGTACACCCTTCGGGGTGACATCATCATCCCATCTACAGTTGATGTCGGAGGTTTACATACACGTTAGCCAAATACATTTAAACTCAGTTTTTTACCATTCCTGACATTGAATCCTAGTAAAAATCCCTGTCTTAGGGCAGTTAGGATCACCACTTTATTTTAAGAATTTAAAATGTCAGAATAATAGTAGAAAGAATGATTTATTTCAGCTTTTATTTCGTTCATCACATTCCCAGTGGGTCAGAAGTTTACATACACTCAATTGGTATTTGGTAGCATTGCATCTAAATTGTTGAACTTGGGTCAAACGTTTCGGGTAGCCTACCACAAGATTCCCACAATAAGTTGGGTGAATTTTGGCCCATTCCTCCTGACAGAGCTGGTGTAACTGAGTCAGGTCTGTAGTCCTCCTTGCTCGCACACGCTTTTTCAGTTTTGCCCACACATTTTCTAGGATTGAGGTCAGGGCTTTGTGATGGCCACTCCAACACCTGGACTTTGTTGTCCTTAAGCCACAACTTTGGAAGTATGCTTGGGGTCATTGTCCATTTGGAAGACCCATTTGCAACCAAGCTTTAACTTCCTGACTGATGTCTTGAGATGTTGCTTCAATATATCCACATAATTTCCCCTCCTCATCCTGCCATCTATTTTGTGAAGTGCACCAGTCCCTCCTGCAGCAAAGGACCCCCACAGCATGATGCTACTACCCCCGTGCTTCACGGTTGGGGTGGTGTTCTTCGGCTTGCAAGCCTCCTACCTTTTTCCTCCAAACATAACAATGGTCATTATGGCCAAACAGTTCTATTTTTTGTTTCATCAGACCAGAGGACATTTCTCCAAAAGTACGATCTTTGTCCCCATGTACAGTTGCAAACCGTAGTCTGGCTTTTGGAGCAGTGGCTTCTTCCTTGCTGAGCGGCTTTTCAGGTTTTGTCAATATAGGACTCGTTTTACTGTGGATATAGATACTTTTGAACCTGTACCTCCAGCATCTTCACAAGGTCCTTTGCTGTTGTTCTGGATATGATTTGCACTTTTCTCCCCAAAGTACGTTCATCTCTATGAGACAGAACGCGTCTCCTTCCTGAGCGGTATGACGGCTGCATGGTCCCATGGTGTTTATACTTGCGTACTATTGTTTGCACAGATGAATGTGGTACCTTCAGGCATTTGGAAATTGCTCCCAAGGATGAACCAGACTTGTGGAGGTCAACTATTTTTTTTCTGAGGTCTTGGCTGATTTTTTTTTGATTTCCCATGATGTCAAGCAAAGAGGTACTGAGTTTGAAGGTAGACCTTGAAATGCATCCACAGCTTCTAAAGCTATGACATCATTTTATGGAATTTTCCAAGCTGTTTCAAGGCACAGTCAACTTAGTGTATGTAAACTTCTGACCCACTAGAATTGTGATAGTGAATTATTAGTGAAATAATCTGTCTGTAAACAATTGTTAAAACAAGTTTTAATGACTCCAACCAAAGTGCATGTAAACTTCCGACTTCAACTGTATCTGTGATGTCATGTGGTGGATGGCAGCATGTCATTCCTAGCAAGCATAGCCTAGCATAGCATTTTTTGAAACCTGATGCAGCTAAGCTAATTTCTTCAGGCATAGTGTTATTGATGGGTGATTATAGAGTTAATACATGGTTAATACAAGTTACATCTGGCATATTAGCATTAGCAGCCACCTTAGGCTGACATCCGAGATCATGAAATGCTTTGCCATTAGCAATATCTTCATATAGCTCTCCACTGAAAAATAGTAGGGTTTTGCTTGTTTCATACCTCCTAGTTTTCATACCTTCTAGTAGAAATAAAGTTGTTGCTGGAGTAGGGTGGAACTGTCCTGATGACTTGATGGGACTATTGTACTATTTAGCCTGGCCAACTAACTTTTGAATGAGATACTGAAGCTGAACTTACTGGCCATTTAATTAATTGTAGTAAGACATGGCCATAAGCACTTGAAATACTTGGCCAGTTACTCCAATGCACTTCGGAAAATGCATGTTCAGCATAAATGTTGTCCATAATCTATAATGCAGGTAATTTCAATAGTGCAAAGCCAGAGGACAGAGTCCATAAATTGCCAACCCATTTCCCTTCGATTTACGCCACAGATGAGCTGGCACTGTAGGAATTATATCAATTTAATGACCACTCCCTCTTAATCACTAAAAACCAACAGCATGGCTTTATGATAAAAACCCTCTCTCTCTCTCTCTGTCTGTTAAATCAGAAGGATTGGCCCTGCTAGCCCCCTGTTCTCACAGACACAAGCTGTTCACCAGAGAAAGGTGCTTTACAAGCGCACATATCACAAATAAATAAGCTTTCCTTAATTCCGCCTCAATCCAGATTCTCGCTGCACGACAATTCTCTTGGAAGATAAAGTGACACACGCATTATCACGTAACAGTTCTTTATCTGAGCAAGAGAGTGGGCATTTATTGGCTACTGGGAAAAGTGATTGAAATCCAACTGTAATGTACAGTCAATTAAATGATATTGGGCAAGAAGAACTTATTTTGTTGTATAAATAAACAAAAAGAAAACTCTTACCTTTTGTTGCAAGTCTCAGACATTGTGTTTTTGATTCCTGTGAAACAAAACAAAATAAAATAATACAAATCAGTTCAACATGAGAAACAGGAACAAACTACATAAAAGGAAAACTAATGAACAGTAGTAGGTTATCAAAGGGGGGTGGGAAAACAATGCTCCTCAATGTACAATTCAGTTTTAAGACATATTTAAAACCCCAATAACCCAATGAGGGAACATTAGAGGGTCCTATTGGCCGAAAGTGGTGTATATTCACCTTCTCCACACTGCTGACGGCCTGGAAGTAGATATTATAGTTCTTCCTGGGGGTGAGTGGAGGGTTCCAGAAGCCATGGTACGTCTTGTTGTCGCCCACCGTGAACGGAGAGGGTTCGGGAAGGTTCCCTGGTGGCAGTTCTGCCGCAAAGTAATAAGACGAGCCACCACTGGAGGCACTGTGGAAGGGGACTGGGACCTGGTAGCAGTCCACGGAGCTGGCCTCCCTGCGTGTGCGATGTGGGTTCAGCTCCTCCACCACGATCTGATAAGCGCTGAGGAGGGACAAAACATCACAGGCAATCAGTCCCCACAAAACAACACAAGCAAACAAAGCCAGCTAGCCAAACAAAAGGCAGGCTAATCTTAAAGCAATCTCTCACTTCACGGAGCACAGAGAGGGCATGCCAAATGAGCTTAACACTTGGAATGAGCCCTGGCTTGGCAACGTCGTACGCTACAGGCCTTGCCATTTCTACCAGAGCCCCTTTATCTGCACATGGCCTTTAACTAATAACAATCCATTCTCTCAGACTGGGAGGCTGTAGAGAAATCCCCCTGAATGGGAGTTGATGAACCTCCAGAGTAACAGAGAGTAACAGGTCAGGTCTATCATTTGTATTTCAGAGTCACACTGCTGTACTTCATCTCTCCCCCTGAGGGTCTTTGTTAATGTGGCGGGACCACAGTGCCAGGGCAACTTATTAACACAGTGCAGGGCAACTTATTAACACAGTGCAGGGCAACTTATTAACACAGTGCAGGGCAACTTATTAACACAGTGCAGGGCAACTTATTAACACAGTGCAGGGCAACTTATTAACACAGTGCAGGGCAAGGAGAAGCCCCTTCACACACTCATGGAGCTGTAAACATGGCAGACCTACCTTCCTTCCGCATCCACAGCTCAGAGCCACCTCCTAGACTTCACTACCCTTAGTTCCGCTCAGAGAGCGCGACCCCTCCTCCCACCCTTGGTAATGACTGCCCAGGGGCGTATCTCTGTCCCCCTGACCGCCCTTCCCTCACCATTATCGCCCAAGTGCCCTGACAGCCATCTCCACATCCCTGACCTTCCATAGCTCCTATTTTAGCTCAAAGCACCGCAGATCTAAAATACAAGTGACACTCCATAATGCCGGTCGCAGATGGACACAAAATTCTCTTCCACCAAAATAGGGTGAGTGCTCGGGCTCTTTCCTCTACTCTGTACTGCTTGTCAATGACAAAATGTTACAAATTACCTGGACAAATGGCCTGAGGCTCGCTATAACTCAATCTCTCATACACACCTTAACCAACCCTCTCTAAATTACCGCTACACAGACCTGCTGCGTGATTAGCCAATCGGCTTCCATCAGAGCTTGGCCAGTTTTACGGAGCACTGCCAAAACGAGTCAAATTAAACGATCCCTTTGATAACACACATCATTGTTTCGTTGATGCACCTAAATCCTTCAAGCTGGTAAAAGCATGACATAATCCTAGTCGTAGTATGTTTCCTCGTACTTTGCTAACACCACCCTCCATTGCATATTTGATATCTGACTATCCAATTAGTCTTTATGATATTTGTAGCATTATACTGTACACAAAATCTGTATTCCAGAAAAAAAACACCCAAAAACATTTGCTCAAAAATTAGAAGTGGGTGTGACATATTAGCTACAACTGCCACATATACTGAGTGAGTGCTTGTGAGAAAGAAATGCAGTCAGGTGGTTTTGTTATCAGGGCTGTTGTTCTTTCCCTTTCAATACACAGCCCCTCCAATTTCACAATCAAAGAACAGGCCTGGCTGCATAATAGGTGATTTACTGAATCTGAGCACAAAGAGTTCTCTCCAAATCCTCTTTATGACAAGTACCTTCAACTCCATCCCTGCCGATTGTGATAGGGGAGAGGAAATGAAAAGGCACAGGCCAACAATGGCCAAATCAAATGGAGATCGGCAGGGCCATGGACCTGAATATGTAAATTCCCTGTCTCTGTAGACATTACCCAGTACTGTTCTCTCTATTTGTGGGATGTGCTACAGGGAGCGACACAACACAAACGTCCTGACAGAGATGTCCTGGTAAACAGATGGATGACCTTCATTAAAATGACTAGACGGAACTCTTGGACAAAAAAAAGCCAGGCATTAGTTCTCTCACCTGATAGGGGCACCTTTGGCCTGAGCGGGCTTCAGTAGAACGGTGATGGTGGTGGCCGTTTCATTCAGAAACGCCTCGGACCCATCATACTCTTCCAGTGTTGGGGCTATGGGGAAAAAGCACACCAGACAGACAAGAATTTAGTGCAAAATCACAGGAGGAGGAACAGAAATTGTCGGCAATGGGGTGTAATATGTTGAAGTCTTGAGAAAGGCATGCTCTATCAGGACACATTATGTTTAATTTGGCTGAACTTTAATATAGCACTGCAAAGTAAAAAAAGAAAATAATAATAATAATATTTCCTGCTTGGAACATGTTTTCTAAAACACTTCTGGGAATTGCAACCTGACAAATTGACAATAGCAGTTTTGCCAAAACGCAGGAACTGCGTGATTACATCTACATTACGTACATTACATATCTTTGAAGTAGGCGCTTAGCGCAAAAAGCACCAGGCTCCTCTTATTTAAAGAAAGGTTACTGGCCTCATTTTCCATTAAGGAAGCTTTTATCATCTAATGAGGTCCTAGGCTGTCATTTCAACAGATTCCAAATACATCCCGGTCTAGGACATGTTGAGTGCTGCCAAGATTAGAATTGGGAAAAATGTGTTCTTCAGAAAATTACTCCAACAGGTACAGAGCATCCAGATATTCCATTACGGAACGGAGTCTGACACGATCAAAATGACTGAGAGATATCTCAGTGCTGTGCTTAGTATCATGGTAGAAATTGCTCAGAAAACCGATAAGCGAACCAACCCATAACCCAACCAATTTTTTTGTTACCCCATTCTGGTTAATTTGCTTCCTAGATGCTATTTGAACCTGCTGCGCTACCAGACCCTTTTTACCAAAACAACAACAAGCAGGAATGTCATAAGACAACAACTACATTATGCATCAATTTAATTTGACTTGATTAATAAACAATATTTGCTCTGGTAGCACTATTAATAGTCTAGCAGCTGTAACACTACAGCCATTATACTGCATACATACTCTACCATACTAAGGAGGATTCTCTTGGCCAGTTTTCCCTTCTAAAATAGATCTTCTGACCTCAATGGGACTTCCTGGATAAATAAATGTTAAATAAATGTACCTGAGATGTTGGTGGTGACGTTGAGTGTGGTCGGGGGGCCGAAGCCCTTGACGGTGCTGGCTCGAATGATGAACTGGTAGGTGGTGCCAGGGTGCAGCTGGTTGAAGACGTGGTGAGAAGTGTTCCAGGGCAGAGACACGATCAGAGGGGGGCGCATTATTGGCACCGAGGGGTCAAAGGACCGAATACCACTGTAGGCGATCTGTTAGGGAAGGGAGAGGAGAGGGACATACAATATTTACCTAATGAGCTGTTGAAAAGTGTTCATGCGAATGGTTACAGACTTTCTGTAACATTATGCCGTGGTAGAAACTTTATCTGTGTTTAAGTAGGTGGAATGCACATACGTAGCAAAGTACAACAAATGAGAGTGTTTTTGAGTGATTTTTCTACATTGTGTATTGACTTGAGGTACGGCTGGGCGATATGTGCAAAATATCATGGTATTTTAACAAAATTGGACGGTATTTGGCAATATTTTTAGTTTTTGAATAATAAAAGTTCTACATTTGCTTTATGAGTAGTGAGTGATTCCAGGGTGGCAATACATACATTCTAAGTGATTTCAATGAGTCTTTCTCCATTCTGATTCTTTTATACTGTTCAATTCAACTTCCACAAAAACCAATTTCAGCACTTTTATCATTCCTGCATTTGGTTTTAAATATACGTAAGCATCAAAAGTAAAAGTAATTGATAAAATGTATGAATCATTTTTTAAATCATTAAGGAAACCAGATGGCACCATTTTTTATTTATTTACGGACGACACACTCCAACACTCAGACATAATTTACAAACAAAGCGTTTGAGTCCTCCAGATCAGAGGAAGTAGATGACCAGGGATGTCCTCTTGACAAGTGCGTGAATTGGACCATTTTCCTGTCCTGCTAAGCATTCAAAATTTAACGAGTACTTTTAGGTGTCAGGGAAAATGTGTGGAGTAAATAGTATAGTATTTTCATTAGGAATGAGTGAAGTAAAAGTTGTCAAAAAGAAAAATAGTAAAAGTAAAGTACAGATAACAAAAAACAAATGACTTAAGAAGTACGTTAAAGTATTTTTACTTAATTACTTTGCACCACTGCTCAATTGAGATAATTTCCACACTGCCACGTAGGGCTGTACGATATGGGCAAACAATCTAGGACTTATTTTCAACCAAATGTTGCAATTGCGATTTGACTTGCAAATTAGAGCAAAACTGTTGGAAAAAATGGAAATAGAATGACTATTCTTATTATATAGTTAGAATATAATAGTGGGCACATTGAATACAGAGTTGTTTGAGATGACAAATAATTAAAATGCAAGGAGGAGTTATTGTGACAGGGTAGGAACTAAAGTGTTGATAAGTGTTTCCTAGAGGACACTATAAGCTTTGGCTACATTGCATGTTCTCTCTTAGATACTTCATGTAGATAAAGAGGAATATGCAAAGCAAGAATATGTTGATTTAGAAGACACGGTTGCACAAACAACATGCTGATTTAGGTTTACACCCTCACCGTTATTATCAGGCTGTATTAGCTAGCTACGTTTGCTCTTATCAGTACATTTATTAGCTAGGTTTCAAGCTATTTGCATTAGCATCTCACAAGATTTAGGGAAATATGCTAAGAAAAGACAAACTAGCTGTTTGCTGATTTAAGAAACACAAACTAATAGTGTCATTATACAACGCTAGTGGAGTGAAAAGTGAAAACAGCGTCATTGTCATCAACATTGTTGCATGTGCTGCATTGACCAAGCAGACTGAACACAAGTATCTCGTGGTTGAGGGACATCAAATGCGCTCCTTGAGTGACAGGGGGCCTGGCTAGGTCTGTGGAAAGTGGCACAGAGAGAAAGAGCAGAGAGAGATGACTCAAGTAGCAAAGTAAACTATAAAAATTGACATTACACATGGCGTATCACATTTAAAACCTGTTAAGGCTAGGGCAGAATACTGCCCCCGTTGGTGAAATGCGTGCCCATAGTAAACATAGTAAAAAATTGCTAATATATGCATAGAATAAATATTATTGAATAGAAAACACTCTAAAGCTTCTAAAACCGTTTAAATTATGTCTGTAAGTAAAGCAGAACTCTCAGGGCACTCATTCTCCCAAACTCTCTCTTGTCATCCAAAAAGTTGGCCCAACTTTGACGTCATCGCCCCCACCCTTCCCAAGCACCTACGGTCCTGGGAACACTTCCTATGCCTTCAGCGCGGTGTCCGCTTTCAATGGGGCTTCTCATTGTGTGAATCGCAAGTTCACGAGATTAATGACGGCCGAATCCTTTCGGTCGCGCGAGAATACAGGTTACTCTCACGCGCAATCTGCGCCTGTGCTGTCTTTCTTTCAAGATTGATTAAACGATGCGTGTGTTTCTCTTTGTCCTGAGAATTGCGGTGAAGCTATATAGCATGCTAACGCTGTGTTCTGAACCAAGTTTGACAAGTTTAGTCGACATATAATATGTAATTTCGACGTTTTGGTGCGAACTAACTTCACTTTTTGGCTGCATTTCAACCGAAATATGTCGTGTTTGATAACCGAAAGACACAGACTTCAAAACTAAAGCTGTTTTTGGTAAGTATAAACCCTTCCAGGTCTTCTGATGGAAGAACAGCAAAGGTAAGGGAACATTTATGTGTTAAATTTGGGTTTCTGTGGAGGAGCCAAAATGCTAATTCCTGAGCGCCGACTCACATTACAGCCTAGTGAACGAAATCTGTAAAGTTAAAAATAAATGTAACACCGCTGTTTTATTAAGAAGAAGTGTATCTTTCTAAGTATATGTAGAACATGTATATTTAGTCAACGTTTATGATGTGTATTTCTGTTATCTGGCAGAGTTACCATAATTTCTCCAGGCATTGTTGTAGCATTTTTTAGCCATGACCTTCTATGTAAACCGTGATTTATGGATATAATTAGCATATTATTGAAAAAAACATAAATGTACTGTATAACATGTCCTATTCCTGTCATCTGATGAAGACTTTCAAAAGGTTAGTGAATTATTTTACTTTTAATCCTGCTTTTGTGATTGCATCTATTGTTCTACAAAATGGCTATGTAAATTAGCCTATCTTTGGTGGTGGTTTGACATAAATATGTGCTATGTTTTCGCCGTAAAACATTTTAGAAATCTGACTTGGTGGCTAGATGAACAAGGTGTTTATCTTTCATTTGAGCTATTGGACTTGTTAATGTGTGGAGGTTAAATATTTCTAAGAATATTTTTTGCGTTCTGTGTGCTACTGTGTCAGTTGAGCAGTGGGGGGAGGTGCCCTAGCGGGACGTGTGGTGCCAAGTAGTTTTAACAAACCAAACATTCAAATACTAGTATAGAAGGTAAAGTAAAAACCCAAACCGGTCCCTGCATCAATACCGGTATATCATAAAATGCAGTATGCCGCCCAGCCATAACTTATGGATATGGAATGCATATGTTAACACTTGTAAGCCTGAACTAAAATGTGTGATAATATAGTTGAGTATGTGACTTCCCATGGCATTATGTAGTATGTGTGTCATGTTAAACGTCTCTCTATCCACTGGATGTGTACCAAACTCACTAAAAGTGGCAGCAATAAATCCTCTCTTTAAAAAGCCAAACCTTGACCCAGAAAATATAAAAAACTATCGGCAGCAACACACTGCCTTCCTGAAGACAAACAATGTATACGAAATGCTTCAGTCTGGTTTTAGACCCCATTATAGCACTGAGACTGCACTTGTCAAGGTGGTAAATTACCTTTTAATGGCGTCAGATCGAGGCTCTGCATCTGTTCTCGTGCTCCTGGACCTTAATGCTGCTTTTGATACCATCGATCACCACATTCTTTTGGAGAGATTGGAAACCCAAATTGGTCTACACGGACAAGTTCTGGCCTGGCTAGATTTTATCTGTCGGAAAGATATCAGTTTGTCTCTGTGAATGGTTTGTCCTCTGACAAATCAACTGTAAATTTCGGTGTTCCTCGAGGTTCCGTTTTAGGACCACTATTGTTTTCACTATATATTTTACATCTTGGGGATGTAATTCGAAAACATAATGTTAACTTTCACTGCTATGCAGATGACACAAAGCTATACATTTCAATGAAACATGGTGAAGCCCCAAAATTGCCCTTGCAAGAAGCCTATGTTTCAGACAAAAGGAAGTGGATGGCTGAAAACGTTCTACTTTTAAACTTTTAAACAAAACAGAGATGCTTGTTCTAGGTCCCAATTCTCTACTTTCCGGCTACCTGGATAAAGCACTAAATAAACTTCAGTTAGTGCTAAATACGGCTGCTAGAATCCTGACTAGAACCAAAATATTTGATCATATTACTCCAGTGCTAGCCTCCCTACACTGGCTTCCTGTTAAGGCAATGGCTGATTTCAAGGTTTTACTGCTAACCTACAAAGCATTACATGGGCTTGCTCCTAACTAATCTTTCCTGCCGTACAAACCTACACGTACGCTACGGTCACAAGACGCAGGCCTCCTAATTTTCCCTAGAATTTCTAAGCAAACAGCTGGAGGCAGGGCTTTCTCCTATAGAGCTCCATTTTTTATGGAATGGTCTGCCTACCCATGTGAGAGACGCAGACTCAGTCTCAACCTTTAAGTCTTTACTGAAGATTCACTTTTTTGGTTACTACATAATTCCATATGTGTTATTTCATAGGTCCTATGATTGAGTGTAGTCTGGCCCAGGAGTGTGAAGGTGAACGGAAAGGCTCTTGAGGAACTAACTGCCCTTGCTGCCTCTGCCTGGCCGGTTCCCTTCTCTGACTCTAACCCTATTACAGGGGCTGAGTCACTGGCTTACTGGTGCTCTTCCATGCCGTCCCTAGGAGGGGTGCGTCACTTGAGTGGGTTGAGTCACTGACGTGATCTTTCTGTCTGGGTTGGCACCTCCCCTGGGTTGTGCCATGGCAGAGATCTTTGTGGGCTATACTCTGCCTTGTCTCAGGATGGTAAGTTGGTGGTTGAAGATATCCCTCTAGTGGTGTGGGGGCTGTGCTTTGGCAAAGTGGGTGGGGTTATATCCTGCCTGTTTGGTCCTGTCCAGGGGTATCATCGGATGGGGCCACAGTGTCTCCAGACCGCTACCTGTCTCAGCCTCCAGTATTAATGCTGCAGTAGTTTATGTGTCGGGGGCTAGGATCAGTCTGTTATATCTGGAGTACTTCTCGTGTTATATCCGGTGTCCTGGGTGAATTTAAGTATGCTCTCTCTAATTCTCTCTCTTTTTCTTTCTCTCTCTCGGAGGACCTGAGCCCTAGGACCATACCTCAGGACTACCTGGCATGATAACTCCTTGCTGTCCCCAGTCCACCTGGCCGTGCTGCTGCTGCAGTTTCAACTGTTCTGCCTGCGGCTATGGAACCCTGACCTGTTCACCGGACGTGCTACCTGTCCCAGACTTGCTGTTTTCAACTCTCTAGTGACAGCAAGAGCCAACTGACATTTACTCCTGAGGTATTGACTTTCTGCACCCTTGACAACTACTGTGATTATTATTATTTAACCATGCTGGAAATTTATGAACATTTGAACATCTTGGCCATGTTCTGTTAAAAATGTCCACCCGGCACAGCCAGAAGAGGACTGGCCAGCCCTCATAGCCTGGTTCCTCTCTAGGTTTCCTCCTAGGTTTTGGCCTTTCTAGGGAGTTTTTCCTAGCCACCGTGCTTCTACACCTGCATTGCTTGCTGTTTGGGGTTTTAGGCTGGGTTTCTGTACAGAACTTTGTTATATCATCTGATTGAAGATGTACATCAAATCAAATTGTATTTGTCACGTGCCGAAAACAACAGGTGTAGAACTTACAGTGAAATGCTTACTTAGAAGCCCTGAACCAACAATGCAGGTCAAGAAATAGAGTTAAGAAAATATTTACTAAATAAACTGAAGTAAAAAAGTAACAATAAAATAACAAGATGCTTTATACAGGGGTTACCGAGTCAATGTGCGAGGGTACTGGTTAGTCGATGTAATTTGTGCATGCAGGTGACTATGCATAGATATTAAACAGTTGGCAGCAGCAATGTAAAAACAGGGGGGGGGGGGGGTCAATATAAATAGTCCGGGTGGCCATTTGATTAATTGCTCAGCAGTCATATGGCTTGGGGTTAGAAGCTGTTAAGGAGCCTCTTGGACCTAGATTTGGTGCTCCGGTACCGATTGCCGTGCGGTAGGAGAGAGAACATTCTATGACTTGGGTGACTGGAGTCTTGGACAATCTTTGGGGCCTCCCTCTGACACCACCTAGTATATACAGTTGCCGTCAAACGTTTGGACACATTCAAGGTTGCCAAGAGTGTGCAACGCTATCATCAAAGCAAAGGGTGGCTACTTTGAAGAATCTCAAATATAAAATATATTTAGATTTGTTTAACACTTTTTTGGTTACTACATAATTCCATATGTGTTATTTCATAGTTTTGATGTCTTCACTATTATTCTACAATGTATAAAATAGTAAAAACAAAGAAAACCCTGGAATGAGTAGGTGTCCAAACTTTTGACTGGTACTGTAGGTCCTGGATGGTAGGAAGCTTGGCCCCAGGGATGTACTGGTCCGTACGCAATACCCTATGTAGCTCCTTACAGTCGGAGGATGAGCAGTTGCCATACCGGGCAGTTATGCATCCGGTCAGGATGCTCTCGATGGTGCAGCTGAAGAACTTTTTGAAGATCAGGGGACCCATGCCAAATCTTTTCAGTCTCCTGTTTTGTCGTGCCCTCTTTACAATTGTCTTGGTGTGTTTGGACCATGATAGTTTGTTGGTGAAGAAACTCTCCACCCGCTCTAATTACAGCCTGTCGATGTGAATGTGGGTGAACGTAGTCCACGATCATCTCTTTTGTCTTGCACACATTGAGGGACAAGTTGTTGTCCTGGCCCCACACTGACAGGTTTCTGATCTCCCTATAGGCTGTCTCATCATTGTCGGTGATCAGTCCTACTGTTGTGTCATCAGAAAACTTAATGATGGTGTTGGAGTCGTGCTTGGCCATGCAATTGTGGGTGAACAGGGGGTACAGAAGGGGACTAAGCACACACCGCTTAGGGGCCCCCGTGTTGAAAATCAGCGTGGCAAGTGTGTTGTTGCCTGCCCTTACCACCCCGGGGCAGCCCGTCAGGAAGTCCAGGATCCAGTTGCAGAGAGAGGTGTTTAGTCCCAGGTTCCTTAGTTTAGTAATGAGCTTTGTGGGCACTATAATCCACATTCCCTTGGATTATGTGGGTCAGTGTTCTCATATTCCTAAAGCTGGATAACACTTGAGAATTAAAAAATGTTTCTTCAGATTCTCCCCACTGCACACAAGCTATGAATCATTGTGGGTTATTAACTTTAAAAATACAAACCATTCAATGATCAGTACACCTTCATACTGTCACTAAGAAGTACTGAAAATAGTATTTTACAACAGTAGCATACAATGAGTTCCCTTTAAAACCCACACTCCCCTTTTAGAGTTACAGTATTTCCACCATAGTCCTATATGAAAAAGGAACAGGACGTTTTTCACTCATCTGTGCTGGTTTCCAGAGGGATAGTAAAGATTAAAAAAACCTGTGAAATATGGTTTAGATATACAAACCCCATGTGGATCCTAGACAGGCTTGTCTACCATCGAACCCCCCCCCCCCCCCCCCACCTCTGCCAACCCTCCCCTTCTAATCTCCCTCTTCCCACCTCTCCCCTCCCCTCCCCCCACTTCCTCCTCCCATCCCTCCCCCACCTCTCCCCTTCTCCCTCGCTCCCTCACCTCACCTCTCTCCCTCCACCTCTCCCTTCCCCCACCTCTCCCCTCACCCCACCGATCCCCCTGGCCATAGTCCTTCATTACCTCATACTGAGTTATGATCCCATTGGGCTCCAGTGGTTCCTTCCAGTAAAGGAAGATCCGATCCTCAAACGGTGTGGCTTTCATGGACTGGCTTGGAACAGGGCCAGGCACTGCATTAGGACAGAAGACAGGAGGAGTAGGTCCTAATGCAATCAAAGGAAGGCCACAGTACTGTAATGAATACTATTCTCAAAGAGAGAGACACTCCTGAGCCTGTACGCCTGTAACGAGACCACTGACTGTTTTTACTTACAGCAAAGCAGCATGTTGAAAATGGCATAATAATGTAGAGCGCTGCGCGTGCGTTGAATGGGAGGCACTCGAATCCCCAGTGGTTTTTATTGAATTTGGACAATGAATTTACATGAGATTAGATAATCAAGGTGCAATATCCTTTCAAGAGCATCCTTTCTCTCTGTCATCTGCATGTTTTATGATCAAATTAGTCTCCTATAATTTGACATTCTAGACTCAACACCTAGATTTTTCACTGATCACAATTCATGTCAGAGAGGTCTGGCATGCTGTGGTTTCTCAGGCTGATGGCTTTGCTTTATTGGTGAAAGGGACACTGTATACAGTATATTAGGAAAGTATTCAGACCCCCTTTTCCATATTTAGTTATGTTACAGCCTTATTCTAAAATGTATTGAATTGTTTATTTCCCTCATCATTCTACTCACAATAATCCTTACTAAGAAAGTGAAAACAGGTTTTTAGAACATTTGGCAAATGTACATACATTTGTACACACACACACACACACACACACACACACACACACACACACACACACACACACACACACACACACACACACACACACACACACACACACACACACACACACACACACCTTATTTATATAAGTATTCAGAGCCCTTGCTATGAGAGACTCGAAATTGAGCTCAGGTGCATCCTGTTTCCATTGATCCTCCTTGAGATGTTTCTACAACTTCATTGGAGTCCAGATGTGGTAAATTAAATTGATTGGATATGATTTGAAAAGCCACAAACGGTCCCACAGTTGACAGTGCATGTCAGAGCAAAAACCAAGCCATGAGATCCAAGGAATTGTCCGTAGAGCTCTGAGACAGGATTGGGTCGAGGCACATATCTGGGGAAGGGTACCAAAAACATGTCTGCAGCATTGAAGGTCTCCAAGAACACAGTGCCCATCATCATTCTTAAATGGAATAAGTTTGGAACCACCAAGACTCTTCCAAGAGCTGGCCACGCGGCCAAACTGAGCAATCGGGGGAGAAGAACCCGATGGTCGTTCTGATAGAGCTCCAGAGTTCCTTTGTGGAGATGGGAGAACCTACCAGAAGGACAGCCATCTCTGCACCACTCCACCGATCAAGCCTTTATGGTAGAGTGGCCAGACGGAAGCCACTCCTCAGTAAGAGGCACATGACAGCCTGCTTGCAGTTTTCCAAAAGGCACCTAAAGGACTCTCAGACCATGAGAAACAAAATTCTCTGGTCTGATGAAACCAAAATTGAACTCTTTGGCCTGAATGCCAAGCGTCACATCTGAAGGAAACCTGGTACCATCCCTACGGTGAAGCATGGTGGTGGCAGCATCATACTGTGGGGATGTTTTTCAGCAGCAGGGACTGGGAGACTAGTCAGGATTGAGGGAAAGATGAACGGAGTAAAGAAAGAGATCCATGATGAAAACCTGCTCTACAGCGCTCACGACCTCAGACTGAGGTGAAGGTTCACCTTCCAACAGGACAACGACCCTAAGCACACAGCCAAGACAACGCACAATTGGCTTCGGGACAAGTCTCTGAATGACCTTGAGTGGCCCAGCCAGAGCCCGGACTTGAACCCGATCGAACATCTCTGGAGAGACCTGAAAATAGCTGTGCAGAGATGCTCCCCATCCACCCTGACCGAGCTTGAGAGGATCTGCAGAGAAGAATGGGAGAAACTCCCCAAACACAGGTGTGCCAAGCTTGTAGCCATACTCAAGACTGTAATCGCTGCCAAAGGTGCTTCAACAAAGTACTGAATAAAGGGTCTGAATACTTATGTAAATGTCATATTTCATTTGTTTTATTTATTTATACATTTGCTAACATTTCTAAAAAACTGTTTTTGCTTTGTCACTATGGGTACTGTGTGTAGATTGATGAGTGAAAAAAACAATTTAATACATTTTAACCCTGCAAAACAACACATTTCCCTGCACCTATCCGTTGTATGTTTTTTTTTACTGACTGACAGCCTCCTCACTGCTGATGAAACCTGGCAGTCCCATGGGTCTCTACAGCTGCCACGAGACTGTTCTGCCATGGGGCTGCCTGCCTGCCTGGGCTGTGTTCTAGTCAAGCTGGGTTGGGGACGTCCAAAGCCCTCTCCTTCACAGCATACAGACAGAGAGCAGAAGTGTTACCAGGTCACATGACTGAGTGCTTGTCAGGCCTGTCTGTCTGAAGAGACGAGCAAGGCTCGGGGTGGCGGGGACGCTTGTCTGCGGTCTACGGATCAGTCTTAGAAGAACTGTTTACGTGAACCTCTCTTCTCCTCTACTCGCCCCGCAGTCAGACAAACATCTATTTTTCAAATCTATTGGATGGATGGATGTCACTGAGACGTCTTTTTCCACAACGAAAAATCTAGCATTCCTTTTTCTTGTCTGATGCTGCTGAAAATGGGGTTGGTTTGACATGGGAATAAAGAGTGATTTTTTCTGAGAGAACACAATGAGAGAATACAATGAAAAGTCATACAAACCATTCTTAACAAAACAAACGGTAGAAAGGGGCAGTAACATGTACAGCAACATGTACAGCATGAGCTGAATATCACCCAAACATCTAAGCTCTAGCTACATACAGAATCTGGCATGAAAAAAATCAAATAAATTCTGGTGGAACCCCTACAGAGGGCTCAGTCATTTCACTAGCATTATCTCCTGGGTTTGTGAGAATGTGAGGTGAGATTTAAACAGGTCCTCATCAAGGGACAACATGTCTGCCAGAGTCACAGGATACAGCTGGTCACCTGGCTGTATTATTATAATGCTGAAGTGTTTAATGTGAGTTACAAATTCCAAGCTGCGACCAGTGCTGTTATTTCAGCCCTTGGTTAGCCTCTCCAGCTAGCATCTATTCAGAGAGCAGCAGGGAGAAAACGTGCTCTGCTTTGAAATGGCTAACTCAGCCCAGCTGTAGGAATCACAGGGGGCAGCAATAAGTATGTCAGTCAACTGGTTACAAACAGAGCGAGACACATCCATCTTTTCTAAATAAAGGAGTATTAGAAATACGTTTAAAAAATAAAAGTATTCACACCCATTGACTTATTCCACATTTTGTTGTGTTACAGCCTGAATTCAAAATTAATTAAATAGATTTTTCTCATCCATCTACACACAATAGCCCAGTACACATACCATCTTCATCTGTCTGGATGATGGTCTCATCGCTCTCCTTGCGTCCTTCGGGGTTGGTGAGGATCATCTTGAGGCTGACATTGGTGTTGGGGGGCAGGTTGCCCACCACGTGGCGTGGGGCCTTGGGGTCCATGTCCAGGCAGTCGGCCTTGGTCTGGTTGTTGGCGTTGTAGTAACGGTAGCAGATGGTGACGTTGAAGGTGTGGCAGCGGGTGATATTGTAGCCCAGAGACTCCCAGTCCACAGCGATGAATCTGGCCTGGGTCTCTGCAATCTTCAGTCTCTTCGGGGTCCGCATCGGTTCTGAAGGAGAGAAAGAAACACATGGTTAAAAATGTGCTCGCAATCTAGCAATAACTATGGCCAACATAGAATCACTGGAGAGACCAGTTTCTGTACATTATCATCTGATTGGGGGACAGCATATACTACCACTAACATGTCTGTCACAGATGTGCATGGTTGGGCAGTATCAACACATCAGGTCTATGTTGATGCGCTTTCAATGCGAGGAGTTGATGATGGCGCCCAAAAATTGTCCTTCAGCAGCACAGTGGCCAATCAACACAAAGCTCCTCTTTTCTTTTCCTCATCCCTGGTTCAGAACATATCCACAGATAAATAATGAGGCCGGTATGAGGAATGAATGTCAATGTACAGTAATAGAAAAGGAGTGAAAGCAAACTAAATGAGCAAACGTGAACTGTGTGTTGAGCTGATGCTGGTGACCAGGAGGACACTCTCACAGCATTTTAAGAGCTTCTGAATTAGTCAATATATCACCCTGGGAGAAAGTCAATATAATCCGACCCGCAATCTATCAAGCAACCGCGCCATGCTGGATACTAATTACTCTAATAGTCCAATTTACCTGCGCGATTAAGAAAATGATGCAAGTAGTGCCTTTGTCTCACCGTGGCTATTTGCATTGTGGAGATGCAGCCAACACTGCAGCAAGGGCAGGACTTTAACAGGAACATGACTTAGACCACTGTATTTGTGTCTACTGTGCCAATGTCCTCACTACAATGCATTGAATTAGCCTTTCTCTGTACATGATTATTTTGATAATCATCAATTATCACAATGAAGATTATTATCATGTTGATAGTTGGACTTAATATTTTTTTAAATACAACACATTTCCTGTCCGTACACACACATGAGTCAAGGGCCAGCTCTGATGGATAAGGGACATTCAGACAGATGTGTTCTAGACACCGGCCTAGCTGTCATTAAAAGTGCATGACCTGACATGTAGAGCTTGTGGGGGTACAATCTCCACTAATCCTTCTATACCAGTGAGCCCTGGTATCCTGCATACTCTGCAACACGCATTACTTGAGTAATGGGGTAATGATTCTGCCATGGCCAGCCTGGGGGAGGGGGGGGGCAGGCCATCCTCACACAAAAGCCTCCCTCTCAAATGTCCTCTGTGGAAACAGACCTGCCCTTATTCTGTTCAGTCAAATCAAAATCAAATCAAATCAAATGTATTTATATAGCCCTTCGTACATCAGGTGATATCAGTTCAGTCTCATCTCTACGACCACTGCATAAAAAGATGGGAAGATTGAAAAACAAAAAGTGAGTTAGGCCAAACTGACAAAAAGAGAAAAGGAGAGAGGTGAACTCTTGTTCACTAAATTACAGATTGTCTCTGCTGGGTGTAATCACCTGCACTTTGATGAGCGGGGCCCAGGAGAGCCCTTTCTTTCTAGTCTAATTAGAATGAAAAGCTCTGAATAAAGACTGGGGACTTGTTAACATGATCTTATAATGACTGTTAGCTTTGGGGGTTATTAAGAAACAAGCTCTCCACAACTTGATGTACCATTGGAGAAATACTAGACCATCACTTCTCTTAAATTGCTTGTAAATATGTTCTGTTTTTATTGCATTGGAATGTGTGCAGGGCTCCCTTGAAAGGTGGTCATGGTCTCAATTGGATTCCCTGTTAAAAAGAAGAAGACAACCATACAGTGCATTCAGATTATTCAGATTATTCAGTATTCAGGCCCCCTTTTACTTGTTTCCAAAAACCAGGCATATGTCGAGCATCACTACTTTTTTTTATTTTACCTTTATTTAACCAGGCAAGTCAATTAAGAACAATTTTTTTTTCAATGACGGCCTAGGAACAGTGGGTTAACTGCCTGTTCAGGGGTAGAATGACAGATTTGTACCATGTCAGCTCGTGGGTTTGAACTCGCAACCTTCCGGTTACTAGTCCAACGCTCTAACCACTAGGCTACCCTGCCGCCCCATCACTACTTCACAGGCAAGCCATTTGAACGTAAACTTTTTTGAAAAATCATGCGTCACAGAAAAAGTCTGCAACCTTCCCGCTAGCCATGATTGGCTGAGATAATGAGTAGGCTGGACATGCCAAGAGATGAGTGGCTTCCGTCTGGCCACTCCACCATAAAGGCCTGATTGGTTGTCCTTCTGGAAGGTTCTCCCATCTCCACAGAGGAACTCTGGAGTTCTGTCAGAGTGACCATCAGGTTCTTGTTCACCTCCCTGACCAAGGCCCTTCTCCCATAATTACTCAGTTTGGCCAGGCGGCCAGCTCTAAGAAGAATCTTGGTGGTTCCAAACTTCTTCCATTTAAGAATGATGGAGGCCACTCTGTACTTGGGGACCTTCAATGCTGCATCATTTTTTTGGTACCCTCCCCCAGATCTGTGCCTCGACTCAATCATGTCTCGGCGCTCATGGCTTGGTTTTTGCTCTGAGATGCACTGTCAACTGTGGGACCTTATATAGAGAAGTGTGTGCCTTTCCAAATCATGCCCAATCAATTGAATTTACAACAGGTGGACTCTAATGAAGTTGAAAAACATCAAGGATGATCAATGGTAACAGGATGCACCTGAGCTCAATTTCAAGTCTCATACCAAAGGGTACAAATATTTATTTAAATAAATCTTGTTTTTTTATATACATTTTCAAACATTTCTAAAAACCTTAGTTGTGTTAGCATTTTGTTGTGTTAAAATCGATACAATTTAGATTTTGTGTCACTGACTTACACACAATACCCCATAATTTCAAAGTTGAAATTAATAAAACATTTAAAGCTAAAATGTCTTGAGTCAATCATTATTCAACCCCTTTGTTATGGCTAAATAAGTTCAGGATTAAAAATGTCCTTAATAAGTTGCATAATAAGTTGCATGGACTCATTCCGTGTTCAATAATAGTAGTTAACATGCTTTTTTAATAACTACCCCATCCATCTCTGTACCCCACTCACAATTATGTGTAAGGTCACTCAATCGAGTACTGAATTTCAAGCACAGATTCAGCCACAAAGACCTGTTTTTTTTCTTTCAATGCCTCGCAAAGAAGGGCACCTATTGGTAGATACAGTGGGGCAAAAAAGTATTTAGTCAGCCACCAATTGTGCACGTCTCCCACTTAAAAAGATGAGAGAGGCCTATAATTTTCAACATAGGTACACTTCAACTATGACAGACAAATGAGAAAAAAATCCAGAAAATAACATTGTAGGATTTTTAATGAATTTATTTGCAAATGATAGTGGAAAATAAGTATTTGGTCAATAACAAAAGTTTCTCAATACTTTGTTATATACCCTTTGTTGGCAATGACAGAGGTCAAATGTTTTCTGTAAGTCTTCACAAGGTTTTCACACACTGTTGCTGGTATTTTGGCCCATTCCTCCATGCAGATCTCCTCTGGAGCAGTGATGTTTTGGGGCTGTTGCTGGGCAACACAGAATTTCAACTCCCTCCAAAATGCTTCTTACGAAGCCACTCCTTCGTTGCCCGGGCGGTGTGTTTGGGATCATTGTCATGCTGAAAGACCCAGCCACGTTTCATCTTCAATGCCCTTGCTGATGGAAGGTTTTCACTCAAAATCTCACGATACATGGCCCCATTCATTCTTTCCTTTACACGGATCAGTCGTCCTGGTCCCTTTCCAGGAAAATAGCCCCAAAGCATGATTTTTCCACCCCCATGCTTCACAGTAGGTATGGTGTTCTTTGGATGCAACTCAGCATTCTTTGTCCTCCAAACACGACGAGTTGAGTTTTTACCAAAAAGTTATATTTTGGTTTGATCTGACCATATGACATTCTCCCAATCTTCTTCTGGATCATCCAAATGCTCTCTAGCATTTGAACTTCAAACGGGCCTGGACATGTACTGGCTTAAGCAGGGGGACACGTCTCGCACTGCAGGATTTGAGTCCCTGGCGGCGTAGTGTGTTACTGATGGTAGGCTTTGTTACTTTGGTTCCAGCTCTCTGCAGGTCATTCACTAGGTCCCCCCATGTGGTTCTGGGATTGGGGTGAGATCTTGCGTGGAGCCCCAGATCAAGGGAGATTATCAGTGGTCTTGTATGTCTTCCATTTCCTTGGAATTGCTCCCACAGTTGATTTCTTCAAACCAAGCTGCTTACCTATTGCAGATTCAGTCTTCCCAGCCTGGTGCAGGTCTACAATTTTGTTTCTGGTGTCCTTTGACAGCTCTTTGGTCTTGTCCATAGTGGAGTTTGGAGTGTGACTGTTTGAGGTTGTGGACAGGTGTCTTCTATACTGATAACAAGTTCAAACAGGTGCCATTAATACAGGTAACGAGTGGAGGACAGAGGAGCCTCTTAAAGAAGATGTATAAAAAATCCTACAATGTGATTTTCTGGATTTTTTATCTCATTTTGTCTGTCACAGTTGAAGTGTACCTATGATGAAAATTACAGGTCTCTCTCATCTCTTTAAGTGGGAGAACCTGCACAATTGGTGGCTGACTAAATACCTTTTTGCCCCACTGTATGTAAAAAATATAAATAAAAAAGCAACAGTGACCCTAACCTGCGTGATGAAAAAACGTTTGTTATTTAGTGGCCAGTGTTTCTGAGAATGACCAGTGCTCGGGGGTAGAGGAAGGGAATTGGTCTTGGGGTGGCCACAGGTTGGTTGTAATAGCCCAGGAGCAACTCGCTGACCTCTTTTCTTCTCTTGACAGCAGGGGCGCAACTTTCACTGGGGATGGGGGGGGACATGTCCCCCACATTCTGAAATTGAATTTTGGTCCCCTCCAGTTTTATCATTGGAATGCGATACAAAATGAGGCAATGGTGTGCTTTAGAACAATGCGGACACCTCCGAGCGGCCGGGTTGGCTGTCTTGAGTGTTTATCAGACTGGATAATTTAATTTTAATTTTATTATTATGTTGCCCCCAAAGTTGCACCCCTGCTTGACAGTACAAGCATTTAATGAATTAAGTTTGCTCCCCGATCTGGTGTCACGATAGTTCAAGACAATACTTTTTCTGTGTAGAGCCAATTCACACTTATTCAAAGATAAGAGTGGAAACAAAAGCAATGGAGGGTAAAAAAGACAAGGGAAAAGAACACAAGGTCAGAGACACTCATCTCCCACAGGTCTGTTTCACCTGTAACAAGTCATTATCTGGCTGTCTGTCACTCACGGGGAAACACACACAACATTCCGGGCGAGCCAGTGACAGCTTGCCATTTCGGGAACATTTTCGCCTGGCAAAAAAATAAGTATTACATCTCGACAGGTCCTAAGAAGGCACATCGGAAATGAATGGAACGAATAAGTCAGGGCATTTCCCCCCTCATAATAATACTGTTTGTAAGTCTGATCAAGGGCAAAATCATTTCAAAAGCGAGACGAGAAGCCAACATTGAGAAATGGAGAAAGAGAAGAGAAGGAAAGAAGGAAAGAAAGAGAGACAAGGTCATTCTAACAGAAGAATCAGAGCATTCAGTCATCATGACATGTTATGATCAGGGAAATGTTTCATCTGCCAAGTGGACACCAGGATATACGCACGCCGTGAACTCCGTAACGACCAAATTATTTGGGATGAGCCTGAAATGAGCCCTCTATCGGAGAGAGAGGCAAAGCCAAAGTGGTCATTATCAAAACATGACAGTGTATCATCTGCTAGTCAACCTGTTAGTATGCCCCCAACCTACATGATGACCTGAGACCCAGCTATTCCGTTTGGGGTGAGAAGATAAAAGAGCGGGAAAAAATACATTGAAAGTACCAGGGAAGAATAGAAATGGATAGATTCCTGACATCCTCCATCCTTTGAAATGTCAACCAGGCAAAAATAAGTTGTGGGTAGAAATGAATTGCTTCTCCCATGCCCCATCAACTTTTAGCACATGCGTACACATAAAGAAGCAATAACATTTGCACAACAGACAATTACCTGTCCCACCGTCTCGGTCTCCCCCCACACCCCTTCTCTCCTCTGTGCTGTTTGTTCTACCACCCAGGCCCATAATTAACAATGGGTATATCCTTCAGAGCTGATCAATAGCCGTGAAGTCCTGCATTAACTTCACAGATTAGGCAACCCCCCCTCTAATAAATTTAATCGATTCCAGCAGGATTAGATGCTTAAATCCCAGTGCATTTTTCAAGGCTTAAATTAAAAGGAGATATATGGTCCTGGGAGAGGCAAGGTTCCAGAGTGATTAGGAAGGTGTGCCCACTCTCCTTACTCTCCTTTTTCAGCATGGATTCAAGCTGCAGCCTCTCCTAACAGGCCAGGTTGAGAGACAGGTGGATCCACTTACTAAACAGACCAGGGCCCTCCTTTGACCCCGCAATTCAAACACACATTTCCCCTCTGACCCTCCTTGCACTAGCCTTCCCTTATCTTTCTTTATCTAAAGCTCACTGAGTGGATAGAGTGAGGGGGGTGAAAGAGGAGAGAGGGGAGTGAGGGGTGGGGGAGTCTGGAACGTGGCCATTTGGGATCAGGCCCAGCAATGAGGAGACTTTGGCGTTGTCCCTGGATCTTTAATTGCTGTGACAAATCAACCATTGATGTTGAAAACAGAACCAATTGTTTACACAGCCCGCTCTTTGTGGCAAGCAACAATGCATTCTTCATTTCCACTGGGTTCAGCGGAGAGAAAAAGCAACATTTGCATACAGAGAGGTAAATATTGCTCTACAGAGTGTTTATATGATACGAAAGCTTGTCTGAAACACCTGATTAAGTACATAAAGAGGACAGCAATCAATCATAATAAAATAAGCAGTCAGCAGACTCCTTAATGGCAAAGAAACCTAACTGAATATCCTGTATTGATTTCAGATTTTCACTAGTCATTTTGCCGCTTCATTCCATTATTTGTTTTGCCAATCAGATTAGCAGGGCCATGATCGCATTATAAGAGAGTTTAAGAATATCTCACCTGTTAGGCTAAATGACCATGAGGATGCGACATGGCATGTCTGATGGTTCAAACACATTACACACATGGGACCCGGACTATGACAGGACAGACACTGTCCTTCCTGCTGGATGGCAATCAGTGACTCTGCCAACCAGGCTCCATGGACCATGATTGATGTTGACGATATATTGGATGGAAAGTGCAACGTAGCTTGGCATAGCCGGACTGTTAATGCTCAAGGCCGTAGAGAAGAAATTAGAGAATCAAAAAAACGTTTATCTTGTTGTTATGTGCAGTTATGCATGTAGTCGGTGTAGAAACCTTCAACAAAGGTGATAAGTAAAGTCAATCAAATCTCTAATTGCGTATAGCAGACACCAGTTGCAGGGAGGGAGGGAAATCTCTTCAAATTTATCTGAGAGTTGTTTCATTCTAGGAACGAACACCAAATAAATGTGGACCACACAAAAGGTGCTGTCATCATTGCACAAGAAAACAAGGCACCCATTTCTCCTGTTTGTGGGCAGAACAGGCAGATTAGATATTTAACTGCACCAGAAGTCTCCTGTTTGCGCAAAGATTGCTCCTTCTCTGCTTCCCAACTTCCTAACGTCACTCACAGTAAGGCCGTTCTTCCACACTGCTCCACCACTATCTCTCCCAGACTCCACCGGCTTTCATATATGAAATCGACAGCTAAACCTTTTGGAGCAGAACGGCTCCTTTATCTTCTGGAATGGAAATAATGTGAGCCAGAGAGACGGCTGTGGCTTGCACGGAGTTGCGGCTCTGCAACACGTCTTGTCTGTCACTCTTATCATTACAAGGGAAAAAAGTAAACGAAACAGCCCAAAAAGAATGTAATTGGGGATTAGGCAGACAAATTGTAGCTTGTGTAAATCAAATGGAGCTGCTAAACTTAGCAGAAGGTTTTGCACTTTGACCACCCTGGTAGAGAGAGGGTTGCGGATGATCAGGCATAATAGGCTGATTTGATCGTGATGGTGACAGCACACAGGGATAAGATCACTGAGGGAGGGGAAATGGCACAACAGGGTCCGGAGCTTACACACTTCAAATCGCTGTAGGTCTTGCTACCTGAGTTTGGAAGGTCACAAAGAGGTACCTAGAAGCCAACAACAGTACAACTGAATAGGAATCCCCCTTTCAATGTATTTTCTTAATCAAAACTATGAAATAACATGTAGTAACCAAAGATTTTTTAAACAAATCATAATAGATTCTTCAAAGTAGCCACCCTTTACCTTGATGACAGCTTTGCACACTCTTGGCATTCTCTCAACCAGCTTCATGAGGTAGTCACCTGAAAAGCATTTCAATTAACAGGTGTGCCTTGTTAAAAGTTAATTTGTGGAATTTCTTCCCTTCTTAATGCATTTGAGCCAATCAGTTGTGTTGTGACATGGTAGGGGTGGTATACAGAATATGGCCCTATTTAGTAATATTATGTCAAGAACAGCTCAAATAAGCAAAGAGAAACAACAATCCATCATTACTTTAAGATATGAAGGTCAGTCAATCCAGAACATTTGCAAAAACGATCAAGCACCATGATGAAACTGGCTTTCATGAGGACCGCCACAGGACAGGAAGACGTAGAGTTACCTCTGCTGCAGAGGATAAGTTCATTAGAGTAACCAGCATCAGAAATTGCAGGCCAAATAAATGCTTCATAGAATTCAAGTAACAGACACATCTCAACATCAACTACTCAGAGGAGACTGTGTGAATCAAGCCTTCATGGTCAAATTGCTGCAAGGAAACCACTACTAAAGGACACCTATAAGAAGAGGAGACTTGTTTGGGCCAAGTAACACAAGAAATTGACTTTAGACTGGTGGAAATCTGTCCTTTGGTCTGATGAGTCCAAATTTGAGATTTTGCGTCTCAAAAATGCGTCTTTGTGAGACGCAGAGTAGGTGAACGGATGATCTTCGCATGTGTGGTTCCCACTGTGAAGCATGGAGGAATTGTGATGGTGTGGGGGTGCTTTGCTGGTGACAATGTCTGATTTATTTCGAATTCATGGCACACTTAACCAGCATGGCTACCACAGCATTCTGCAGCAATACACCATCCCATCTGGTGTGCACTTAGTGGGACAATTACTTTTTTTTTCAACAGGACAATGACCCAACACGCCTCCATGTAATGGCTATTTGACCAAGAAGGAGAGTGATGGCCTGGCCTCCACAATCACCCGATCACAAACCAATTGAGATGGTTTGGGATGAGTTGGACAGCAGAGTGAAGGAAAAACAGCAAACAAGTGCTCAGCATATGTGAGAACTCCTTCAAGACTGTTGGAAAAGCATTCCATGTGAAGCTGGTTGAGAGAATGCCAAGAGCGTGCTAAGCTGTCATCAAGGCAAAGGGTGGCTACTTTGAAAAATCTAAAATATTACATCTATTTTTATTGTTTAACACTTTTTTGGTTACGACGTTATTCCATAGTTTTTATGTCTTCACTATAATTCTACAATGTAGAAAATAGTAAAAATAAAGAAAATCCTTGAATGAGTAGGTGTGTCCAAACCTTTGACTGGTACTGTATGTTTTTCAAAATTTTTGAACATTTATAAAAAATGAAAAGCGGAAATGTCTTTAGTCAGCAAGTATTCAACCCCTTTGCTATGGCACGCCTAAATAGGTTCAGGAGTAAGCATTTGCTTAACAAGTCACACAATAAGTTGCATGTGTGCAATAACAGTGTTTAACATGATTTTTGAATGACTACCTCATCTCTGTACCCCACACATTCAATTATCGGTAAGGTCCCTCAGTCCAGCGAGGTTTTCCAAGAAGGGCACCTATTGGTAGATGGGGGTATCAATAAACCCAGTTACAACAAAGATACAGGTATCCTTCCTAACTCAGTTACCGGAAATGAAAGAAACCCCTCAGGGATTTCACCATGAAGCCAATGGTGACATTAAAACAGTTACAGAGTTTAATGGCTGTGATATGACAACACTTAAGATGGATCAAAAACTTTGTAGTTACCCCACAATACTAACCTAATTGACAGAGTGAAAAGAAGGAAGCCTGTACAGAATAAAACAATATTTAAAAAAATGCATTCTGTTTGCAACAAGGCCTTAAAGAAATACTGTAAAATGTGAGAAAGTGTTATGTTAGGGGCAAATCCAATAACACATTACTGAGCATCACTTTCCATATATTCAAGCATAGTGGTGGCTGCATCATGTTATGGGTATTCTTGTAATCGTTAAGGACTGGGGAGTTTTCCAGGATAAAAATAAATAAATGGAATGGAGCCAAGCACGGGCAGAATCCTAGTGGAAAACCTTGTTCAGTCTGCTTTCCACCAGACACTGGGAGATGAATACACCTTTCAGCAGGACAATAACCTAAAACACAAGGCCAAATCTACACTGGATTTGCTTACCAAGAATACAGTGAATGTTAAAGTTTTTACTTAAATCTTTTTGAAAATCTATGGCAAGACCTGAAAATAGTTGTCCAGCAATAATCAACAAACAATTTGACAGCGCTTGAAGAATTTTGAAAATAATAAATGGGGAAATCTTGCACAATCGAGGTGCGGTAAGCTCTTAGAGACTTAAGGCGTCAGCATGCTTCAGTTCAGCTGGCGCTTAACCGAACTTGGCAAGCCGAACTGAATGAGTGTCCTCGCATACTCCCTTAAAAGAACTTCGCTTAAAAAATGAGAAAAAAACTACATTAGTACTGTTTGTCCATTTTGAGATGCCGTAGCCAGTATTTACCTCCTGAAAATGGTCAGAATTAATCTAAGATAACTCAATAAATCTATCATACATTTTTACAGAGGAGATCTTAGCAGCGCAATTTTAAAAGTAACTAAGATGTTTGGTGCAGTATTTTTTTATGAAACCATTTGCATGAAAACAAGTAATCTCATTGAATAACAAAAAAGTACTTTAATGACGAATCCCTACAGTTGACCAATCACCGACGAAGGGGCGTTAACTTCATCTTGCCTCCAGAAAATAAACTGGTTAGGCTGGGAAGCATGCGGACGCCTTTACCCTGAAAGACTCACAGCTGTAATCGCTGCCGAACATGCATCTAGAAGTAAGTATTGACTCAGGGGTGTGAATACTTACGTAAATTAAACATTTTTGTATTTCATTTCTAAAAACACGTGTTCACTTTGTCATTATGGGGTAATGTGTGAGAATTAAAACAAATATTGAATCAATTTTGAATTCAGGCTGTAACACAACAAAACGTGGAATAGGTCAAGGGGTATGAATACTTTCTGAAGACACCGTATATTACTCCTCAGTGAAGCAGGCTGACGCACTTCCCCCACTGCCGCGTGTGCAGCTCTTGCCCCTTCTCAAGGAGACATGGGAGAACAAAGCCTAAGGACGGCTAACAGAGAAACAGAGCATTTGCAAGGATATGTCCCCAACAAAGCAATCTGAGAATCACTGTAATTGTGTTCATCCTATTGAGGTTGATCTTTTGCCCCTTTGTTGTGATTCTTTTTATATCTCTCAGACTGCAGATGCCTAGCAGAGTGTTTTCCACTTCTTAAAACTGCCCCAGTCATCTGGATTTAAATGAAGATCTGACAGTCACCATCAGGCATGTCTCTGGCTTGCCGGGAGAACAGTGAGAGGGTTCTATATGATTCAACTACAGTGCAAATGACTCTATCCATCTCTCTGCTCTTGTGAGTCGATACAAAAAAGTGGGATGAGTAATAGGAGGCATTTCGCCTAATTGATAAGAATTGTCAGGTCAGAAAGCTAAATGAGAATGCCACTTGAATGTGCAGAAGTCTCTGCACTCCTGGAGAGAGAGAGAGAGAGAGAGAGAGACAGAGACAGAGAGACAGAGTGCTCTTATTGAGGAGCTCTCGCTCTCCCTCTTTGTGGTCTTCCTGACATGACTGTGATGAGTGGGGGGGATTGAAAAGATGGCTCGTGATGAAATCAACTTGGGGCTAAGCTGGCCTTTGGAATAGAGGCATTAATAATGTTGGTTGTTTCCTTCATTTACCTCTCCATTAGGCTGGCCCCGGCACCATTTAGGTGCTCTCCGGGGGCGACCCCATCGATGTAGACCTTCCAGGGGACAAGGCGGTGGCCGAATCAAGAGCCAAGCTTCCCACACATTTCCCATTATTCCTTTTCCCATGGAACCAACACAGAACATCCACTCCACAATAAAGCTTAGCCAACATATATTTTCTACCACACATCACTGACAGGGTGATACAGAAGGGGTGAATCCAACATAATTTATTTTTAATAGCTGCTCAAGTAGCTCCCTATGGACTGCTGAATGCTGAGGCGAACACTGGGATGCACTAGACGCTAGGGCTTTCTAATGTGCTTTGCTCCATAAACCTCCAGTGGCTAAGACATTACATATAGCTAATGGCGCGTACATTACTTAACGGAGAGAAATATACAAACCCCCCCAAAAACACGTCAATATCAACCGGTGAGAGGAGAGAGGAAAACTGAAAACTCTCTAAAGGATACACATGTATAACACCTTCCTCTGAAGAAAGAGCATTTCAAAGAGAACTGTTTGGTGAACTTTCCACTCAGAGCCTGTGTGTGTGTGTGCGTGTGTGTGTGTGTGTGTGTGTGTGTGTGTGTGTGTGTGTGTGTGTGTGTGTGTGTGTGTGTGTGTGTGTGTGTGTGTGTGTGTGTGTGTGTGTGTGTGTGTGTGTGTGTGTGCGTGTGTGTGTGTGTGTGTGTGTATGTGTGTGTGTGTGTATGAACATGCGCATATGCATACATGTATGTATGCTTGTGTGAACACAGACATATACTACAAATATCTCCTTCATAAAGCTGGGTATAGTCAGGTTATAACTCCACCAAGATGCTGCAGTCTGTCTGTACCTGAGGCTAAATATAAACTCTTTCCTCGTTCCTTGTTCCTCCTCAACCTGAAACAACTGTCATCCACTCTGGTTATTACATCCACTCCGGTTACAACACAGAGGCTGATCCAAGATGTCTGATGCCTTAGCAGAGAACACCGTGAACACCTGTAAACCAATTACAACTGCCAAATGAGCTTGGCTTTACTAATTCATTCATAATGGGCATAGTCATCTGTTAATTACCCAACTGAAATTAGTCAATCATTTAGACCCCTCTTTCCCAGACATATCAGGAACGTTTTTCATTTGCATGAGTTTCAAACCAGTGTGTTTATTTTATCCCTCCTCAGTCTCTGTAGAAGTCAAGGTTACTGAAACTCAAACCAACATTTACAGACTTGGTTCTTTGCTTACAAAGAACCAAGGCATTTGCTCTTATTTACACTCAAAAGTGTCTACTAGTGCACGACAGCAAGTTTGAGGAGTGGGAATACAATCCAGTATATCTAACCATCTCCACATTACTGCCCAGCATCTCTATCTGAATATAGCTATTAAAATATTTATCATGGGACAACAACAATTTTTTTAAAAGCTGAGAGTGTGAAGCGGTGTGTGTGTCTTCAGGGGTTGTGTTTGTTCAATCAGTGTAGATGAAGGAGAGCAGACAGATTAAAGAAGGATTGTTAAACCTTGAGACATGGATTGTGTATGTGTGCCATTCAGTGGGTGAATGGGCAAGACAAAAGATTTAAGGTGCCGTTTGAATGGAGTATGGTAGTAGGTGCCAGGCTCATCAGTTTGAGTATGTCAAGAACTGCAACGCTGCTGGGTTTTTCCACTCTCAACAGTTTCCCATTTATATTAAGAATGGTCCACCACTCAAAGGGCATCCAGTCAACTTGACACAACTGTGGGAAGCCTTGGAGTCAACATGGGCCAGCATCCCTGTGTAATGCTTTCGACACCTTGTAGAGTCCATGTCCTGACGAATTGAGTCGTTTCTGAGGGAAAAAAGGGTGCACAACTCAATATTAGGAAAGTGTCTTTTTTACACTTAGAGTATATCAACTAGTTTCTGTAATTGATAATGTCCACTGTAAAACAAGGTAAGCATTCTCTGTATCACTTGTCAGCCCCTCTGTGTGAAGTCCACCTCGGAAATACATGGTGGTCCTAGAATACTAACCTTCTGTCAGCCATATCCAACTTCCTGTTCCTGGTTCTACCACGGCCCTATGACTGGAGAGCCCCATCAGGGTTGCTTCTACCTGGAGCTCCCTGGGTCATAATCAACCACATAGCCTACACTGTGTGGAAATATCTCACCCTTCACTAACCATTAACTATTTCATCCACAAATGCTAACATGACGTGTGATCATGGCTTCAGATTTGAATCTACATGTGTTTTGAAGATGTGAACTGCTTTTTAAATAGACTTGTTTATCCCAAACTCGCAGAGTAGAGGAGGAGGAGACCGTAATCATTTTGTTGCCTTGCTGACAGTGGTCACTATGAGGACACAGGATTTCCTTCACCTGCAATCAACCAATTTTCCATCCATTTTCTGTGTAAGCCATTTCCAGGGGCCGGGCACGCCACCATTCAGACTAACCTCCCAGTCCATCCTAAACTTGATTATAATCCACCTTTTATTCTCCTCAGAAAGGTAACAATAAATCACTTCTTTGGGAGAAGGAGAAGATAGAATAAAAAACACCTTGTAGAAAAGATCATAGTAAAGGAACAGAGAGTGTTGCCTCTGCTGAAAAAAATGAAAAAACAAATTCTCACTACTCCTCCCGGGGAAATGAAACGCTGTGTGTGTCACTCTGGTATCATATCAATTACCCACACAGTTACCACTAGCACTAGAGAAATTGTATTAAAGGAGGGGGCGGATAGGATTTTCATCCTCGTGATTTTCTGTACCAAACAAAGATTTTCAATCAACAGAATCAGAGTAGGGCGTTTTCTGGATGAAGCTGTAAATAAGAGCACCATTTGGTACTACACCTTCTAACATGGAAACTATTATGAGAGATATAATGGAGTACATACTCTATATACTGTAGCCTGATAGGAAGAGATTAAAAAAACAAGGTCATATTTCAGTTTTGCATTTGAAATTAACAAAACTTTTATCTGCATATTCATTTCCACCAGTAATGAAAAATCTGTGTTTTTGATATCACCAAAAGTAGACTTAAACATGCATCCAGGCTATACATAACTTTCACTGTCTGAGACTAAAGTACTTCAGTGCATTTGTGCATGCCTGTGTGTGTGCTTATGTACTCTAAATAAATGTTTGGAGGGGGTATTCTGTGCTGCTGTGAAGACATGGCCACCTCATGCGTTTTGATTACACACACACAACCCTTTTCGCTTGCGTCAGGCATACGACCTGACAAACCACACTACTACGGAGTGGATGTGAAATGTTTGTACATATTAAGTCACGGTGCCCAGCCATTCACAACACAGCAGTCACTAGACTCGCTACTTCCAAGTCACTGACAATTAATCTAATGGCTTCTGAGGAGGTTTACAGCCCCGGGACAAGCAGAAAGCTGCTCCACTGTCACTACCCCTACACATTCCTCCATGAACTTCCACCCATTACGGAGAGTAGGTCCCTCTTTGACCGTGGCTGATAATGGGTGTAGTAGTTTAACAACAGCAGGTACAGTAAGACTGTTAGCGGTGAAATATGAGGTCTATTCCCATACGCAGCAATGCCATTTACACAGGAGGCTGAGTGATCCATACATCCCTAAATAAACAGCATCACCACAAATCACTGGGAGAAAGGAACCAGATAAATCCTTAAAACAAGCCCAGTCACAGATTACCCAATGTTGGCAAGAGCAAAATGTTAGGTAGGGCAGCGTATTCCATCTCTGTCATCTTTTATTCATCTCAAAATGTGATGGATGACTACGGGGGCTAAGTGAGTACTAATGTATTACGTGGAGGGATAACTACAGTCTATGTAGAGTCAATCTGATTAATGGAATTACCTACTGTACAGTGCATCTCACCTCAGATGGGCTGGGCAGACCATTATTTTGGCAACCATGGCTAGAAGAAGAGATCTCAGTGACTTTGAAAGAGGGGTCTCAAAGGAGTCTAGGGTGTGTGTGTGTGTGTGTGTGTGTGTGTATTACCAGTTCTCAATCCAATTGAACACTTAAGGGATATTCTGGAGCGGCGTCTGAGACAGTGTTTTCCACCACCATCAACAAAACACCAAATTATGGAATTCCTCATGGAATGGTGTCACATCCCTCCAATAGAGTTCCAGACACTTATAGAATCCATGCAAAGAATATTGAAGCTGTTCTGGCAGCTCTTGGTGGTCCATTACCTTAATAAGACACTTTACGTTGCTGTTTCCTTTATTTTGGCAGTTACCTATAGCTAGTACCTTATCTTACATAGCATATTGATGTGGTATGGTATTAACCACAGTAGAATGGTAGAGGAGTTGAGTATCATATACACTGGAATGGAAATTCTCTAACTACAAGTCTATATTCCTGTGATCTTTAATTGTACTGAAATTGCAGTAGTCTGAGGAAGACAGAATGAGAGCGGGAGAAAGAGCCAGAGGGAGGATGGAGAAGAGAGAGAGAGAAAAAGAAAGAGGGAAGAGGTGGGAGGAGACTAAGAAATCGCCAGGTACTGAAGCTCAAAAGCCACACATTCGTCCCCTTTTCCTTGTTTGAAATTTATACTGCAGAGCCTGTGAGGAAGCTGATAAGCATTCTAAAGGAGTAGAGTAAACACGCATCCTTAGATCTAGTACAGGTGGATATACTGTAGGTAAATATCATTAAAGACAAACAAATGTATCACAGTTCACAAACAGGCAGTCAAAACAATATGCAGAGTAATGGTTTTATGAGGAAGTTCTGGGTAGTAATGATTTAGCAACCTACATTCAATAGCACATGTACTATTATTCTGGCAACTGGTGTATGAGGCACATACATGTTTCTGCACAATATCATAGAGGTATTGACATTCCTATTTATGATTTACATGGAAGGCCGCCCTGTGTTCATCACATCCGGAGTAAAGAGATAGATAATGTTTTTGTCTCAACATAATGAGCAAGCAATGTGTGGCTGGATCACAAAAATCTTCCTGAACAGAGCACAAAATAAGTCATTTACATTTAAATAACATTTCCGTCTCACATACAGATAATCTGAGCAACTTCATAATGTTTGTTGAAAGGATCTGTGGTCCCACTGACAAGTCTTGTTTATGCAGCAGAAGGCACCGGGCCTAACTGTTGAACAAAAATGAATCACTAATCACCTTTATCTACTCCACAACACCGCAACGCGTACCACTGTTCCCTAACAGTGGTACGCGTGGCGGTGTTGTGGAGTAGATAAAGACCTCTGCACGCTGCGCGGTGCACCACAGAGCCAGGGCCATCCCTGGCAATTCATTACTACCGCCTATTTAAAAGGCCTCAGCCTGGAAAGATGAGATAGTCGGGAAAGCTGCCGCAGGGCATTGGGACAATTGCTCAGATTTATACATTTGTGGACAGACACTTGGTGGAATGACTGTTGTTATTTCACAAGAATGAGTGATAACTCCCAGGCATGCTCCTATGGCATGGAGAGAGAATACAGAGCTTCCCTGCAGTTTAACTATTCAAAAAGAGGCTTTCTGAGGATTACCACCTGTCATAATGGGAATCCAAAGAAGGGTCTGTGTCACCAATAATACAATTTCATTTGCTTAGATATGAAAGTATGGATGTGGTGAAAGTAGATGGAATAAAATCATACCTTGTTTTTGTTGGAAAAAACAACAAAATGTACAATAAATATTTGGTTTGAAATGTTGAGATGTTTTTCTCTGGGCACCTGACCAATAACAAACAGTCTATTGTCTCATCATGAGAACTGCTATTCACTAGTTCCTTCCATGTCAATTTTTTGGTACAGTGTATGAATGTAATTTATTTTAGCTGAGACAATAACATTGCATATTATGCTTTCAACAAAAGCACAAAATCATTCAATAGTGTCTGTTTCAGCACAAGGACAAACCAAATGTTCAATTAATTGTTTTAATTTACTTACGGCTCAGAATTGATTTCAGTTATCCAAGTGTGTCTAACTGTGTGTATGAGAGAGCATGTCTGTATATGTGCACTCTACTCTTTAAATTAATGCCGGGAAATTAGGGGAAATCAGCATCCTCTCAGAGTGGGGAAGGTGCACTGTGGGTCATGTGTTGATCTTGGCCTGCAGCCAAGGAGGCCTCTTCTCTGGACAGAAAGCATTGCGAGGGCACACACTTCAATCTAAAGAGGGCTGCAGGTAAGGCCTGTGTTGTAATAAATGTAAAGTTGGATAATCTTATCCTTTGAGGCTTTAAAAGTGTTCTTACGCTATTATTTTGAACATTCAAAGCAACTGGGGCACATCCATGGCAGGCATTGTTGTCACCATAGTTTGCTACTTAACTTCTGAGTGATAGGAAGCATAAGCACCACCACCAATCAGCCTAAACCACTGTGAACACACCTGTCATTACTATGACAACTAGCATAGCCATGTTAGCAAATGACTGCTGTCTGAAAAAGCACTAATCTGAGTATGTCACTTGTAACAAAACTGCATTGAGCATTACAGTCTGCAGTGTGAGCAAGGCTTAAAAATGGTCCAGACGACTGGTTTTTCTGTTATACATAATAAGTAATTGCACCCACCTGGTGGTCCAAGTCAGAATTAGTCCCCAGTGGAACGGACTTCGAGGTCTAGCTTCTTAGGGCTGCAATCCCGTTAACGGGATCGATATGACAACAGCCAGTGAAAGTGCAGGGCGCCAAATTCAAAACAACAGAAATCTCATAATTAAAATTCCTCAAACATACATGTATCTTATACCGTTTTAAAAGGTAATCTTGTTGTTCATCCCACCACAGTGTCCGATTTTAAACAGGCATTACAGCGAAAGCACCACAAATGATTATGTTCGGTCACCACCAAGCCACAGAAAAACACAGCCATTTTTCCAGCCAAAGAGAGGAGTCACAAAAACCACAAATAGAGATAAAAATGAATCACTAACCTTTGAAGATCGTCATCAGATGACACTCATAGGACTTCATGTTACACAATACATGTATGTTTTGTTTGATGAAGTTAATATTTATATGAAAAAATCGGATTTTACATTGCCGTGTTACATTCACTAGTTCCAAAAATATCCAGTGATTTTGCATAGCCACATAAATTTTACAGAAATACTCATCATAAATGTTGATGAAAATACAAGTGTTACACATGGAATTATAGATATACCTCTCCTTAATGCAACCGCTGTGTCAGATTTCAAAAAAGCTTTACGGAAAAAGCAAACCATGCAATAATCTGAGAACGGTGCTCAGAAAAATAAAAAAATTATCCGCCATGCTGGACTCAACAGAAATCAGAAATAACATTAGAAATATTCCCTTACCTTTGATGATCTTCATCAGAATGCACTCCCAGGAATCCTAGTTCCACAATAAATGTTTGATTTGTTCGATAATGTCCATTATTTATGTCCAAGTAGCTACTTTTGTTACGGAGGTCCAGCCGAACGTCGGACGAAAAGTTCAAAAGGTTATATTACAGGTCGTAGAAACTAAGAAACTATCAAATTAAGTATATAATCAATCTTTAGGATGTTTTTATCATAAATCTTCAATAACGTTCCAACCGGAGAATTCCATTGTCTGTAGAAAAGCCAAAGAACGCAGGTCGCTCTCATGTGAAATGCGCGTGACCAGGACCTGGCTCTCTGCCAGACCACGGACTCAAAGAGCTCTCATCCGGCCCCACATCACAGTAGAAGCCTCATTCAAGTTTCTAAAGACGGTTGACATCTAGTGGAAGCCCTAGGAAGTGCAACTTGAACCATATCCCACTGTGTATTCGATAGGGCTGAGTTCAAAAACTACAAACCTCAGATTTCCCACTTCCTGTTTGGATTTTTTTTCTCAGGTTTTTGCCTGCCCTATGAGTTCTGTTATACTCACAGACATCATTCAAACAGTTTTAGAACCTTCAGAGTGTTTTCTATCCAAATTTACTAATCATATGCATATATTAGCAACTGGGACTGAGGATCTGGCCGTTTACTCTGGGCACCTTATTCATCCAAGCTACTCAATACTGCCCATGTAAGTCGGAAGTTAACATACACCTTAGCAAATACATTTAAGCTGACATTTGATCCTAGTAAAAATTCCCTGTTTTAGGTCAGTTAGGATTACCACTTTATTTTAAGGATGTGAAATGTCCGAATAATAGAGACAATTATTCATTACAGCTTTAATATCAGCTTTTATTTAATTTCTTTCATCACATTCCCAGTGGGTCAGACGTTTACATACACTCAGTATTTGGTAGCATTGCCTTTAAATCGTTTAACCTGGGTCAAACGTTTTGGGTAGCCATCCACAAGCGTCCACAAGCGTGAACTTTGGCCCATTCCTCCTGACAGAGCTGGTGTAACTGAGTCAGGTTTGTAGGCCTCCTTATACGCACATGCTTTTTCAGTTCTGCCCACATATATTCTATAGGATTGAGATCAGGGCTTTGTGATGGCCACTCCAATATCTTGACTAAGTCATTTGGCCACAACTTTGGAAGAATGCTTGGGGTCATTGTCCATTTGGAAGACCCATTTGCAACCAAGCTTTAACTTCCTGACTGATATCTTGAGATGTTGCTTCAATATATCCACATACTTTTCCCTCCTCATGATGCCATCTATTTTGTGAAGTGCACCAGTCCCTTCTGCAGCAAAGCACCCCCACAACATGATACCGCCACCCCCGTGCTTCACGGTTGGGATGGTGTCCTTCAGCTTGCAAGCCTCCCCCTTTTTTTCCCAAACATAACAATGGTCATTATGGCCAAACAGTTCTATTTTTGTTTCATCAGACCAGAGGACATTTCTCCTAAAAGTACGATCTTGTGCAGTTGCAAACCATAGTCTGGCATCCTTGCTCCCAAGGATGAACCAGACCTGTGGAGGTCTACAATTTTTTCTGAGTTCTTGGCTGATTTCTTTTTGATTTTCCTATGATGTTAGGCAAAGAGGCACTGAGTTTGAAGGTAGGCCTTGAAATACATCCACAGGTACAACTCCAATTGATTCAAACTATGTCAATTAGCCAATCAGAAGCTTCTAAAGCCATGACATCAGCACAGTCAACTTAGTGTATGTAAACTTCTGACCCACTAGAATTGTGATACAGTGAATTATAAGTGAAATAATCTGTCTGTAAACAATTGTTGGAAAAATTAGTTGTGTCATGCACAAAGAAGATGTCCTAACCGACTTGCCAAAACTATAGTTTGTTAACAAGAAATTTGTGGAGTGGTTGAAAAATGAATTTTAATTACTCCAACCTAAGTGTATATAAACTTCCGACTTCAACTGTAGATCCATGTAGTAGCAGCACAATAGAGTATCCTCAATGGAGAGACATTGATTTGAGTCATGCATTAGCATACAGAGTAGAATACGCTATCTTTAATAGATGGCAAAGAGAGCAAGTGATACCAGAGAGGTTGAGTAAGGAAGATAAATATATGGATAAAAACTCAAATGAAGTTGCTTGGGGTTCTCCATAGACAGGGCACCCCATTCAATTACTGGGCTGTAAATAACACATGACCTACAGATCTGACCAATCTCACAGACTTTCTCTCAAACTATCAGGGGCAATTATAGAAGCAAAAATACACCAAATAAATAAACTAGATTTTTAATCATACAGAACATTGCCCCTAAGGTGGTCAAGTCAAATAATGTTTTTTAATGCCCCATTGGGGGGCATTTCTTGAGCCGGCAGATATAGCGCCATGACACATTAAATCCATCTTACTTGATATGAATTGTTCCTCCTCTCTTTCCAGTGCCCGGTGTGGAATGAGACAGGACAAATGGGGTTGCTTTGTAAATATCCTCCTTTATCATGATGAAATAAAAGCTGGCCTCCTTCCTATTTTAGAGTAAGCATTCCTGTGTTTGCATCATTATATGCTGAGAAGCACTGCACAGCTACACAATTAATAATAATCAACATACAGTCAAAATGGTTTGTAAGGCAGCGGGAAAAAACACAACAAATACAAAAACATCCCCTCGAGTCACAAAGCAGGATTATTCGGAGGTGCTTGTGATTAAAAATGGAGTAAACAAGCAAATGAGAGGATTTATAGATAGAAGATCCCACATTATTTTCCCAGAGCTCCAGCAGTGTTGCATTAATTGAGAACACTGGCCAGGGGACTTGGAAAAGTTAAGGAAGAGAGAAAGAGAGGTGCTTCCTACTCAAAAGAGGTGATTACACAGTTGCCTTGGAGGAGAAACACTATATCCACCTCCTCTGCTGACAGTGAGTCTTATTGACAAAAGGATGGACTTGTTTTTATGCCAGGTCTGAGCTATGTATGGTATGAAATATTAGATGTAACACGAAAGGAACAACACAGAGAGGAAACTCTATTTACCACCCATGCCAAACAGTGTGCATTTAAATAATACATCAGAGTCCATGCTTCAGTAGTCCTGTGTGGATTGTCAAAGTGTCTGAACAACATTCCTTATGATTCATCATCTTCTACCCCCTCAGCCTCCAATTTCTTTGACTCCCATGTTGGGGGTGGAAAGAGTAATGCCATGCCTATCACAGGAGACTCTCTGGAAACGCCTGAGGTAAGGAAAGTCATCTACCAACTTCCTGTCCCTTGCCATTCACTGGTTGACAGTCATTTATCAAACTAATTTGACAGTTGGAATGCATTTCCTCTCCCCTTTGAATCTCTCAAACCCCAAAATATCATATTCCAGTAGGGAGTCACACCAACACATGCACAACTCTAACACATACTCTAGAGTATGATCCCAAATGTGACTGCTACCACGAGGACAACGACCAGCTATGATTAATATTACTGAATTCCAACGACTAATGTTTTGATCATCCCACACACATTGGATCTCACTGTTTCGCTCTCACATTCTGATACTGTATCATCATGTGCATTTATTACACAAATATCCCAATCTCAGCTTCCAGTGCCTTTTAGAATGTCTGGGTATTTTGGCAGGATGATCGTGTGAAACCTTCCCCTGGGCCACGGACGACCCCACAACCAGTGGTGTCAGTCTCACTACAGGCAAATTCATGGGCAACAGATAAGCTAACGTTATAGGGATTAATCCTTATAGAAGCACTAGTACCTCTGAGGTAGATCAGTATTAACATAAACAGGTGTGTGTGTGTGTGTGGTTATTTTCAAAGGTGTCAAGTGGAGAGCACAGACTGAGTACCTAGATCAATAGTATTAATCCCAGTGTACTCCAGGATGTTAATAACATCAATGGGAGCCATAATCACACCGTTTTCCAGGAACAATCATTCACACGGCAAAACAAACTAAACTCTATTGCTTTAAGGGTTTTTGAAATGAATGCAGAACTCAAATAATCATTGGCAGATAAAATTAGATCCCTTAATAGTATTTCTGGCTGCAGGGCCCCAACAAAATCAATATCTAAGACTGAGCATTGATAATATGTGAAAAGTCAAT
Source organism: Oncorhynchus kisutch (assembly GCF_002021735.2). Classification (NCBI taxonomy): domain Eukaryota; kingdom Metazoa; phylum Chordata; class Actinopteri; order Salmoniformes; family Salmonidae; genus Oncorhynchus; species Oncorhynchus kisutch. The sequence goes on from NC_034185.2 coordinate 21,177,487, forward strand.
GTTCATATGGGGGTGGAGGCTTTTGTGTTGGTACCTGAGAGGAAATAGCCCTCACTGCATCACTAAACACAGCCGTTGTGGTGAGAAAGTTTGTCCTGAGACTCCTAATTGCCGGTCCATTCGGCTTTCAGCAAATAGATGCTGACAATTAGCGAAAGCATACACCAAATCAAACACCTTGGCAACACATTAGCGAAAAGTGGAAAATTCCTGAATGAATGCATTCATTTCAGATACATAGGACAGGTTGAACTATTGACCTTGGCTCTACTTAGGATGTTATTGGCTCTACTGTTCATCTGAAGGGCTGCCGATGACTTAATTGAAATTGCCTCAATAAAAGGCCTGCCACTGCAAACGTCAGCTCAGAGAGGTCATTTTGTACACCTTTTTTTCTGTGTAATCAGCAATATGATGGTCAGCCACTCGTGGTCCTCTATTACCTTTACTAATTGGATTGGTGTCTTGCCATGGGCGTGACGTCCCGACTATCACACTGACTGAGGTCCTTGGAGAAAACACTGGAGGAGTGGTGCTGAAACACCTCCCTGATACACAGGCTTCTGTTCTGACAAAGGGAACCTGACACTATAGCAGTTATTGGATTGTGGATACATCAGCCTCAGCTCAGCCCAGACACGGCATCCGTCCCAAATTACACCGTATTCCCTATTTAGTGCACTACTTTTGCCCTGAGCCCATAGGGGATCCCATAGGGCTCTGGTCAAAAGTAGTGCACTAAATAGGGAATAGGGTGCTATTTGAGACGGATCCATGGCTACTCTTGCTCCATCCCAATGCGCTTCAACGTTAAGGGTGGTATTACTGAAGCCCAGGACTCATCTATCTGGAGGGGCGAGGCTAATGTAAATGGCTGAGGACCAAGCAGCGCGCTAGCTGGTGGTGCTGCAGAGTTAATTGCTTTTTAAACTGGCTTCAAGAGATTATAATAGCCTGTGATGCTCTGAAAGCACAACTTGTTCAGACATGTAGAACCCTTAACTTAGCCTACAATTTCCGCGCCCTTGCAGAAATCGATTTAACATAATGCAAAAATCCCAATCAAAATCCGTATGTTTAAGCTAGAGATGAGCTGTGTCTCAATCCACCGAAACCGTCCATATCGCCCTTCCACATCTGCGGTAAGAGGTGGCAGAGCTAGAGTGGTGTTTGTTAGACCATTAGACACCCTGAAAATCGGTCTTCTCACAAAAACGTCTGTAGCATCTGAACAAGACAGCTTTCTCTGTTTTTCAAGGATCTGTTGTTCCATGTAGTGTTATTCAATGCATTTCTATTGGCTAATAGCAGTAATGCCAAATTCAATGTTTCATCCAATATATTGTTTTAAATCGCTAAATGATCCTTCGTATGACCATCTTAAAAGAATTCCATATGTTAGCTTAGACCCGGGTTAGACAGGACTTAGACTCTAGAGGGTTAAAACCAAATCAGGTTGGTTACAGATGGCAATCGGTGTTCTTGGAGAGGCGGAGGTGCTAGTACAAATGCATGGCATGAGTACAGGCAAATCAAAGCCGTATGGTGCATTGGCTTACTAAGAGCATTCATTTCCCCTGCCTGCCTGTCATGCAGGAAACTGTTCTAGCGCAAGTGTCAGCTTAAAAACTCTAATACATCCTCTACACTCAATACAGTGTTTCCGGTTTGAATTTAAAAAGGTGACAACATTTTAACACTCTCCGGTGAAACCACCACAGGGTATTTGGAACAGAGGGGTCTGTTAATTTCATTATACACAATCTAATTTCCAGCTGAGGAGTTTTTTGAGCAGGCAGCGGTATGGAAACCACATTAGGTCCTTGGAGCATAGAGTGAGGTGGACTGCTGAAACTGTCTTTTCAATAAGAAATGTTGAATGTATCCTTTAAAGTCCCAATGCAGCTATTTTTATAGCAATACAAAATTACTTCTGGGTAACAATTAAGTACCTTACTGTAATAGTTCTCCATTAAAATTGTCAAAATGAAACAAATAGCTTTTTAGCAAAAAGCGATTGAGCAAGAATTTTGCTAGGATTGTCTGGGAGTGGTCTTTAAAGTAGGTAGGGGAAAACAAAAAAATGGAGGTTATTGGCAGAGAGGTTTGGAACTATCTTTGTTATTGTTCTATTAACTTATTTACCGTCTGGTGATGTCACCAGGCAAGCTGAACCTCCAATTTTCCCTTCTTGGCAGTGCTTACGTCAGGAAAACGGAGGGCTTGCGGGTTAGTCTATGTGGTCTCAGGCAGTCAGGGGGAATTAAGTACAGGTGGGAACCATGGTGGTGCATGACATCTGCTTAATTTACTGGGACCCATAACAACATGGTATGAATGCCACCCCCATAAAAATCAACCAGACACTAACGGAACCACCCATTTTAACACTGCTACAATAGTAGTAGAGAAAATGGTGGGGAAAGAGAAATATCAGGAACGTGAAGTCCATACAGCAATAAATGGTGGGGAAAGAGAAATATCAGGAACGTGAAGTCTATACAGCAATAAATGGTGGGGAAAGAGAAATATCAGGAACGTGAAGTCTATACAGCAATAAATGGTGGGGAAAGAGAAATATCAGGAACGTGAAGTCTATACAGCAATAAATGGTGGGGAAAGAGAAATATCAGGAACGTGAAGTCTATACAGCAATAAATGGTGGGGAAAGAGAAATATCAGGAACGTGAAGTCCATACAGCAATAAATGGTGGGGAAAGAGAAATATCAGGAACGTGAAGTCCATACAGCAATAAATGGTGGGGAAAGAGAAATATCAGGAACGTGAAGTCTATACAGCAATAAATGGTGGGGAAAGAGAAATATCAGGAACGTGAAGTCTATACAGCAATAAATGGTGGGGAAAGAGAAATATCAGGAACGTGAAGTCTATACAGCAATAAATGGTGGGGAAAGAGAAATATCAGGAACGTGAAGTCTATACAGCAATAAATGGTGGCAGGAACATGCACCAGCACTTATTAGCTTTAATTTCACAGCCTTGGAATTGTTTCTTTGTTAACAGTGAAGCATGGACAAATGATCAATACGTTATTTTGCTGAAACAGCCTGATATTTTTAAGAAATAAATAACATGGGGAGCATGTTGAAAAATATAAATACAAATACAAACTCGAACTCTCTGGGGAGAGGCGCCTTGAGCATTTTCATAATGCGTTCGCTCACCCTGCAAATCAGGAAACGTGAGATTGACTGCGGGCCACCCCACCTCTCTGCTACCCAGGAGCCCATGTCATCTTCATTGTCCTTTTTTCCCTTATCATAATAGTATGAGTGAAAATAAACTGAAGTTCACAGAAAAAGGTTAAACAATGCGACAGGAAGTTTATTTTATTTGTGTAGGAGGCGAAGACATACACAATACATCGCTGAGCATCGTTTGCCATTCTTGGCCTGCACTTGCTTACTGCACCCATTCCGGGATGGGGAGGATGCTTAATATTTATGCTTCAGATAGAAAACAGGATGTCCTGCTTCCCCTGTCCCCTGTCATGTAAGATACACACTATTTGATTGTCACCCGTGATGTTACTTTTGTACAACATCCCTAATGACATCTTCCAATCATTCAACTTGATTCCAGGTACAAGCTGGAAAACACTAGCTGAAATGGTGCCTTACTATGACATTAAAATCGTATTTAAATTCAACTATTAATCTCAAAAGGAATCTTAGGGGAAAAGTAGTCTAATTTAAAAGCCTCAATGGCATACATACAGAACATTATACAAATCCCTGAGCGATATATCCTGTATGTATATATTAGACTAATATTTGAATGTGAGCCCAGTAATCAAAATCTGTTCTACTGTGACCACACAGACGCTTGGTGCCTACATCTCTCAAATGTGCTATCTAGTCACCAAAGTTGCCTTTTGCTGTGGATATTAGGGTCTATATTAAACTAATGTTTCAAACTAATCCTACCTTTTTTGATAGGTGGGAGAGTGCAGAGAGTTTTCAGGAAAACTAAGGGGAAATGGAAGATACTGATCAAAAAGTTTCCTGTATTACCATAAACATACAGTATAATACAATCCTGCCAATTCCATGGGCAGAGCATAATTCACTTGGTCAAGGAGAAGATTATTATGATTGTCTATGATGGATGAAGGCAGAGACATACAGTGCATTCGCAAAGTATTCAGACCCCTGGACTTTTTCCACACTTTTTTACATTACAGCCTTATTCTAAAATGTATTAAATAATTTCTCTCATCAATCTACACACATAAAAAAAAATACCTTAGTTACATAAGTATTCAGACCCTTTGTTATGAGAGTGGCCAGACGGAAGCCACTCCCCAGTAAAAGGCACATGACAGCCTGCTTGGAGTTTGCCAAAATGCAGCTAAAGGACTCAGACCATGAGAAACAAGATTCTCTGGAAAATGTAACTCTTTGGCCTGAGTGCCAAGCGTCACGCCTGGAGGAAACCTGGCACCATCCCGAAGGTGAAGCATGGTGGTGGCAGCATCATGTTGTGGGGATGTTTTTCAGCGGCATGGACTGGGGAGACTAGTCAGGATCAAGGGAAAGATGAACGGAGCAAAGTACAGAGAGATCTTTGATGAACCTGCTCCAGTGTACTCAGGATCTCAGACTGGGGCGAAGGTTCACCTTCCAACAGGACAACGACCCTAAGCACACATCCAAGACAACACAGGAGTGGCTTCAGGAAAAATCACTGTGTAGCAACAATCTCCTGAGAAGAATGGGAGAAACTCCCCAAACACAGGTGTGCCAAGCTTGTAGCGTCATACCCAAGAACACTCAAGGCTGTAATTGCTGCCAAAGGTGCTTCAACAAAGTAAAAGGTCTGAAAACGTATTTCAAAAATGTCTAAAAACCTGTTTTTGCTTTGGAATTCAAATCAAATTTTATTTGACACATGCGCAGAATACAATAGGTGTAGTAGACCTCACCATCAAATGTTTACTTACAAGCCCTTAACCCACAATGCAGTTCAAGAAATAGAGTTAAGAAAGTATTTACTAAATAAACTAAAAGTTTTAAAAAACTGTAAGTAACACAAGAAAATTACATAACAATAACGAGGCTATATACAGGGGGTACCGGTACCGAGTCAATGTGTGGGGGGTACAAGTTAGTATAGGTCATTTGTAAAGTGACTATGCAAAGATAATAAAAAGCGAGTAGCAGCAGTGTAAAAACAAAGGGGGGAGGCGGGGTCAAGTAAATAGCTCAGGTGGCCATTTTATTAATACTTCAGCAGTCTTATGGCTTGGGGGTAGAAGCTGAGCATTTTGGTCCTAGACTTGGCGCTCCGGTACTGATTGCTATGCCGTGGATTATGGGGCATTGTGTTTAGATTGATGAGGGGCTGTTAAGGTAACAAAATGTGGGAAAAGTCAAGGGGTCTGAATACTTTCCAAATGCACTGTACAGTAGACATCTCCTTGTAAGCAGCCTACAGGGCTGTACCTGAACTATATCCCCTGAAAATCTCCCTCTACACCCTGACAGTAGCCAAGAAGAGTAAACGCAAAACTGCAGTCTGCCCTCTGAATGTCAATCTGGGAATACAGCTGGTCTATTCACTCCTGAGCACCAGGCAGGGGAATAGATGGATAGTGTCTCAGGCTGATGGACAGGCAATGCCCAGAGTAATGAAACACTGCATACATTCTGCATCCTTCTTAATAACCACTTTCCATCTTCAGATTCCTTCTTCGAACACAACCACTCCACTACGTGCTCCCCCATATAACTTCTTTATCTAGTCCTGGCCTTGTTGGTATGCTGCTTAATACAGATGCCATGGCAACCCAAGCGTGTGGGTATCACACCGCCCTGGCAGAAATGATTGAGAATACCTTTTGCAGGTTTGTCATCATGGACCCCAGGGTAAATACTGGAAAGGATTGTTCTGAAAAGCATGTTAGTTTATTTCCTTAGATCTGAGAGGAACTCTTAGTGAGTGACAGCCATGACACTACCTCCACCAGAAACCTTGTTTATTTTTCCTGGCTTTTCCAATTATGTTTTATAAGAAGGCCCCAGGCAATTATCTGTATGCAAATATCACAGAGCAGTGAGATGAAGAGAGGTAACAGGGAGAGGAAAAAGACAGAATGAAAAAAAGGAAGAACGGAGATGGAGACTTACCGGCACACTTTGTCCTGGTGATGAGAGGTGGTCCAGGCTGGCCGGTGCCCCCCTCCCCTGGTCTGGTGAGCAGCACACGAATCTCGTACTCTGTGTCTGGGTCCAGGTGCCACAGCTTGTAGTTAGGGGAGTTGACAGCATGGGTCTCTATCCAGCTCCCTGATGTCATGCGATACTCCACCTCCTTCAGAATGATGGGGCCGTCCCCGAATATGGAGTTGGCATTGAGCTGGATCAGAAGGTAGGTGGGCCCCACGCCCAGCAGCTGAGGAGGTGCGATAGGCCGCGGGGGTTCTGGAGGACACAGGGGGGAATCAAAGCAAATGGCTTAGAACAGCACACCCCTAAAAGCGTTTCAAATTTCTAACTTTATCTATTTTTGGCAAAAGATTTCCACATCTGTGTTTTATTGCAAATTATTTTTCAAAAATAATTTTGGACTCTTTCTTCCAAATTGATAATCAACCTAATAAGATTTGTGTCATTGTCAGACCCCCAATGAACTAATCAGCATCAGCAACATGTTTAAGTTAGAATCATCTTATTTTTCATCCCTGAGCTAGACCAAGGGCGCCAAACTATCAAACACTCAGAAAAACCAGATGGTTCCCCTTCCAGTCAGTCTGGATAGGTCTGGAGTCTGGCCCAGAGCATCCTGGACTAAACTGCAAAAAGTGAACTCTAAGCAAGTGTCAGGATGTTGGCCTGGGGGTAGGTTTATGACAGTCATAAATACCTCTTCCCCCCCTTTTTCCTCTCTCTACCCTACTGATGTTACATTTGCAAAACCCGTGGTTAACATAGAGATTCTGGGAACATCAGAAGGTGGGGGGAAATGAACTATATTCTGGTAATGCGACCAGCGCTGTGTTCCAATGTCTCCTTATATGGCTGTGAATGCGCAAGGAATGAGCCTACACTTTCTGTCGTTTCCCCAAGGTGTCTGCAGCATTGTGACGTATTTGTAGGCATATCATTGGAAGATTGACCATAAGAGACTACATTTACCAGGTGCTCGCTTGGTGTCCTCCGATTATTGCGTAATCTCCAGCTGCGTGTATTTTTCCAATTGCTTCAGAGGAGAAACCCAACTGCCACGAATGACATATCATTGAATAGATATGTGAAAAACACCTTGAGGATTGATTCTAAACAACGTTTGCCATGTTTCTGTCGATATTATGGAGTTAATTTGGAAAAAAAGTTTGCCGTTGTCATGACTGAATTTTCTTTTTTTTTTCTTAGCCAAACGTGATGAACAAAACGGAGCGATTTCTCCTAAACAAATAATCTTTTGGGAAAAACTGAACATTTGCTATCTAACTGAGTGTCTCCTCATTGAAAACATCCGAAGTTCTTCAAAGGTAAATGATTTTATTTGAATGCTTTTCTTGTTTTTGTGAAAATGTTGCCTGCTGAATGCTAGGCTTAATGCTATGCTAGCTATCAATACTCTTACACAAATGCTTGTGTAGCTATGGATGAAAAGCATATTTTGAAAATCTGAGATGACAGTGTTGTTAACAAAAGGCTAAGCTTGTGAGCCAATATATTTATTTCATTTCATTTGCGATTTTCATGAATAGTTAACATTGCGTTATGGTAATGAGCTTGAGGCTATGATTACGCTCCCGGATACGGGATTGCTCGACGCAAGAAGTTAATGAATATGATGTCAGTTCGGTTGTCATCTGAGACATTCTCATCAATGATAAGATGACATAAACTCTACAGTGGAAAGTCTACACATCAGAGTTATCGGATTCACATGGAATTGTTGTTCAATTTAAATGTTTGAATATGAAATTATTCGTGATGGGATGAAATGTGATTTTAGCTTCTAAAATGTGAGATTTGGGTTTTCATAAGGTAGGGCTCTGCTCAATCAGTGGCCCGCCCCTGTGAAGGGACATGGGCTATAAAACTTTTCAAACACGCCCTCCTCTCCCTTCCTATATAAAGCCTTGACGACAATGTAACCTCCTGTTCCGAGGATGTGGGGACGACGGTCCGATGTCAGAATGGTTCAGATAATAACTACAGAACGAAGCCAACATCAGCGTGAGCTTTGGTTGCGAATGGTATGAACGTTGAACTCTTATTCACTACAGAAGTGATACCTCCTAGCCGTTGAGTTAGCAACAGCCGCTGCAAACGAGGGTTAGGAAGGAACAGACAGAGTACGACGTTACTACAACGTATCCAATTGACAACCAGAGACATTCTTCAAAGGACAAAGGACTCGGTTGGACAACACAGCCTTCCATCTACCACCAACCTACCTACTGAGCGCAGCTCAGAGTAAATATTTATTGCATTTTCCTTTTCCAAATGGGCGGTAATTTAGAATGCATAATATACTGTATTTACGATAGCACAGCTTCGCCCTTTGTTCCTCAGTCTTCCCGCTATTTCACTCAAACCCAGACCCTTTTCTTTTGTGTAACAAGCTGTCATATCTGTTCCGCCCGCTAGGGACGTTTTCCTTTATGACGTAATTTGTAATCAAGTTATGATTTAATTATGTGTATGTGTGATTCTGTGTGATTTGTTAGGTATTTAGTCAATTTTGTATTGCTGATTCAACTTGTTAGCCAGTGTTCGTGCAGATAACCAAGAATTTACAACTTTCATTTGAGACTGAATTAAGATGACAATTAATATTGACTGCTATTGATGTAAAATATTACATGGTCTTTAAGAGTTTATTCGGAAGATAACAGCTCTATAAATATTTTTTCGTGGTGCCCGACTCTCTATTTAATCACATTTACATGATTAGCTCAATCAGGTAATATTAATTATAGAGAAATTATTTTATAGAATAGCATGTCATATCACTTAATCCGGCATAGCCAAAGACACGACACAAGCCTAAATATCTTATATTGAGTAATAATTAACTTAAAATTAGTGAGGGCGTTTTTGAACCAAGCTAAATTATCTAAAGTCATTGTCAGATAATTTTGCTTATTTTAACCTAAAATAGGCTTAATACAAGTAATTCATCTTATTTCAAGATATTTTACCTTAAGACGATTAAAGGTAAAAAAAATACTTTGAAAAATATCTTGAAATACAATAAATCATTTGGGAAATAATATACAGCGCAGGAACACCACATCATCATTTTACCAAATCACATTTATTACATTCACCATTCTCACTGCAATGGAAGCCAATGAAACCCTCCCCTTAGAGAGTTAACTAACTAATGGAAGCATCCTATGTAATGTCTGAATAAATATACTGAGGGACATGAGCAGCCAATGTCATGTCATTCCATCACTTTAAGACCAATATAAGGCCTGTAAAGGGTCTGACGTCAGATGAAGTTGGTCTCTGGCTCTGCACGTCACACAGGCCTCTTTCTCTCTCCTCTCTCCCTGTCCAGATGGCTGTCGGCCGATTACTTTGTTACAGCTAATTCAACAGCAGCGGCAATACTCACAGATCACAGCAAGTCCAATCTGACAGTCACTGTACTGGTGCTGGCCCATCCTGCCCATATCATCTTTATGAACTCACGCTACCATCACAAAGTCTGGTATTCACACTTCTGCATATAGTACCTTTTATTAATGTCCACCTGTTCACCCTCCACTTAATCATATACTGCGGGTGGTACATGTACTATGGCACTGATAGTCTGAGATGGAATCCAGTGCTTTGGTTCAGCCAATCTGAATCCAGTGCTTTGGTTCAGCCAATCGTGACCTGTGCTTTTGTCTATGGAACCTAACAATTATCTACAAAAAGGCCCTGTTCAGTTTTTAGCCCTGCAGGGCATACATAGAAATATTTTGTTCATGAGACATATTTGTATTTTCTTCAATTAAGCCCAACAGAAGACCATAAATTAGAAAGTCATTGTTTTGCTTTTTTGCATTATTAATACCCAGGTGGATGTAACACTATAAAAAGCTGGTAGTGTATGTTGGTGGTGATTACAGCGTACCAGCAGAACACACAATACCTGAACCCAGGGACACTCCACTGTAGAGGGTTCCCTATAGTTTTTAAATGTGTTAGCTTCCTTGTTTTCTAATTCATCTCTCTCCATCTCAGTAGTTCATGAGACGCGTGCCGCAAAAATGATTTCCGAATTAGGCTAAGCTGGAAAATAAAATAAACCAATAACATAACAGCATTTGAGATGGTCACAACTATGGTGGGCCTATTGCACTAGTGCCAGAAAGCACATACGAAAATGCATGTTAAATTCAGACCCTTTGACTTTTTCCACATTTTGTTACATTACAGCCTTATTCTAAAATGGATTATATAAAAACATTTCCTCAGCAATCTACACACAATACCCCATAATGACAAATCGAAAAAACTAATTTTGAACATTTTGCAAATGTATTAAAAATAAAAAACAGAAACACCATATGTAAATAAGTAGTCAGACCCTTTGCTATGAGACTCAAAGTTGAGCTCAGGTGCATCCTGTTTCCATTTTCTGCAGCATTGAAGGTCCCCAAGAATACAATGGCCTCAATCATTCTTAAATGGAAGAAGTTTGGAACCACCAAGACACTTCCTAGAGCTGGCCCCCAGGCCAAACTGAGCAATTGGGGGAGAAGGGCCTTGGTCAGGGGGGTGACCGAGTTCCTCTGTGAATATGGGAGAGCCTTCCAGAAGGACAACCTTCTCTGCAGCACTCCACCAATCAGGTCTTTATGGTAGAGTGGCGTGACGGAAGCCACTCCTCAGTAAAAGGCACATGCCTGGAGGAAACCTGGCACCTTCCCTACGGTGAAGCATGGTGGTGGCAGCATCATGCTGTGGGGATGTTTTTTAGCAGCAGGGACTGAGAGACTAGTCAGGAACAAGGGAAAGATGAACAGAGCAAAGCACAGAGAGATCCTTGATGGAAACCTGCTCCAGAGCAATCAGTACCTCAGACTGGCACAAAGGTTCACCTTCCAACAGGACAACGACCCTAAGCACAGAGCCAAGACAACGCAGGAGTGGCTTCGGGACAAGTCTCTGAATGTCCTTGAGCGGCCCAGCCAGAGCCCGGTCTTGAACCTGATAGAACATCTCTGGAGAGATCTGAAAATAGCTGTGCAGTAACTCTCCCCATCCAAATCAAATCAAATTTTATTTGTCACATACACATTGTTAGCAGATGTTAATGCAAGCGTAGCGAAATGCTTGTGCTTCTAGTTCCGACAATGCAGTAATAACTAACGAGTAATCTAACCTACCAATTTCACAACAACTACCTTAATACACACAAGTGTAAAGGGATGAAGAAAATGTACATAAAGACATATGAATAAGTGATGGTACAGAACGGCATAGGCAAGATGCAGTAGATGGTATCGAGTACAGTATATACATATGAGATGAGTAATGTAGGGTATGTAAATATATAAAAGTGGCATTGTTTAAAGTGGCTAGTGATACATGTATTACATAAAGATGGCAAGATTCAGGAGATGGTATAGAGTACAGTATATACATATGACATGAGTAATGTAGGGTATGTAGACATTATATTAAGTGGCATTGTTTAAAGTGGCTAGTGATACATTTTTTACATACATTTTTTCAATATTAAAGTGGCTGGAGTTGAGTCAGTATGTTGGCAGCAGCTACTCAATGTTAGTGGTGGCTGTTTAACAGTCTGATGGCCTTGCGATAGAAGCTGTTTTTCAGTGTCTCGGTCCCAGCTTTGATGCACCTGTACTGACCTCGCCTTCTGGATGATAGCAGGGTGAACAGGCAGTGGCTCGGGTGGTTGTTGTCCTTGGTGATATTTTGGCCTTCCTGTGACATCGGGTGGTGTAGGTGTCCTGGAGGGCAGGTAGTTTGCCCCCGGTGATGCATTGTGCAGACCTCACTACCCTCTGGAGAGCCTTACGGTTGTGGGCGGAGCAGTTGCCGTACCAGGCGGTGATACAGCCCGACAGGATGCTCTCGATTGTGCATCTGTAAAAGTTTGTGAGTGCTTTTGGTGACAAGTCTAATTTCTTCGGCCTCCCAAGGTTGAAGAGGCGCTGCTGCGTCTTCTTCACCACGCTGTCTGTGTGGGTGGACCAATTCAGTTTGTATGTGATGTGTACGCCGAGGAACTTAAAACTTATTACCCTCTCCACTACTGTCCCGTCGATGTGGATAGGGGGGTGCGCCCTCTGCTGTTTCCTGAAGTCCATGATCATCTCCTTTGTTTTGCTGACGTTGAGTGTGAGGTTATTTCCCTGACACCACACTCCGAGGGCCCTCACCTCCTCCCTGTAGGCCATCTCGTCGTTGTTGGTAATCAAGCCTACCACTGTAATGTCGTCTGCAAACTTGATGATTGAGTTGGAGGCGTGCATGGCCACGCAGTCGTGGGTGAACAGGGAGTACAGGAGAGGGCTCAGAACGCACCCATGTGGGGCCCCAGTGTTGAGGATCAGTGGGGTGGAGATGTTGTTACCTACCCTCACCACCTGGGGGCGGCCCGTCAGGAAGTCCAGTACCCAGTTGCACAGGGCGGGGTTGAGACCCAGGGTCTCGAGCTTGATGACGAGTTTGGAGGGTACTGTGTTGTTAAATGCTGAGCTGTAGTCGATGAACAGCATTCTCACATAGGTATTCCTCTTGTCCAGGTGTGTTAGGGCAGTGTGGTTGCGATTGCGTCGTCTGTGGACCTATTGGGGCGGGAAACAAATTGGAGTGGGTCTAGGGTGTCAGGTAGGGTGGAGATGATATGGTCCTTGACTAGTCTCTCAAAGCGCTTCATGATTACAGAAGTAGTCGTTTAGCTCAGTTACCTTAGCTTTCTTGGGAAGAGGAACAATGGTGGAAATCTTGAAGCATGTGGGAACAGCAGACTGGGATAAGGATTGATTGAATATGTCCGTAAACACACCAGCCAGCTGGTCTGCACATGCTCTGAGGACGCGGCTGGGGGATGCCGCCTGGGCCTTCAGCCTTGCGAGGGTTAACACGTTTAAATGTTTTACTCACGTCGGCTGCAGTGAAGGAGAGGCCGCAGGTTTTGGTAGCGGTCCGAGTCAGTGGCACTGTATTGTCCTCAAAGCGAGCAAAGAAGTTGTTTAGTCTGTCTGGGAGCAAGACATCCTGGTCTGCGACGGGGCTGGTTTTCTTTTTGTAATCCGTGATTGACTGTAGACCCTACCACATACCTCTTGTGTCTGAGCTGTTGAATTGCAACCTGACCGAGCTTGAGAGCATCTGCAGAGAAGAATGAGAGAAACTCCCGAAATGCAGGTGTGCCAAGCTTATAGCGTCATACCCAAGAAGACTCGATGCTGTAATCCCTGCCAAAGGTGCTTCAACAAAGTACTGAGTAAAGGGTCTGAATACTTATGAAAATGTGATATTTCATTTTATTTTTTATAAATTAGCAAACATTTCTGAAAACCTGTTTTTGCTTTGTCATTATGGGGTATTGTGTGTAGACCGATGAGGGAAAAAAAGATGTAATACATTTTAGAATAAGGCTGTAACGTAACAAAACGTGGAAAAAGTCAAGCGGTCTGAATACTTTCCAAGGGCACTGTATTTCTACTTTCCCTTTAAGGTCACCTCAGGACTTGGGCTACAGGTGGCCTAGAGTTTAGAGCATTGGGCCAGTAACATAAGGTCGCTGGTTCTAATACCCAAGCCTACAAGGTGAAAAATCTGTCGATGTGCCCTTGAGCAAACCATAATTTTCTCCGGGGGCACTGTACTACTACTACTACTACTATGGCTGCACATATCCAGTGCATGTGACAATAAAACATCTATTTTTTTTGTTTGAATTCCTGAAACTCTTTTTCCTGGTAATTTTATTGGGTCAAAATACTGGATAACTAATAGACAACAACTAAAACAAACCAGAAACCTTCACAATATATTTGATCGAAAACAATTAATTATTGAAGCCGGTGATGTTTATTAGGTAGAAGTCGTTTTCCAAGAAAACAAACCAACCCCATCAATGGAAAAAATAGAAAGAGGAAAAAGGCCATTTAAATGCAGAGGCAATTGCCAATATAATTTGTACTTGTACCTGTAGGCGAGGACCATTCTCATTTCATTAAGATGTTTGGAGGAAACGGCGTAAACACAATAGAGGAGGTCTGGAGTAACTGACACACAAAATGTCTTCTTTCAACTAAAAAACTATAAATATGCTTCCAATAAAATGCACAGTAGGATGGGGAAGGTTTTAGGCATGGCAGGCAGGCTGACTCTCCCCATTTAGGGCATCATAACGGAGGAGTGAAGATAGAGCTAGTTGGACTGAGCAGGTTGTGTGTGTGTGTGTGTGTGTGTGTGTGTGTGTGTGTGTGTGTGTGTGTGTGTGTGTGTGTGTGTGTGTGTGTGTGTGTGTGTGTGTGTGTGTGTGTGTGTGTGTGTGTGTGTGTGTGTGTGTGTGTGTGTGTGAGTGAGTGAGTGAGTGAGTGAGTGAGTGAGTGAGTGAGTGAGTGAGTTGCAGAGGAATCTTTCATCAGCTGGCATTATTGCTTCTCCCCAAGCAGCCCATCCATCATGTGTGTGGTGACAGTGTGGAATGATATCGCCGAGCCCTCGCATTACTGCTCCTTGAACCTTGTCTCATCCATCTCTCACATCCTTCAGCAGGCCACGCTAATAAACATCCGCCTTGCAATCGCACAACTTACTGACTGGCCAACCTGCAGCTCAACTCCGCTGTGACTGGTCTAACCCAGCCCCAAGCAGCCCTGGCTCCGGAGCCATTCTAATAGTAATTGATTTTCATTTATTTCCGATATAGACGACAGTCTCCAAGGCAGTATGTTGATAAAAAAAAACAGTGGGAGGAGAGAGAGAGCTGCAGCAACTTCATTTTATGCGTGAGGAAACGCTCGGGTCCGCTCTGGCTTTAAAAAAAAGCTAATGACAAGATCTGAGAAATGACAGTGACAGGGCAGGCCTTGGAACAACAAAGCGCACACAGCAATCTCCATCTGACTGATGCTGTTATAGGACACAGAGGAGTGATCCCTTCCACCATCTGTCTCCCCCACCTTACCTCCAGCATGCAGACACTGTTTGGGCAGGCGGTATTAGGCTATCATCTACAACGTGACAATCATTCTGCCTCTCAAACCCTGTGGTTAACCAGCAAACATAGTCCACAAGCCCTCGTGGCTTGGAATCAATCCAGTTTCATATTCATATCCTTAGAAAAATCTGTTCCTTTCTTGGTGTTTCTCTTTTCTGTGCATTCCAAGTTCTTCCTTTGGCATCATTATGAGGCTTCATCAGAGTTTAACAATCTCTCTTTGAGCCTGAGGTTGTCAAGCAGGAGCCTTTCTTCAGTGTGGGATGAGCTGGCACTTATCAAGTTTGAATCTACTTTTAAGCAGAAAATATCTCCCAGCCTGCCTCTCTGCTGACAGTCGTGTCTGCCACCAATCAGCCAGTTTGTTTACGGCAGGGAACCACACTGTCCCCCACACATACACACCAGGGGAGATGACAGCACACTATCTACACAACAGTTATTAAAGTGTACACACACACATACATGCACAAGAAGACAACAGACTAGAACTCCTTAGATTAAGTACATATTTCACATGGTTTCCTGATCATAGAGCCTTGGATAAGATATGAAATTGAAATACCATATTGAAAATTGCACCTAAGGTCACCTCAGCAATCATTTCAATAAGCCGTAAGAAATAACTTTAACGATCAAAGCCGTGAACGGGTTCCTTTCATTTGTTAAAGCAGAGCTCAACAGGCATGTTTGTTTTAGGCTCTGTTCCAATGAGCAACCTTGTCAATAAAGTTTAGATTCTACTAGGAATGGGGCAACATGATTACTCAAAAAGCTCTGGGAGCCACGCATACCTCATGACAAAGTCAATTGTGCTCCACAGTGTGTTGTTTCTTTCACCGCTGGGGGACACATAGATCAATAGTTCTTCTGTGAAAGGAATTTGCCACTGAAATTTTCATTTGTTACAAAGGGGACCAAAATAGCCGGCAGCATCCTCTGTCACTTCGGCTTTGGCAGAGCAGCCACTAATAAACTACTACCCTTAGGTCATAAACGACAATGGGCAACTCCATGCCAGCTCTCATTATGGGCCGCCCGTATCAATGGCCCCAAAATTTCCTTTAAAATTACCATCTTTCAGATCGGTGTAGCAGGATGTCTGCTTTCAAGCGCTAGTGAGATATTGGACCTGTCAGTGCAGTTAATGTTGAACTACCTTCTAACACCAGGGTTCTGGGACCCTCTGGCCCAAGCTAAAAATAAGATTTGCTTTACCGATGCAAAAAAACTGGCCTTCCCTTCCTCTTGGTTGGGGGCGGAGGTAGGAACTTTGAAGAAGCCAAGATTGATTGTCTGCACTAATTCTCTGTGTGGCTGGAGATATGCAGAGCAGCTCAGAGAGAGAGAGAAAGACATCTCCTGATTATGAGGTGTCTGTTGAAGCATGGCTGGGAGCCAAGCCTCTCTGCTCTCTCCACTGACCACATCTGAGAAGCATTTCCACAAGCAGACTTCAGACATCATGACATGAGAACTTGTGTAATTATTCTCCCTTTTGGTGAATCTCATTTTAATATCCAAATAATATTCAAATTCCTCTGCCTGAATAAACATATGCTAGTTGTGTGTTCCCTCACATATGTATTTTTGATATCTGCATAATGTTTATGAAGAAATATTTTGGGAGTTTTGCAACTGAGTTCAAAACTACAATTGACAAAACTGATGTATACTATTTATTGTAATCAAATTCTTTACAATCAGTCAAATAGATATGGTAGATTTATGAGGTAATAATCAGATGTGCATGGATGAATTTACATACCAAGATATCATCTGATGAGGACACACATACCTCTGACGATGAGTCCAGCGAAGTTGGACACACCTGATCCTCTCTCTGACTGGGTGACACATCGGTAAAGGTCTTGGTCCAGACTAGTCACTTCCTTGAGTCTAAACGAGGCAGCGAACCGCCTGTGGTTGATGTTCTTAGTTGACGCCACGGGAATGTCCTCCCCATTTCTCCTCTGCAAGATAAAAACATTAAGGAAAACATATGAGTTTGTACTTATTGGAAGGACGTTGCCTTACATCGGGAAGATGACGGATTACTTATTAAAAACAGAAAGTTTGTAAAATCTTTCAAACATCAAGGATGCGTCTGGCTGATAGCACATAAAAGTGTATCTCGGCGGGAGCCAATGAATGCGTCTGTTAAAGCACCCAGAGCTTATCATCACTGGGATCGTTATCAGACAAGTTTGATATCAACAGCAGTGCCTCTTTTACATTTTCACCTCCACAACCGCCGGCACCGAAAAGGTCACATCGCCTCTCTCACTTTTCCACCCAGTCATCCATGAGAGGAGTTCTCTTATTCCCTCTCTACCTCCTTCTCACCTCCATCCCTCTCGTGCTCTATTTCTGTGAGTCTTATCAGTTCACCCTAGGCTTTAGGGAGGGCTTAGATCATGCCCTCACCTGAACAGTAATTTTCCCACAGCCCTAGCTGACAAAATTGATTTTACTGCATTCTTTCTTAATAGAAATTTCCCCCCAAAAAGACGTGGCATTTCCTTGAGCCGGGTATTGGACTTGAGAGGGGGTAGAGAGGTGTTTGAGTTATGAGGACACAATGCTCAGTGATATCCTGAGTGATGAATTGTACTGTGGGATCATTTTAATGTTACTTTTTGTCAGTTGGTGTGATCCATAAACAACAGTTTGACCCGCATCCTTATAAATCAATCCAGAGGTTCAACGCCATTATCCCAGAAACCCTAGACCCACTCCAATTTGCATACCACCCCAACAGATCCATAGATGATGCAATCTCTATTGCACTCCACACTGCCCTTTCCCACCTGGACAAAAATGTGAAAATGCTATTAATTGACTACAGCTCAGCGTTCAACACCATAGTGCCCTCAAAGCTCATCAATAAGCTAAGGTCCCTGGGACGAAACACCTCCCTCTGCAACTGGATCCTGGACTTCCTGACGGGCCGCCCCCAGGTGGTAAGGGTAGGTAACAACGATCGCGATCCTCAACACAGGGGCCCCTCAGGGGTGCATGCTCAGTCCGCTTCTGTACTCCCTGTTCACTCATGACTGCACGGCCAGGCACGACTCCAACACCATCATTACATTTGCAGATGACACAACAGTGGTAGGCCTGATCACAGAAAACGACGAGAAAGCCTATAGGGAGGAGGTAAAAGACCTGGCCGTGTGGTGCCAGGACAACAACCTCTCCCTCAACATGATCAAGACAAAGGAGATGATTGTGGACTACAAGAAAAAGAGGACAGAGCACGCCCCCATTCTCATCGACAGGGCTGTAGTGGAGCAGGACGAGAGCTTAAAGTTCCTTGGTGTCCACATCACCAACAAACTAACATGGTCCACGCACATCAAGACAGTCGTGAAGAGGGCACGACAAAACCTATTGCCCCTCGGGAGACTAAAAAGATTTGGCATGGGTCCTCAGATCCTCAAAAGGTTCTACAGCTGTACCATCGAGAGCATCCTGACTGGTTGCATCACTGCCAGGTATGGCAACTGCTCGGCCTCTAACCGCAAGGCACTACAGAGGGTAGAGGTCGACCGATTAAATCGGAATGGCCGATTAATTAGGGCCAATTTCAAGTTTTCATAACAAATCGGTCATTTTTGGACACCGATCATGGCCGATTACATTTCACGCCACAAGGCGACTGCGTGGCAGGCTGACTACCTGTTATGCGAGTGCAAGCAAGGAGCCAAGGTAAGGCACTAGCTAGCATTAAATGCATCTTATAAAAAACAATCAATCTTAATATAATCACTAGTTAACTACACATGGTTGATGATTTTACTAGTTTATCTAGCTTGTCCTGCGTTGCATATAATCGATGCGGTGCCTGTTAATTTATCATTGAATCACAGCCTACTTCGCCAAATGGGTGATTTAACACGCGCATTCGCGAAGAAAGCACTGTGGTTACACCAATGTGTACCTAACCATAAACATCACACCTTTCTTAAAATCAATACACAAGTATATATTTTTAAACCTGCATATTATGTTAATATTGCCTGCTAACATGAATTTATTTTAACTAGGGAAATTGTGTCACTTTTCTTGTGTTCTGTGCAACAGAGTCAGGGTATATGCAGCAGTTTGGGCCGCCTGGCTCGTTGCGAACTGTTTGAAGACCATTTCCTCCTAACAAAGACAGCCAACTTCGCCAAACGGGGGATGATTTCACAAAAGAGCATTTGCGAAAAAAGCACAATCGTTGCATGAATGTACCGAACCATAAACATCAATGCCTTTCTTAAAATCAATACACAGAAGTACACTGCTCAAAAAAATAAAGGAAACACTAAAATAACACATCCTAGATCTGAATGAATGAAATATTCTTATTAAATACTTTTTTCTTTACATAGTTGAATGTGCTGACAACAAAATCACACAAAAATTATCAATGGAAATCAAATGGAGCAACCCATGGAGGTCTGGATTTGGAGTCACACTCAAAATCAAAGTGTAAAACCACACTACAGGCTGATCCAACTTTGATGTAATGTCCTTAAAGCAAGTCAAAATGAGGCTCAGTAGTGTGTGTGGCCTCCACGTGCCTGTATGACCTCCCTACAACGCCTGGGCATGCTCCTGATGAGGTGGCGGATGGTCTCCTGAGGGATCTCCTCCCAGACCTGGACTAAAGCATCCGCCAACTCCTGGACAGTCTGTGGTGCAACGTGGCGTTGGTGGATGGAGCGAGACATGATGTCCCAGATGTGCTCAATTGGATTCAGGTCTGGGGAACGGGCGGGCCAGTCCATAGCATCAATGCCTTCCTCTTGCAGGAACCGCTGATACACTCCAGCCACATGAGGTCTAGCATTGTCTTGCATTAGGAGGAACCCAGGGCCAACCGCACCAGCATATGGTCTCACAAGTGGTCTGAGGATCTCATCTCGGTACCTAATGGCAGTCAGGCTACCTCTGGTGAGCATATGGAGGGCTGTGCGGCCCCCCAAAGAATTGCCACCCCACACCATGACTGACCCACCGCCAAACCAGTCATGCTGGAGGATGTTGCAGGCAGCAGAACGTTCTCCACGGCGTCTCCAGACTGTCACGTCTGTCACATGTGCTCAGTGTGAACCTGCTTTCATCTGTGAAGAGCACAGGGCGCCGGTGGTGAATTTGCCAATCTTGGTGTTCTCTGGCAAATGCCAAACGTCCTGCACGGTGTTGGGCTGTAAGCACAACCCCCACCTGTGGACATCGGGTCCTCATACCACCCTCATGGAGTCTGTTTCTGACCGTTTGAGCAGACACATGCACATTTGTGGCCTGCTGGAGGTCATTTTGCAGGGCTCTGGCAGTGCTCCTCCTTGCACAAAGGTGGAGGTAGCGGTCCTGCTGCTGGTTTGTTGCCCTCCTACGGCCTCCTCCACGTCTCCTGATGTACTGGCCTGTCTCCTGGTAGCGCCTCCATGCTCTGGACACTACGGTGACAGACACAGCAAACCTTCTTGCCACATCTCACATTGATGTGCCATCCTGGATTAGCTGCACTACCTGAGCCACTTGCGTGGGTTGTAGACTCCGTCTCATGCTACCACTAGAGTGAAAGCACTGCCAGCATTCAAAAGTGACCAAAATATCAGCCAGGAAGCATAGGAACTGAGAAGTGGTCTGTGGTCCCCACCTGCAGAACCACTCCTTTACTGGGGGTGTCTTGCTAAATGCCTATAATTTCCACCTGTTGTCTATTCCATTTGCACAACAGCATGTGAAATTTATTGTCAATCAGTGTTGCTTCCTAAGTGGACAGTTTGATTTCACAGAAGTGTGATTGACTGGAGTTACATTGTTGTGTTTAAGTGTTCCCTTTATTTTTTTGAGCAGTGTATATATTTTTAAACCTGCATATTTACAGTGCCTTGCGAAAGTATTCGGCCCCCTTGAACTTTGCGAGCTTTTGCCACATTTCAGGCTTCAAACATAAAGATATAAAACTGTATTTTTTGTGAAGAATCAACAACAAGTGGGACACAATCATGAATTGGAACGACATTTATTGGATATTTCAAACTTTTTGAACAAATCAAAAACAGAAAATTGGGCGTGCTAAATTATTACTTTCGCAAGGCACTGTATATATATATATTTTTTAAGAATTTGGCTGATTAATTGGTATCGGCTTTTTTTGGACCTCCAATAATCGCTATCGGTGTTGAAAAATCATAATCGTTCAACCTCTAATAGAGGGTAGTGTGAACGGCCCAGTATATCACTGGGGCCAAGCTTCCTGCCATCCAGGACCTCTATACCAGGCGGTGACAGAGGAAGGCCCTAAAAATTGTCCAAGACTCCAGCCACTCTAGTCATAGACTGTTCTCTCTGCTACCGCCTGGCAAGCGGTATTGGTAGCGCCAAGTCGAGGTCTTAGAGGCTTCTAAACAGCTTCTAGCCCCAAGCCATAAGACTCCTGAACATCGAGCCAAATGGCTACCCAGGCTAGTTACTTTAATAACGCTACCTACATATACATACTACCTCATATAACGGGTGCCCCCACACATTGACTCTGTATCGGTACCCCTCCCCTGTATATAGTCTCGCTATTGTTATTTCACTGCTGCTTTTTAATTACTTGTTACTTTAAACTGTTATTCTTACCTGTATTTTTTTGAAACTGCATTGTTGGTCAGGGACTCATAAGTAAGCATTTCACTGTAAGGTCTACTGTTGTATTTGGCACATGTGACTATTAAAATTGGATTTGATCTGTACAGTGGCTAGCCCTGCTCCCAATCACAGTCCATACCTGCAGCCACAGCCTGTTGTTCACGGTATCCCGGCCGGTGGCGATGCACTGGAAGGTGGCGTTCTGCCCGGCGTTGACTTCCACATCTCCCAGGCGCAGGAAGTGAGGCGATTTATCTATGGGGAAGAAAACAATTACAGCAGTCATAAACGCAGAGCACACGACATGATCAATGCAGCCCTGCGGTTTCCCAGCACCCCCCTTTTCTCGCCATGTCAGACGGCAAGTCCTAGTAACTACCTCATCTGTCACACAAACACAGCCAGAGCTGAGTGGGTGAAGTGGTTACTGGTAAACACTTTCAATAAACATACACCGCTGCTGGGAACAGCCTGGATTATTACAATACACACTTGCACCTCAAGTCAAAAGATACTAGTGTTCTAAGAGGGAAAGGAAACCTATGTGGTCTGGAAATAAAATACCCAACAACAACATTAAACTAACATGAGAAGGATGGAGTCTTTTTTGGAAAAAATAATATTAACAAGCAGAGTTCTGATATGGACAGCTAAATTATTCATGGTGATTTGGAAGGTTGGCAGCCCAGATGCTGCGTGGTAGTCTGGAGCGGTGCCAGCAGTAATTGAGCACACGTAACTAGGAGGAACATTTACGAAACAGCGCTAAACTCTGAACACAACAGGACCAAAACGGTTGTCTGGCTTCACACTGTTGTTAATGTCCAGGGATCCTCGTTACAGATTACCTAACGAGCCAAACGATGGCTTGGCTATTCATACTTTGAATACATTAACTATGACTTTATCAATGTATAGAGACACCAAGTTTTTCTCTCTGCAACAAAGACATGTTCAAGTTTAAAATTGATGCATTTAAAATGAATTATCTTTCTTCGATTTGACTTTGAGAAGGAAAACTCAGTGCCTGTAGTTTTTCTTGTATTTTTTATTAGTGTTTTGGAGTGATTCTGAATTTAATTGTCTTCTATAATCAAGCAGTGAATTCAAGTCACAGCCGCAGGGTAATCCTCCAAATTACCCTTCATACTCTGGTGGAAAAACTGATTAGGGATATTTTATGCACATACCATACATACAAAGAGACAGCATCGTAGACTGCGAGAGCACTACAGTGTGAGATCGAGGCCATTGTGAAGAGAGAAGAAAAGAGGAGATAATCCAATGGACTAGTGATAGGACCTTAGAAAAAGACCCAAACATAGTGATTTAACTCATTTGACTCTAGGGACTATTGCTAAAATAGAGACTGTAAATCACTGTGTCCAATGGTTTGTCAGCTTGGGTGAGTGCTTAGCTAGTTCATTATCATCAGTGCAATGGGTGGATAGAAGCTGGGTGGTTCAGCACACACTAATTTCACACAGAGCTTAGTTAGAGATCCATCCTAGCGTCAGTGCTGCTGAAGAGCTGCAAGCTTCTCTTGAGACAGGGATCAGGAAGAGGACATGGTGCAAAAGAAAATGGCATTTGCTGATTATCCCCTGTTGGTCACAATCAAGAGCATTTGTTACTGAAGAGCAACCATGCACTTACTAGGACTATGATTGCTTTACTATAGCACTCACTAAACACTCCAAAGTAGTAAATGGTTGAATGATGGAGAGGGAAGGGTAATTATTATTTCATTATTATTGTTAAATCCAACAGAAATGACCCTCTGGAGTGACGCCATTAGCAGATTATCTCCAAATTAGCCTGGGACGTACCAGTCCCCTGAGTCAATCCACTTACCCCACTGCCAAATGAGGGGTGGCTAGTGCTCAGTACTGCTCACTGCTCAGATCATTTCTCTGGATGCAGCTGTCAATTTAAATGAATGCTGTTACTGTGGAGGCTAGGGCTGTGTCCAAAATGGCATCCTATTCCCTTCATAGTGCACTAAAGGGCTCTGGCCAAAAGTAGTGCACTATGTAGGGAATAGGGTGCCATTTGGGGTGTAACCTAGGAGGTAGCAGGACAGGATGCATGACTGGACACACTGGACTGCACCAGTCTAGTCCTCAAAGGGTGTAGGGTACCTAAACCAGCCATTTTACCCACCATTTAGAATTAATTGATGATGGTTAGTTTTATAAAGGTTTGTTACGCTGTTCAAAAGGATTACAGTCCTAGTTAGGAGCTCTTCTCAGTGAATTGGGATATCTTTACATTATTTAATGTTAATTATTTTATCATCCTGGATAGACTATATAACTGAGGGAATTGTAAAATCCAAATATCTCAATGTTCAGGTTGGACCCCATCGATGTGTAAGAGTATGAATACAAAGCAAACAACTGTGGACACACACACACACTTTAAAATAAATTACATTTCTTATTCAATAATGAAAAGTCTATTCTTTCTAATGGCGTCTCAGATTCTTGGCATCTGTAGAAACTGTCGGAAACATGCTTAACTGTGTCTTTGTAAAATGGTCTCTGGATGAAAATTAAGAAATCCACAAATATATTTAATGGTCAGGTTATCAGGAAGCCAGGGATTTTTTTAAGGTTAACGTTCAAGTACCTCATTGTGCTGAAGTGGGTGGAAGCCAGCTATTACAACCCATAAAGCCATGCTGAGAGAGCACAATTATCCTTTATTACACGGAAGATTCATTTATTAGTATATTTATTTATTCCCTCCTGCGCCGACACTGATGTTTTCAAATGCAGGTCAGCCCACTTTATTATCTTCCAGCAGCAAACCTTGCTCACCTCATCCTTCCCCTCTACCAGGTCACCTTCTTATCTTAATTTTCGGAGCAACAAAAAACCCATCAGCAGCAATGCAGGAGTGTCTGGTAATTACTGCCTGTGTAATGACTTACCACATGGATAGCTCAGAACCTGGATGTCATCAATCGCAATGAAGCCGGTCTTCCCGTCCGAGACCTCCGCCTCAAATATGACCTATCAGAAAGAGAGAGAGAGAGGACGGAGGGGGAGAGAGGATGTTAACAACGCTTATTTCCATCAAGTTTTCTCAGATTGATCCCCAATGCTCCATCATTCTGTCCAGGACACTTGTAGGTTCCAACAAGAAGCTGTTTGGTACATCCGCTGTGGGCACTTTATGGTGACGTGGGATGTGATCGTAAACTGAAATCAGTCTTGCACACAGATGGGAAAAAAGGACCCGTTTTGTGGGCAGAACATATGGTTCAGCCTTAATAGGTTGACACACAATGTAAACCCGAGTTTAACGTGTATACCTTTGTGTGAGGGCTAGCAGGCAATGTCTTACATGCATGGCAGTTTTCAATTGCTGCATCCACAATACAAATTGATGGATGGGCCTCTTCGGCCAACTCACCAAAAATGTGGTTATTTGTTGGAATGTACCCAGCTTCTACTAAAGAAAAAGACAGAGTCCATCACCCTTTTCTGCCCATAGGATATATCAAACTGGCTCACATGGTATTGTTCTATTCTGGACACATAAGTATGCCTAAGTGTTGGAGGGCCAACGAGAACAGATGTACATTTCTATAAATGGTCAATTCAAAAGGTTTTGCCTCCACTTGAAGCTGATTATAGAAAATAACCCTTCAACATTGTGTGCACTTTGTTTTTCACAGAACACAACCTTAAATTAATCTTTCTTAGAATTCACAATGTACTAAATCTATTGTGAGATCTAAAGGACAATTTACAGCTGAATCCTGATCCCCTGAATTTCTAAGCATGACTTTCAGCAAGAAAAGAGAGAGAGACAGAATAAACATTTACAGTAATAGTTCATGCCAGCTGCAGCCTAGCTCTAGCTTAAGGGTGTCACGCCCCTTTTGTAAGCCTGCGTGTGAATTCCCCACCCCCCAAAAAAGGCTCAACATACTGTTTTAGTATTTAGTATTTATTAGGATCCCCAATTAGCTAGTGCCGAGGCAGCGGCTACTCTTCCTGGGTCAAAAAGGAAACAACACAACAAAATAAAATACATAATATATATAAATATACATACACTATAGCACTACATTTACATTACAATTTAGCAGACGCTCCTCATCTAGAGTGACCCACAACTAGTGTATTCATCTTAAGATAGCCAGGCGAGACAACCACACATCACAGTCGTATCACATACATAATACAATACATAATGCAAAGCAAAACACAGTCCCCATTGTGTTGTTATTTTTTCTGTTTTTTTCATCTGGTTTTATTGCTAGCTTGAGTTACCTGCGATGGCAGAGGGTTCCATTTAGTCATGGCTCAATTTAATACTGTGTGTTTCCCAGCCCCTGTTCTGGACAAGGGGACTGTGAAAAGACCTCTGGTTGCATGTCTTGTGTGATACCGATGAATATCTGAACTGTGTGCCCACTGCTTGAACACAGTTCGGTACCTTCAGCACATCAACACCTCACACAAAGACCAACAGTGATGCAGTCAATCTCTCCTAAACTTTGAGCCAGGAATGATAAGCATGCATCATTGACATTCGTCCTCTGTGTACATCAAAGTGCAATACGTGCTGCTCTGTCCTGGAACAACTGCAATTTGCTGCACCTGACCACATAACTGGGCAGTATTCCAGATGCGACAAAACTAGGGCCTTTGGGACCTGTCTGCTTGTCTTAGATGTCAAGAAAGCAGAGCAAGAATAGTAGAATACAAAAAGGTGCAATTTGAAATGTGGTTTTGCATCAGTAGTGTTACTCTTATGTCAGTCACTGACAGTCACTCAATTAGCCCATGTCAGCAAAATAATTCACGTTGATAAGTTAGTCTAGCGGCCAGCTATCTAAACTTGTAGTAATCATGGTCGAATTAGTGACGGGGGGGGGGGGGGGGGGCATTTGTATTTGATTTGTGTTTATTATGGTTCGCCATTAGCTGCCAAAGCAGCAGCTACTCTTCCGGGGGTCTGGCAAAATTAAGGCAGTTATACAATTTAAAAAACATTACAATACATTCATAACAGAATTCACAACACACTAAGTGTGTGCCCTCAGTCCCCTACTCCACTACCACATATCTACAACACAAAATCCATGTGTACGTGTGCATGTGCATATAGCGCATATGTTATCATGTGTGTATGCATGGAGTTTGTGCATGTTGGTGTTGCTTCACAGTCCCCGCTGTTCCATAAGGTGAATTTGTATAACTTTTTAAAATTTGATTCTACTGCTTACATCAGTTACCTGATGTAGAATAGAGTTCCATGTAGTCATGGCTCTATGTAGTACTGTGCACCTCCCATAGTCTGTTCTGGACTTGGGGACTGTGAAGAGACCACTGGTGGTATGTCTTGTGGGGTATGCATGGGTGCTAGTCGATTAAATAGACAGCTCGGTGCTTTCAACATGTCAATACCTCTCACAAATACAAGTAGTGATGAAGTCAATCTCTCCTACACTTTGAACCAGGAGAGATTGACATGCATATTATTAATGTTTGCTCTCTGTGTACATCCAAGGGCCAGCCGTGCTGCTCTCTTTTGAGCCAATTGCAAATGTCCCTCTTCGTGGCACCTGACCACCAATTTTGCTGATAGTACTGTTAAGAAGGTAGAAGGTACTGAACAAAACATATAAATGCAACATGCAACAATTTTACTGAGTTACAGTTCATATAAGGAAATAAGGAAATGTAAATAAATTCATTAGGCCCTAGTCTATGGATTTCACATGACTGAGCAGGGGCGCAGCCATGGGTGGGCATAGGCCCACCAACTGGGGAGCCAGGCCCAGCAAATCAGAATGACTTTTCCCCCACAAAAGGGCATTATTACAGACATAAATACTCCCCAGACAATCCCGAATGTGAAGAAGCCAGATGTGGAGGTCCTGGACTGGCGTGGTTACACGTGGTCTGCGGTTGTGAGGCCAGTTGGACATACTGCCAAATTCTCTAAATAAAATGATGTTGAGGCAGCTTATGGTAGAGAAATTAACATTTAGTTCCCTTGCAACAGCTCTGGCGGACATTCCTGCAGTTAGCATGCCAATTGCATGCTCCTTCAAAACTCTGTGGCACTGTGTTGTGTGACAAAACAGCACATTTTACAGTGCCTTTTATTGTCCCCAGCAAAAGGTGCACCTGTGTAATGATCATGATGTTCAAATCAGCTTCTCGATATGCCACACCAGTCAAGTGGATGGATTATCTTGGCAAAGGAAAAACGTTCACTTACAGGGATGTAAACAAAGTTCTGCTTAGAATTTGAGAGAAATATGATTTTTGTGTGTATGTCAGGGATGTTTTATTTCAACTCATAAAACATAGGACCATCATTTTACATGTTGAGTTTATATTTTTGTTCGGTATAGAATTGCAAGAAATTAATACTAAAACCTCCATTTTTTTCTCTCCTCTGTCAAGACGATGGCCGCTAGATTGTTTTGCTTGCAAGGTGAGGGAAACAACATTTTGCTTAGAGTCCCCAAATGGCTAGGGCCGCCTCTGACTACATCTTGGTATGGATGTGGGGACACAGACCCGCGAGCCACTGCGCACCCCCATGATGAGTATTTTGTGGCCCCCACCCCCATCAAAGTTGCCCATCCCTGCTCTAGCTTAAAGATGATATTTAGCTTTTAGGTGAGATACATAACCTTTTAAGTGATCTCCCTCTTAATGCATACGATATTGGCTAAACAAATCTTAAGCCAGCACTTGCGATAATTCCAATACGAAGATTATGGTATAGATTTTGAAGGAAGCAGTGGATCTAAGTACAGTCAGTGCAACCATGGGAATCTGCCATGACCCCCCCCCGCCCCCTTCTATAGATCTACTTTCCACAACTAGTGAAAATGGACACAGATGTACTGTATTCGGTTAGCAGATTATTAACTCAATACCATGATCTTATTAGAGCCTGGTCTTACAACATAGATGAACAACAACACCTATTAGTCTTTGGGGTACGAGGTGATAGAGTAGCCATTTCCAAACTACCGATTGCAATTTTCAGTTGTCACAGTAAAGAGAAGAGGCTGGACATCATTGAAAATTGAAGTTGAGAACAAACAAAAAACAAACTCTGCTGTGACACCCTGTGCTGGAGCAATTATCTTAACTGAGCTAACTGCAACAGACTAGCCCTTATATCACCCTGCCATAAACCAGTGAGCTCTCCTCAGAGCATCAGCCCCCTGACAGCTCTTTGAAAAGAACAAACTCTGAACCCCTCCAGGTGGGGAGAAGACGGTGACATATTCACAACACAGGCTGAGGATGACAGCCAACGGAATAAAAACACTCAGAGTGGATATATGCAAATTGGTGGTTTACATTTGTTCATCCCATTTTGATTTGAGGAACTAAGGAGTTTACTCAGCAACCCGGTGATAAAGTTAAATTATCCCAAAATGTCTCCACACAATAAATCAATACAGACCAAATGAAAGTCTCTGAAAAGGTGAAATACACAGCAAACTCAAATCAAATTATATTTGTCACACGCTTCGTAAACAACATTTGTCGCTGTAATCATCACATACACTGCTGCTACTGTTTAGCATCTGACACTTTAATCCTAGTTAGGACGGACAAAGTAGGATTAGTGTTTAAACGATGCCCCGCCTCACTTTTCTCCACACACCGAAAACAAAAATCAGTTGAGTTCTTTTTTTTGGCCAATAAATGCGTCTTTCTGTTTATAATACACTGTCCGCTCTCCCAAATTGATACCCAAGAGACCAGAAAGCCTGAGATCATGTTCAAGCCTCAGATTGGATAGTGAAACACACAGGCTTGCACCTGCAGGCGACGTGCAGATGTTTCATTTCTTTCTCATGCGGTCATGGCAAATTCCTACTATTTATGTGTCCAGGTTAAACGTGTGACGTCCCTCATTATAAACAACCATTCGGTTAAATGTATGGTTATGCATCATTTTCAGATCTATTAGAAGCGATTAATAGACGAAACAACAATGTAATTTAACCAATTGACTAGCCAGAGATCAGGGCATTCATCAGCAAAGAGCAGGGCAAGCTGATAGTATTTTGGACAACCAAATCGAACTCAAAATGTGTCAGCTGTATAGTGATTTGCAATTAATAACTTACATTTTAACAGTACTACCAGTAGTAGTAGGCCAACCAATAACACCACAAAAGAATG
Organism: Oncorhynchus kisutch; assembly: GCF_002021735.2. Classification (NCBI taxonomy): domain Eukaryota; kingdom Metazoa; phylum Chordata; class Actinopteri; order Salmoniformes; family Salmonidae; genus Oncorhynchus; species Oncorhynchus kisutch. Next base: position 21,207,493 of record NC_034185.2, read on the forward strand.
CGTTTGAAGTGATGATTAGCCGCCGAGAACAGCTAGCATGTCCAGCAAGGTACATCGCCAGTGGCACTCACACACTTCATGTGATCAGCAGGTGGGGGCTTTTCGTGGCAGCCATACGAGACAAGGAGGATGCGGTGAGCAAAGTTACTGGGCTCGAATTTAGTCACGCCTTTTCTCTATAGATTGATGCTTCTTATTGTGCATGTTTAAATAACTTTTTTTATGATTGTATTTTTTTCCAATGTTACATTAAATTGGCAGACCTAACTTGATTGACCCTCTTTCTACAAGGCCTAGTTTATGAGAGGCCTAATCATATTTGTATGAATATTTTGTTAACGCCTAGGCAATAAAGATGCATTCAGGTAATTAACTCATTATTATGTATCAACATTTTAATTTGATTACAATTATTTATTGTCAATCATTCTTCAATTTATTAAGCTATACAATTAAGTAGATTAATGAACTGATAATACAACCATACATTACTTATTTTTGTAATATAATTTCAGGATGTATAATGTATGATAGGATGTATAATAGAATATTGCATTATGTGAATAATGTTCATTAATGTTAATGTGTGTATTAATAATAATAATCTGACTGGCCAATTGTGTGAGTCAGGGGCTGGGGCCATAGAGGGCAAAAAATATATAAATAGTATTTTTCCACAGGAGCCCACTCTCAATGTTCAAAATACACCAGAGAGCATAATGTATTCACAGAGGATCTATAGGTTATTTAAAAAATAACTGTTGATTAAGGTATCATAAGCACATACAGGTATCTGCAAAATAAAGGAAACATCAACAAAGTGTCTTAAAAGGGTTTACCTGGCCTGATGACTCCTGGCTGTCCCCAGTCCACCTGGTCATGCTGCTACTCCAGTTTCAACTGTTCTGCCTTCGGCATATGGAAACCCTGACCTGTTCACCGGACATGCTACCTTGTCCCGGACCAGCTATTCTCTCTCTCTCTACCGCACCTTCTGTCTCGACCTCTGAATGACCCTGCTGGTCATCTATGAACATCTAGAAGAACAACCTGGCCTTAATGGCCATGTTCTATCTCCACCCGGTACAGCCAGAAGAGGACTGGCCTCCCCTCAGAGCCTGGTTCTTCTCTAGGTTTCTTCCTAGGTTCCTGCCTTTTTAGAGAGTTTTTCCTAGCCACCATGTATAGCACTTTGTGACATCTACCGATGTAAAAAGGGCCTTATAAATAATTGCCTCTAGCACTGCATCTCAGTGCTAAAGGCGTTACTACCGAACCTGGTTCGATCCCGGGCTATATCACAACAGGCCATGATCAGGAGTCCCATAGGGCAGCGCACAATTGGCCCAGCGTCGTCCGGGTTAGGGTAGGGTTTGGCAGGGACAGGCCGTCATTGTAAAATAAGACTTTGTTCTTAACAGACTTGCATAGTTAAAAAAAAAAGGTTGAATAAAACATTTAAATACATTGATTGATTGTTGGGCAACCAATGGGCTGCCAGAACAGCTTGAATACGGCTTGGCATAGATTCTACATGTGGACCTAAACCATGCCAGGAAAATGCACCCCACACAATAATATATACTTTGTATCCCTTGTTTACTCAAGTGTTTCCTTTATTTTGACAGTTACCAGTATGCCTACAGTCGGGAAGGCTGCAGTTTGAGCAGCATGCGAGTCAAATATACAACTTGTTGTGTTGTGGCCATAGACATATAATCCATAGAAGGGTATTGTAACTTCTTACCCTGGTTAAATAGACTGTTAAATTTGTGTACACTAGCAATGGATGCCAGTCCTGACTTGAATGGGAACTGTCATCGATGGATTATATTTCTATGGTTGGTTGCAGCTGTTGGTTTTGCACATTTAAAAAAAGAAATTGCAGGAAAATCATACAGTTTGGAAGCAAAAGCCTACTGCTGAAAAGAGAAGACTAATCTGTCTGCAAAACAAATCAAAGAACTCGGTGGTCCCGTTCCGTGAGCTTGTGTGGCCTACCACTTCGCTGCTGAGCTGTTGTTGCTGCTAGACATTTTGACTTCACAATAACAGCACTTACGGTTTCCCGGGGCAGCTCTAGAAGGGCAGAAATTTGACAAACTGACTTGTTGGAAAGGTGGCATCGTATGACAGTGCCATGTTGAAAGTCACTGAGCTCTTCAGTAAGGCCATTCTACTACCAATTTTTGTCTATGGCTGTGTGCTCGATTTTACGTACCTGTCAGCAACGGGTGTGGCTGAAATAGCCAAATCCACTTATTTGAAGGGGTGTCTATATACTTTTGTATATATAGTGTATATAGATGGGAAGTAGCAAGGAGGAGCTATATACTGTAGATTGGAAGTAGCAAGGAGGAGCTACAGTGGGGCAAAAAAGTATTTAGTCAGCCACCAATTGTGCAAGTTCTCCCATTTAAAAAGATGAGGCCTGTAATTTTCATCATGGGTACACCTCAACTATGACAGACAAAATGAGAAAGAAAATCCAGAAAATCACATTGTAGGATTTTTTATGAATTTATTTGCAAAATATGGTGGAAAATAAGTATTTGGTCAATAACAAAAGTTTCTCAATAGTTTGTTATATACCCTTTGTTGGCAATGACAGAGGTCAAACGTTTTCTGTAAGTCTTCACAAGGTTTTCACACACTGTTGCTGGTAATTTAGCCCATTCCTCCATGCAGATCTCCTCTAGAGCAGTGATGTTTTGGGGCTGTTGCTGGGAAACACGGACTTTCAACTCCCTACAAAGATTTTCTATGGGGTTGAGATCTGGAGACTGGCTAGGCCACTCCGTGACCTTGAAATGCTTCTTACGAAGCCACTCCTTTGTGTTTGGGATCATTGTCATGCTGAAAGACCCAGCCACGTTTCATCTTCAATGCCCTTGCTGATGGAAGGAGGTTTTCACTAAAAATCTCACGATACATGGTCCCATTCATTCTTTCCTTTACATGGAACAGTCAACCTAGTCCCTTTGCAGAAAAACAGCCCCAAAGCATGATGTTTCCACCTCCATGCTTCACAGTAGGTATGGTGTTCTTTGGATGCAACTCAACATTCTTTGTCCTCCAAACACGACGAGTTGTGTTTTTTCCAAAAAGTTCTTTTTTTTTTCTATTTGAAGTTCTATTCTATTTTTCCCAATCTTCTTCTGGATCATCCAAATGCTCTCTGGCAAACTTCAGACGGGCTTGGACATGTACTGGCTTAAGCAGGGGGACACGTCTGGCACTGCAGGATTTGAGTCCCTGGCGGCGTAGTGTGTTACTGATGGTAGGCTTTGTTACTTTGGTCCCAGCTCTCTGCAGGTCATTCACTAGGTCCCCCCGTGTGGTTCTGGGATTTTTGCTCACTGTTCTTGTGATCATTTTCACCCCACGGGGTGAGATCTTGCTTGGAGCCCCAGATCGAGGGAGATTATCAGTGGTCTTGTATGTCTTCCATTTCCTAATAATTGCTCCCACAGTTGATTTCTTCAAACCAAGCTGCTTACCTATTGCAGATTCAGTCTTCCCAGCCTGGTGCAGGTCTACAATTTTGTTTCTGGTGTCCTTTGACAGCTCTTTGGTCTTGTCCATAGTGGAGTTTGGAGTGTGACTGTTTGAGGTTGTGGACAGGTGTCTTTTATACTGATAACAAGTTCAAAAAGGTGCCATTAATACAGGTAACGAGTGGAGGACAGAGGAGCCTCTTAAAGAAGAAGTTACAGGTCTGTGAGAGCCAGAAATCTTGCTTGTTTGTAGGTGACCAAATACTTATTTTCCACCATAATTTGAAAATTAATTAATAAAAAATCCTACAATGTGATTTTCTGGATTTTTTCCCTCATTTTGTCTGTCACAGTTGAAGTGTACCTATGATGAAAATTACAGGCCTCTCTCATCTTTTTAAGTGGGAGAAGTTGCACAATTGGTGGCTGACTAAATACTTTTTTGCCCCACTGTATATACTGTAGATTGGAAGTAGCAAGGAGGAGCTATATACTGAAGATTGGAAGTAGCAAGGAGGAGCTATATACTGTAGACTGGAAGTAGCAAGGAGGCGCTATATACTGTAGACTGGAAGTAGCAAGGAGGAGCTATATACTGTAGACTGGAAGTAGCAAGGAGGAGCTATATACTGAAGATTGGAAGTAGCAAGGAGGAGCTATATACTGTAGACTGGAAGTAGCAAGGAGGCGCTATATACTGTAGATTGGAAGTAGCAAGGAGGAGCTATATACTGTAGACTGGAAGTAGCAAGGAGGAGCTATATACTGAAGATTGGAAGTAGCAAGGAGGAGCTATATACTGTAGACTGGAAGTAGCAAGGAGGAGCTATATACTGAAGATTGGAAGTAGCAAGGAGGAGCTATATACTGTAGACTGGAAGTAGCAAGGAGGCGCTATATACTGTAGATTGGAAGTAGCAAGGAGGAGCTATATACTGTAGACTGGAAGTAGCAAGGAGGAGCTATATACTGTAGATTGGAAGTAGCAAGGAGGAGCTATATACTGAAGATTGGAAGTAGCAAGGAGGCGCTATATACTGTAGACTGGAAGTAGCAAGGAGGAGCTATATACTGTAGATTGGAAGTAGCAAGGAGGCGCTATATACTGTAGACTGGAAGTAGCAAGGAGGCGCTATATACTGTAGATTGGAAGTAGCAAGGAGGCGCTATATACTGTAGATTGGAAGTAGCAAGGAGGAGCTATATACTGTAGATTGGAAGTAGCAAGGAGGAGCTATATACTGTAGACTGGAAGTAGCAAGGAGGCGCTATATACTGTAGATTGGAAGTAGCAAGGAGGAGCTATATACTGTAGACTGGAAGTAGCAAGGAGGAGCTAGATATATAGATAGCAGTTTATCTGGGTTGTGTTGATGACATTTCATTTCGTCATCTGCCTCACCTAAAGCCCATTCTTGTGGAAAGCTGCTATAGACCACCAAGTGCTAACAGTCAGTATATAACGTGTGAAATGCTTGACAGAGAGAGGTATATTTTCTGGGTGATTTAAATATTGACTGGCTTTTATCAAGCTGCCCACTCAAGAGAAAGCTTCAAACTGTAACCAGTCAACCTACCAGGGTAATTACAAACAGCACAGACATGAAATCATCAACATGTATTGATCACATATTTACTAGTGCTGCAGAAATTTGCTTTAAAAGCAGTATTCAAATCCATCAGATGTAGTGATGACAATATAGTAGCCATATCTAGGAAAACCAAAGCTCCAAAGGCTGGGCCTAATATAGTGTATAAGATGTCATACAAAAAGTTTTGTAGTGATTCCTATGTTGTTGATATTTGTTGTGGTGTGTATTAAGGAGCAACCAGACGCTGCACTTGACACATTTATGATGCCTCTTGCACTGAGATGCAGTGTCTTAAAGATGCAGTGTCTATTACGTGTTTTAGTTTTCTATTATTTCTCTATTTTATTTTTCTGCTTTGTTGGGAAGGGCCAGTAACTAAGCATTTCACTGTTAGTCGACACCTGTTGCTTACGAAGCATGTGACAAATAACATTAGGTTGGAGACTGCAGCTGGGCTGGGCCTACATGGAGCCTGCATGCGCTGCACATACAACCATGATGTCAGCAACTCCTGCCATCCCAGCCGGTTGTGTGTGTGTGTGTGTGAGAGAGAAGGGGGGGGGGGGGGGGGGGCTGTACTAGATTTTCTGCTCAATGTTACCAATTTGTTCACTGTGATTGTAACCCAGTTATATCAAATATTCATACTAGCCACTTCTGTGGTCTGCAAGTGAATAATATATACATATACTTACATTGTGCGCATAAACATTTGGTTGTACAGACCTACTCCAAGACATTATATATTTTTTCTCTCCCTTTCTCTCAACCAGAGATAAATACAATCCACCGATTACAGAAAGAGCTTTGATCATCAATATTATCACATAGGCAACCAACACAAGTAGGAATATCAGAAACTGATACTCTACTGCCGAGACTCTTTAAACAAACTACGGCCGTGACTTGGAAATATACAGTAAACATTGTCAGAGATGCAAACACGCGTGTGCAAACACACACATCTGTCAGCCAGGCACCCACTCATCACATCACCCAGCTGATGGGGGGGATATTTGCCGTTCTCTTATCGCCTTACCTGCCAGAGATAAAGGCCTGGGTTGGAGAGGAGGAGAGAGGAGGGAGGGAGGAGAGAGGGGGGAGGGAGGGAAGAGAGAAGAGAGAGGAGGAGAGAGGAGGGAGGGAGGAGAGAGGAGAAAGGAGGAGGAGAGAGGAGGGAGGGAGAGAGAGGAGTGAGGAGGGAGGAGGAGAGAGGAGGGAGGAAGAGAGAGGAGGAGAGAGGAGGGAGGAGGAGAGAGGAGGGAGGAGGAGAGAGGAGTGAGGAGGGAGGAAGATAAAGGAGGGAGGAAGAGAGAGGAGGGAGGAAGAGAGAGGAGGGAGGAGGAGAGAGGAGGGAGGAGGAAAGGGAGAGAGGAGGGAGGGAGGAGGGAGAGAGGAGGAGAGGAGAGGCATTCTGCTGGAGGAGCTACACAACCCTCCCCAACTGCATTTATTCCACTGATCATTACCACAGCGCTCACAGAGTAAACATTGTCAGAAGAAATAAAACAATTGATACAAATGTGATGAGGGAAAAGCCTTTTATTTCCGCGGGAGCAGCCCGGGAGACGTCATTCATCACGTCTACAGGGGGAGAAAATAAAATATGTGCCGAAATGTTTGCCTTGAAGGAAAGATGCAGCACCCTGTTTTGAGGCCTCCGGTGGGATGTGCACGGCTGCGCAGGCTCTCTTTCTCCTCCAGGATGGCCCATTAGAAGCAATATTCTGCCTTCAGACTCCCACCCATGATTCCTCACAGGGCGGTCCATATTCAGACTCCCACCCATAGGAGGCACATCCCTCATAGTTGAAGAGTAATCTCTAGCTTTGTGTTATCAATTTCAATGTATAATTTCACCCGCTGCATGCCGGCATAAAGGCCCATTACTTTATTACGGCAGAGAGCCCCGACAATAATGAAGTAAGGGCTTCTGAAAAATCAAAACATTTTTTGAGGTACAAAAGTGAGATTCTACCTTATTAACATTGATTGTTTCAGTATTCAGATCAATAGCCGGGGCCAAATTAGAGTGATTACACTTGGCGAGATTAAGTCTGAAGCATGATGAGAAGGAGGGAGGGAAGAGGCCTGTGGTGTGTGTAGATGTTCACTCAGATTGTAGCTAACTGAGAACAAATTCCTGACCAAAATCAAACCACTAAACCAGGGATAGGATATCTAGTGAATATAGAACCAACACTGACCACAATGGAACAGCCAACTCAAGTCTTTCAAAGGGCTCAGGCTCATTTCACTTCAATAAGAATTAGACTCTAGAATCCATAGCGAGTGTTGCTCTAATCATGTTAATCATCTTAAGAGTGTGTCATTAACACTGATTAAATGACCCTAATGGATGTATTGGATAGCTCTGCGTCGGCTGGAGAAAGCCCTCAGTGCAAGAATGCAATTTAACTCAATGTAGCACAGTCAGCACTGGACCGTTATGATAAGACCTGTTATTTCTACTCGACAGGAGGGCTGTATTCACACACACACAACCTTCTGCCAGCCATCTATAGGTTCACACTCAGTCAGAGAGTCAGGAATGAGTCTGAGTTGGGAGGGCAGAAAGCCAAGATAATGAGGAGGAGGTGGAGGTGGAACGGCCTTAACAAGAGATGCCAGCCCTCAGCCTTCAGACCTCAACCCTCCCAAAAAATGCGTTCTTTCTTTTCCACTCACACACATTTGCACAAACCAACCCCCACCCATACCAAGTGTACACAACCAGGAGTGGCTTGCCCGCACACACACTCCTTGTGACTCACACTCATGTAAGACCTCACTTGCCACTCCATGAATTAAAACTATTCTGAAGACGCGCACACACCCCTGAAGACAACTAGAGCGGAGGGTTCTGGACCGCGGGTAAGACCATTTAGGTCAGTATCCATGGAAATTAGTCAACATTGTCTGAAGAGACACACAAATAGTGTATTGACACATCACGCATGTATGACCATTTCACTAATATGTGCTCAGCTGAAAACATTACATTCTGGCATAATACCTGACAATACTCCCCAGACAGGATGTAATCTCACTTCTAACTTATTATTACGTAACCATTCCTTATGACATGTTTAATTAACCCTATTTAGTCATTTATTTAAATGCAAATGCCAGAAATAAAGACCTATTATTAAGGTAAAATCACATGATTCTCTATAGTAACAGACACAATATTTATGCACAAAATGACCAGCTGTCAAATTTGTGTCTGGTGTCATCACTCCAATCAAAGGTGACAAAGACACCAATGTTCAACGTGATGTGGATTCAGAGAAATGCGGACAAACATAAAATAAACAGCAGGCTCAGAGAGGGAAAGAAAAAGAGCGAGAGAGAGAATAAGAGACAGAGACAGAGAGAAAGAGCGAGAGAGAAAGAGCGAGAGAGAAAGAGCGAGAGAGAAAGAGCGAGAGAGAGAGACAGAGAGAATTAGAGAAAGAGAGAATGAGACAGAGAGAAAGAGAAAGAGAAAGAGAGAGAATGAGAGAGTGAAACAGAGACAGAGACAGAGAATGAGAGAGAGAGACAGAGAATGAGAGAGAGAGACAGAGAATGAGAGAGAGAGACAGAGAGACAGAGACAGAGAATGAGAGAGAGACAGAGAATGAGAGAGAGACAGAAAGAGAAAGAGAGAGAGAATGAGAAAGAGAGACAGAGAATGAGAAAGAGAGACAGGGAGAGAGAGAGAGAGAGAGAGAGAGAGAGAGAGAGAGAGAGAGAGAGAGAATGAGAGAGAGACAGAGAATGAGAGAGAGACAGAAAGAGAAAGAGAGAGAGAATGAGAAAGAGAGACAGAGAATGAGAAAGAGAGACAGAGAGAGAGAGAGAGAGAGAGAGAGAGAGAGAGAGACAGAGAGAATGAGACAGAGAGAAAGAGAGAGACAGAGAGAATGAGAGAGAGAGAGAACCAGAAAGAGACATGGTGTCACTGGCCCTAGAGTTTCATTAGTTTATCACCTCTAATATTAGAGGCTATTAATTATAATGCACTGCTCTCCTAAATGATCCCTAATCCCCTGTGTGTAGTCTAATTTACAGGCTAAAATGTCTAAGCTTGCTCCGCTCTCTGCAGGGGGTGCTGGACGGGGGTGTGGGGCTGCCAGGTGTCTATGAGGGGATCCATTTACAAAAGGCCTTTACCAGCACACCTTTTGGAAGACAGCAGCTCAGTAGGAGACACAAAATGTCCTTCAGCAGGGGAGGAAAAATGGGTTGATGAGTCACCCACTAAATCTCGGGCCTACGATAAAAAAAATGTTTTACCCGAATGTGGTTTATACAGTTTTAGTAGGCTGCCTTTGTGAAATAGCTAGAGTTATGAATCAACACTGAAAAATACTCAATTGATGAGTTGATGATGGATATATGGATGTACCCTTTAAAAAAATACAAAATAATTATTGATTGAATAAATTGAGAATCTGCATGTGTGCAGTGACCTTATTTCAGAATGTGCTTAACTTAGAAGATATAAAAGACGTAATGACTACTTGTGACCAGCAGAGGCAACCAAATATAATGAAACAAAGACACAAGCACGCACACCTGTGGCCAAGCCTTTTTTTCTCTCTCCTTCAATCACTTCCTTAATAGCTCACTCCAATGTAAGTACACCTACCTTATCTTTTCAGATGCTTTATCAAATTAAACATTTCATAACATGCTTATGGAATTGAATAGTCCTATTTCACCTCTCACCTCTCACTACTATTCTGGTATTACAGCAAAGTGTCCTCACAGACACATGTGGAAACACGAGAGTGTCCATTTACACTAGCCATTGTCAGCATGACAGGTCATTACAACTCTAGCTCTGACACCACGAGCAAAGGACACAAAAAAAAACTCAAATCTGATTAGAATAATAAGAATACGCACCAGCCACTTAAAATTCCCCATCACTCCTAGATGACGTGTTGACCAGAGTACTGAATCATTCATTCCTTCCAATTAGTGACATGACAGGCCACGGGTTTCATTAACCACACAGAGAAAAGAGGTGACGGCAAAATGCAAACGAAATTGGCAGAAAAAGGGAGGCGAGCTTACCGAATCAAATCCCATTCCAAAAGGCGGATAAATAAAGTATCTGAAGAGCGAAAGGAGAGGGGAACAGGAGGCGAGAGTACACCAGCTACATGGCCATTTGATAATTGCAAAGGTTCTCACTAAATCTAGCCCAACGTCTTTAGCTTTCAAAGTCTCTGCTCTTATCAATCGACATGCATTCTGAATATTTCAAATCAGTTTTCAGTCATTTACGGTCAATGTACCCGTCTCGCATGGCTACATTGGAGGGGAACTGCAAGTGAAATAAAAACCTGCCTCTGCATTATGTTCTAAGCTGCAGCAGCAGGAGCTATTAGCAGGACTCTGAGGATAAAGAACCTGGCTGGCACCCTTGCTCCTGTTTCACAGCCTTTGAGAGGTATAGCTCTGGGCAGTTAGGATTGTCACCCCTGAATACCTCACTGGGAACCCATACTTAGGGCTGGGATGATAGGGTTGTCAGACCGGCTTTAGATGGCACAGAGTGATATGCAGCTATCCTGCTGGGCCCCTCCGGCGTACACAGCCACACACATTGCCTGTGTGCCCCAGCATCCACTCCTGAATCCTGAGTCCGGGTCAACACAGATAAATCAGTGACCTAGCATAAGCTCAACTCAGCTACATTGCTACAAGACAAGCCCTCATTAGTGTGTGTGGTGGCATACATGCATGTGTGTGTGCCTATGTGTGTGTGTGTGTTATTGGATTTATTAGTACCAGTCATTAATTATTTTAGGACCACATCCCTGACAGGGAAACACAAGTGCAAAACAGTGCTGTAGGTCTTCTTCACCTCTCCATACCTCCTCCTTAACCATCCATTCTCACACAGAGCTGGCTACTTTGTGATACAGCCTGGTTCGATTCCAGTCGTGATTGAGAGTCCCATAGGGCGGCGCACAATTGGCCCAGCATTGTCCGGATTAGGATTTGGCCGGGGTAGGCCGTCAATGTAAATAAGAATTTGTTCTTAACTGGTTAAATAAATAAATCAAATACTTGAGAGCTTTGCTTATCAGTTATAAATCTGGCTATAAGGAAGGATTAATGATATTAATCTAAAGAGATTAATAAATCACTCCCCAATGTACACTCCTCCTAAAAAAATGTATTTACCGGGCCTCCTGAGTGGTACAGTGGTCTAAGGCACTGCATCGCAGTCTTGAGGCATCACTACAGACCTGGGTTTGATCCCGGGCTGTGTTGCAGCCGGCCACGACCGGGAGACCCATGAGGCAGCATTGGCCCAGCATTGTCCGGGTAGGGGGAGGGTTTGCACCATCGTGCTCTAGCAACTCCTGTGGCAGGGGCGCATGCATGCTGACACGTTCGCCAGTTGTACTGTGTTTCCTCTGACACATTGGTGCGGCTGGGTTAAGGTTAAGCGAGCAGTGTGTCAAAAAGCAATGCGGCTTGGCAGGGTTGTGTTTCGGGGGACGCATGGCTCTCGACCTTCACAAGTTCCCGAGTCCGTACGGGAGATGCAGTGATGGGAGACATACAGCCAATAGGTCCATCTCCATATCATTGCTGCAGAGGCCTTGGTCTATATGCATAAAGTGTCTTTGAGTAGGAGAGCCGATCTAGGATCAATCCCCCTGTCCATGTAATCTTATTTATTTTGATCTAAAAGTAAAAACTTATCCTAGATCAGCACTCCTACTCTGAGATATTTGATATGGCCCCAGATGGATACTTATAGCGTTTTACTCTATTTTATTATTATTATTATTATTATTCACTGCATTTTTGGGAAAGAGCTCTCAAGTAAGCATTTCACTGAACTGTTTTACACCTGTTGTATCCTGTGCACGTGGCGAACAAACTTTGAAACGTAATAGGTATTGCAATGGTGTAGTGAGTCTATGTACCTGATACTCGTTAGGCCAGAAGGTACTGACGGCCAGCTCAGCCCGGAGCCAGTCCTTCCCGGTGTAGCTGGTCACATTCCAGATGGGATTAGCCAGGGGACCTTTGTTAACCTTTACCAGGATGTTCAGGGTCCCCGGGCTGGAGCCATCTTGGGTATACAATAAGTAGTTGAAGTCAATACAGTGGGTGTCGTTTTCCTTCATTACTGGCAGCTGAATGCGTGCCTTCTCTCCGGCATCGTGCTGGGAGGAGTCCACCATCATGTAGGAACCTGAGGGGGGATAGGAGAAGGAGAAGATGGGGCATTATAGGACATGGAGAGAAGAAGGGCCTAGAGTCAGACTCTCAGCGAACCAAGGGTTACCCACTCCACTTTAAGTGGTCCTATCCCACTGGGCACACACTGGTTGAATCAACGTTGTTTCCACGTCATTTCAATTAAATTACGTAGAACCAACGTGGAATAGACATTGAATTGACATCTATGTCCAGTGGGATGTTTCTTAGTGGCAAACTTTGAGTAAAGACCAACCAAAGAGAAATGTTTCAAAGGACATTTAATTGATTGAATACCGTTTTATCCACTAAATGAGAACAAATAAGATACTTTTTTGAAAATGTCCATGTAGAGTTCAGTGCAGGTCATTTACCTTTGAAGGAACAAACTACACTGAACAAAAATATAAATGCAACCTGTAAAGTCCTGGTCCCATGTTTCATGAGCTGAAATAAAATATCCCAGAAATGTTCCATATGGACAAAAAAACATTTATTTATCTCTAATTCTGTGCACCAATTTGTTTAAATCCCTGTTAGTGAGCATTTGATCCTTTGTCAAGGAGGAGTATTTCTGTCTGTAAATAAAGTCATTTTGTGGGGAAAAACTCATTCTGATTGGCTGGGCCTGGCTCCCCACTGGGTGGGCCTGGCTCCCAAGTGGGTGGATCTATGCCCTCTAAGGTCCACCCACGTCTACGTCTCTGCCCAGTCATGTGAAATCCATAGATTAAGGCCTAATGAATTCATTTCAATTGACCGATTTCCTTATATGAACGGTAACTTAGCAAAATCTTTGAAATTGTTGCATGTTGCGTATATATTTTTTGCTGATATTCCCTTAAGCAAGACACCAATGCCTCATTTCAAAACCATTTGTCACAAAAACAGTACATCTGTTCAACATTTTCAGGCCTGCCAAATCAATGAATCCAATTGAAGCTCAGTTCTGATGACTCATATTGCAACAAAACTCTGACCCAACATTGTGTGTATAGCTCTAAGCAAATATACATTTGTAAGAAATCTTTAAGGAACCCATTTGGCAGTGTTTATCTGTGCTGGGTTTTTTTAAATGAAGATGATTTGCTGTGAAGTGGACAATATTTTCAAGACAGTGGTCTGAATGATTGATCTGCTTTCATCTAGGTAGGACAAATACAGAGAAAACAGGAGGGTCTTTGGAATGATGCAGTAGTATACAATACCAGTCAAATGTTTGGACACACCTACTCACGCAAGGGGTTTTCTTTATTTTTACTATAAAATAATAGTGAAGACATCAAAACTATGAAATAACACATACGGAATCATTTAGTAACCAAAAAAGTTTGAGATTTTTCAAGGAAGCCACCCTTTGCCTTGATGACAGCTTTGCACACTCTTGGTGTTCTCTCAACCAGCTTCATGAGGCAGACACATGGAATGCATTTCAATTAACAGGTGTGCCTTGTTAAAAGTTAATTTGTGGAAATTATTTTATTCTTAATGGGTTTGAGCCAATCAGTTGCGTTGTGACAAGGTAGGGTTGGTATACAGATGATAGCCCTATCTGGTAAAAGACCAAGTCCATATTATGGAAAGAACAGCTCAAATAAGCAAAGAGAAACAACAGCATCACTTTAAGACATTAAGGTCAGTCAATGCAGAACATTTCAAGAACTTTGAAAGTTTCTTCAAGTGCAGTTGCAAGAAGCATCAAGCAATATGATATGAATCTGGCTCTCATGAGGACCGCCACAGGAAAGGAAGACCCAGAGTTACTTCTGCTGCAGAGGATAAGTTCATTAGTTATCAGCCTCAGATATTCGGCAATTAACTACACTTCAGATTGCAGCCCAAACAAATGTTTCACAGTGTTCAAGTAAAAGACACATCTCAACGTCAACTGTTCAGAGGAGACTGCTTGAATCAGGCCTTGCTGGCCGAATTACTGCAAAGAAACCTCTACTATCAAACAAGAAAATGACTTAATAACGAGGCTATATACAGTGGGTAAGATAAGATAGTCTAGCTAGCTACATTTTCAGATAATACATTTTTCTAATGTTGACAGTCATTTTCATTTTAAGTTAAAGTGTACTGTTAGCTAGCTAGCTAACATTAGCTGGCTGGCTCGCTATCTAACATTATGTGTATGATCTTATTATTCGTATCTCAGAGCCATTTGCTTTGCTAGTTATAGCCTAATGTTAGCTAGCTAACATTGAACCTGGTTGGTTAGCTACCTACAGATTCATGCAGGGTGGTAACATCATGAGTTGGGATTATGGTTCACTGTTTACTTAACTAGCTACATGTCTTAACAAAAGACTCCACTATGCAAGTAACCATTTCAATAGAATGTCACTGCGACAACTGTTGTAGACGTAGCTGGTAAATTCGCTCTGGTTATCTACTCTGATTTCAGAGTATTCTTGTCTGAGTGTGCCAGAGCACAGAATAACTGACGAATTTACGAACGCTCAACACCCGGTGAATATGGCCGGTGTCAGTAAACGTTGGCAAAAAAGCGTAAATTGTTGCCAGCTGCACAGTTGCAGTCAACAACGATCTGGATAATGTAAAAACAGCCTAACCAGCTCTGCTAGGGCAGGTAAAATGGTCAGTGTGCTGTTCTCTCATTTGTGTCTGGAAGTATCTAGCCAAAGTTAGCCAGTTAGCTTGGGTGCTTGACTGCTGTTGTTACGACACAATGCTCGGATCAACCCTTAAAGAGATGGGTGGGGCTAAAGCTTAAGATGGTGTGAACGATGCGGAATGGGTGTAGACAAAGAAAAGTATTCCCGAATAGCTAATTGTTTAAAAGGTATACATTTCCAAACATTTCAATTGAAGACCTTTGAAATGTTTTGTGCTCAAAGGCGTGTTTTGTCATTGGGAACAATGGGAGTTTGACAGTTCAAGGTTTATTTTAGGAAAACATACAAGAAAGCCTTCCTCCCCAAAGCTAGGCGGTCGGCTAGGCGGTCGGCCCTCTCAACACCCCCCCTTCCCCCTCCCTACACCCTCTCTTACGGACTGTTCAAGGCCAGGCAGTGTGTTTCTCATCAAGGTACAAAATAAACATGAGGCCTAAAAAAAACTTGTCTGTTTCTCTCTGATGCGTTACTTCTTTATGAGAGAGCGATCAGCAAGCTGTCAGAGGAAAAACTAAAGAAACGGCAACAGAGCTACAGTCAAAAGGTGTTGGCAATTCTATTTCGCAAAACTATGATTTTATTTATTTATTTCACTTTCCCACTAAAGCACAAACAAAGGAAGTCCAAAGTTGAACAGAATCAATACTTTTTTCCTATTAAAAATCATTGGACTTTGTTCTGAGGGGGAAGTAATTGTACTGCAATAATGAAAGTGGGACTAATGGAAATAATTTTCTAAACAGCGTTTGAAATCAGCGTTGATTCATGTAGATTGAAAACAAACAAATTCACCACCTTTCTTCTGTTTGTGCCTCCAATAAAACTTGAACATGATAGTTTGTCACCTCTGAATTACAGTCTAGTAAATATATTCTGTCTGATTTATGATTGATTCCACATTTGATGTCGGAAGAACCACTTCGGCCCCTTAGAATGACATTTTTTACTTGAGGCATGACATCCATGACAAACCAAGATCAAGTAATGTGTCTCAAAGGCGAAAATCTGTTAAACCAATCAATGACATCAGGGCCAGAACCCTTCTCAGGTGTATAAGCAGTGTTTCAGGATGCAGTTGGGTCCACTCTTAAACCACGGCTGAAAACACCAGAAACCAGGCCTCCCCTCAACTGCTGCTTTACGACAGATTACAAACCTCCATTCTCTAAAAAGCAACAACCTGCAATTAACAGTTGAGTGCAGCGCTGCTCTGCCACAAAGCACTGGTTTCTCCATGGTGTCAGGGGAGGGAGTGCCACAGACTGGTGCTGTGGTGGTATTCCTCTGCAGAGCTCCAGAACATTGGATCTGATAAAGACTTTGGCCTGGGGAACAGGGGAAGGCCTCAGTCTACATCAACTCTGGACCAGATAAATTCAGCTGAAATATGGGATTCTCAAAAGGTAGAACAGCTCATTCACTTCGGGGGGGGGGGGGGGTTAAGTTCTTGATCATAATCTAACCTCCACGAAGAAGGAATTTATGTCAATTCAATTTACTTCTGAAAGTTGTTTAAGAAGTGTGAGCCAAAAGTTTATAAAATGGTGCTTTCATACATTATGTTTGACTCAAGTAAATGAGCATACCACTCATATCCAACACCATACAGACTGTTTAATATTGCGCAGCAGATCTAAAGCAGATGTTTATGCCTGGTGGTGTTTGTATTGAAAACCCGATAGCCATTCACATCAGAGCTGCTTTGTTCGAGCTAACCGAACACAATCGCCTCTCCTCTTTGTGTCAATGTATACAGTTCATCACAAGGTGTCAAAGCAGCTGGAGTGTCTCTCTCTCTCTAAATGTTTTCATCAAGAGTCACATTTATTTCGTTTCCAAGCTATAGCACACAATCATTTACATATAGCAGGTTTTTCAAGGACCAAAGAGGGTATGCTTTGTGGTGACATTTTTGCCATGGAAAAAAATACCGCAATACTGGTATCATCACAGCCCTAGAAATGGCACCACAGCTTCCAGTAAATAGCCACTTTCAAAACTAAGGATTTCGGGGGGTTTAAAAAAATACTTAGAAGTCGCCAAAGTTCTGCCACATGTCTTCAACAGGCACAACCACAGAGTTTAAAACTACAATGAAGAAAATAGGGATAAAACAGACATGAGTACTCTACCAACAAAACTACACACAAAACAACGTGTACTACAGTATACTACCCAGTCAAAAAAAACTATTTCCCCAGCTAAGTGGAATCTTGTGTTGGCAGACTGTTTCTGTTCCAACTTCCAACTGTAAAAATCATACTTATTTTCCATCCTTCTATCCAATTTTGCTGTTATATCAGTGTTCATGCAGAGATGAGTTTTGTCCTGGAAAGCTTAGAAAAAACAATCCAAGAAAGACTAATGGGAAGAATATCATTGCTAGATTTAGACAAACAATACAACCTCAAATTGAATATAACATGGTATCATTTTATTTCCTATGACTTAATTAACAAGTACTCATCCAAAGGCGGAATATGAAATAAATATGTATTTTAGAGCAGAGCTTTCAACTTCAATGTCAGGTATCCAGAGGATGAATGCCAGTCCACAAGATGGCTGTCACCCAACATGGCCTCAACCGCTGGCAGTACAGTCACGTGAGTTACAAAGGAAACAGAGATAAAAAATATTCAGCCAATTCAATCCATGCTTCTTTTATTTTTAAAAGGGATTCTACTCTAACAGTGCAAAAAAAGCAGGCTTCACCTTGTAATAAACTGCCCTGCCTCACATTAGGGATGAGCCTGTATCGACAGGGGAGATGTAGGTCTACCCAGGAGCACCAGTACTCCGAGAGAGAGGCATGGGGTTTGACATAATGGTGCAGTCAGTGTTCTACACCCACTCAGCATCTCCAATGGGAGGCTAAATAGACCTACAGGGGCTGACACTGGCACAGGACTGAGCCAAGCCTGAGCCGAGCCTAACCGCGCCAGGGCCAAGCTATAAGCACAGCTCCAAATGAATATTGACCGAGGGAGTCTCAAGCATTTGTGGTATTCAGAGAGATAAGGACGGAAGGTTTCTGCGTGGTAAATAGCACTTGTTATCTCCTCATGGGAACTCCCTGTTGGGTTTGCTTTTCATCCTGTTAAGCTACTTTATGATAAAGCTTATTTTATTTGCGAGAGCTGGTTGCTATCTGGAGAACATAGGAGGCTGATGAAATCATGCAGGAGCTCTGTTTGCATCGTTATGGGGGGGGGGGGGGGGGGGTCCTTCAGTCAACCTCATATCCTTTCACCTATTAATATAGAGGATCTCAGCTAGAGAACCCCTCACATTATTCCCAGGCAACCACAATGTGGTAATATTCTAGTTAGTCACTACATAGGTTTCTCTGAAGTAATTGATTATCCAGCACATTTACAAGGGGGGTTTACAAAAAGGTGAGGATTTTTTTTGCTAGCGAGATAATCATTCCACCTGCTTTAGTTCACGCTTGAAGTCATGATGAATGAAACAACGATTTTCTCTCATTATCACTGCTATGGCGAATTTTCAAACAAATCCGACAGGCCCGGTATTGGAACTAATTCCCATTGGAATGGAAGCCAACTCATGCCTCCTCTTTAGATTAAATGAACATCTGCTATAATGTTCGCTGCAACGTCTCTACCTGAGAAACTAGGTGATTAAACGTAGCTGACATAGTTAAGCACCACAGAGGAACAAAGGAAAACTACTGTGTCATCCTCCAACAATGGTAGGACAAAGATCCTCAGAGCCAGAACTATCACCGTTAGACATGTTATATGCTATTGCTTTTTCCTCATGCCATCTTTTAACACTACAGTGACAAGTGCAATGTAGTTCTGTCCCATAATAAATTCCTCAAATGTCTTAACTGCGAGAGAAGTTTAACCAGATATTTCTGGTTTCCGGTCCAGTCGTGTTGTAAAATGTGCCCAGCCATCATTTTTGGGCCAGACAAAGGCATATGACAGCCTTATTGTGGAACATTGTAATGGGACACAACCTTGTTCAGACAATCTGCTGATTACCTTCTCTGTTCCCTTGCATGATTAATTACCTTCGATCTTATTAATTGGGAATTTTTGCTGAAAGTGAAATGCTTTAATTTCCTATGCACATCATTCCTGTCTGAATGCAAGTGATTACGCTGTGGAGAGGTGAATAGGCAAGGTCGCAGGGCCCATGCTCTCCACGTACTCACAACGCCGCCTTCCCTGATCTTATTTAAGAGCCTTCATTATTCCGTGTATGACAGTGTTCAAACCTAAATAGACATTTTGCTGCTGAGCACAAAGCTTTTCCTCTCTACCCGGGAAATTAAAATGAAATGAAATTTTCATTACAATTGTGAAAGGTTGGAATTAAGAATGCATTGTGAGAAGTAACAAAGACAGAGAAGACCAGAAGGCTCTGAGATTAATTTCCTTCCATCTATTCATTGTTTCACATTCCTTCCTTCTCTCCAAAAGGAGCTGCTCTCTGCGTTTCCCTCATTAGCTACACTTACTCTGGTCAGTTTACACATTAGCCAAACATTCTATACTTCCCTTGTTGGAAGCACTAAATAGAACACCCTGCACATTTAGCTGCAAATATGAGTCTAAAAAAACCTCTGATGGTTTTTCTACATAGCAGGTGTTGGGAACCTGGTGTGGTGGCCTTGGTCATGTTTGCCTAATGAACAAACAATATTCATTAGGTTTGTGGACATGGTGGCAGAGTTAGTCTCACCTTGAGGCAGTTCAGATGACAAGTATGGCACTTCCTGTGCGCTGACATGGGTCCAGTCAAAGTCGTCATAGGGATCCTGCTGGTAGTCACACTGGGCTGGGCCATCGTCAAATGTACAGCCACCTGGAAGGACAATTTTTTTTTGTTAATTTACTTGGTTAACCCCATATTGCCGATTAATAACATTGTTAATTGTATTAATTTACAACAGCTGAGCCGAGTGGTACCTCTGAGCAGTGGATTGAAAAGGTACTCAATTGTCATACTTGAGTAAAAGTAAAGATACTTTAACAGAAAATGTCTCAAGTAAAAGAGAATGTCACCCAGTAAAATAAGAGTAAAAGTCTAAAAGTATTTGATTTTAAATATACTTAACTATTAAAAGTACATGTCGTTTATAAAATATACTTAAGTATCAAAAGTAAAATTCATTTGAATTATTATTATATTTTTTTAACGATAGCCAGGGGCAGAGTCCAACACTCAGACATAATTTACAAACAAATAATTTTTGTTCAGTTGAGACCGCCAGATCAGAGGCATTAGGGATGACATGGGATGTTCTCTTTATAAGTGCATGAATTTGACCTTTTTCCTGTCTTGCTAAGCATTCAAAACGTAACGAGTACTTCAAGGAAAATGTATGGAGTAAAAAGTACATTATTTTCTTTAGGAATGTAGTGAAGTAAAAGTTGTCAAAAATGTAAATAGTAAACTATAGATACCCGAAAAAACGACTTAAGTAGTACTTTTTAAAAGTATTTTAACTTAAGTACTTTACAACACTGCCTCTGAGTACCAGGCAGTATAGGCCTATCCCCCTTCCTACCCAGATTGAGTCTCCTCTGTTGGGCAATTCAGCATGTGCTAAGATCTGACAAGTGGGGGCCAGGCCGCCAGACAGCTCTGTCACACAGCTCTCTCCTTTTTGAGTTTCAGGCATAACTTGAAGCCAGTCATCTGTGAGGTGGTATGCAACAACAAAGGCCCTCCTGCAGGCCCTGTCTGGAAGTCGACATGTCAGAGGCCCTGAGCCGAGCAGAGTGGAGAGGAGAGACAGGCCTCTAATGACTTTGACATGGGTGCCTGATACATGTAGCCAATTCCACCTGAGGTCACTGGTGGCTTATGGGAAGAGATACTCATTCCAAGTTCTCTAGATGAATCATAGCTTGTTGCCGGAGAAGAGAGAGAGGATTGTGTTCGGCGTTATTCTTCCTCAGAGTGTTCTAGCAAGCTATGAAACTGAACTGCCAGGTCTGTATTTAATGGTAAAAGTTGAACATGGGTAAGTGTGGGTTAAAATCCCAATGACCGGAAAGGTGCATATCAATGACCCGTACCTCTCTTCTCATTACCAGGAGAGAGTTCTTCGCAAATGGAAAAAGGTCACCCTATCTGGGTACAACCGCTGACCTTTCAAACCTCAGTGATGGCACACAGAAACATCACCATTTGCATTTTAATTCCAGGACAAAAACAGATGCTAATTAACACTGGCTAACAGAAGGTTATAGCTAAAATAAAATGATGTTCTAATTCCCACAGGAGGATGCACTGTGTTTACTAAGATATCAGAACCTCAAATGAGGTTCTCATTTGAAACTCCAGTCAACTATACAGAGGAAACATCAAGCGGACACTCAGAATTGAAGTTAACATCGACTCTTTTATCTTTCCAAGGGTTAATTAAAGTGGTGTGGAATAAACCCACGACTAGGCTACATCTTAGCAATGAGAACAAATCAAAGCTAGCGAGTCACTTCCAGACAGGGCCTCCCTGGACATCATATCCTGAGTAACACAGGAATTTACCATTGACAAAGAGGAAAATCACATTACAGAATTAATAACATTATAATGTATCTGCCGATGATTGATGTCTGGAGCTCAAAAATCATTTGTGACAGTATGCAAATCAAATGAATGGCTCTTTCAGATATACGATTCGGTTCCCGACTTTCACCAAAAAGAGCCGTTCAAATAGAGGCGTACGTTCTCAAACGATCCATCACCATTGTTGCGCAGCTGCTCCTAAACCATGCTTGAAACTCCAGTTGTAACTGAATTTGTAAAACAATGATACTCGTGCATTTGAAGGAGTAAATCAATAAAATGGTCGCAATGGAAAACAGGGACCCAAACCCTTTTTTAACAAAGGCCCAAACTACTTTTACAATACATTTTCCAAAACTGCTTTCAAACGTGTTTTCCCGCGATTGCATTAAGAATTGTTCTGCATTGACTGCTTGTCAGAATACATGTTTCCCTCTCTATCATAACTTGAATGTGCCTCGAAATGAATATTTCTCTCAGATAGAACACACAACAACAAGTCGACTAGGTAAATAGGTCAAATATTCTACTATGGGGTTGTCTGATTTTGTTTTAATAACATCATATGCTAAAAATAATAGCACTGGAAAATTACATCCTGAGTGATGGAGTAAAGGCTTTGAATTACTTAACAGCAGCTACTGAGCGCCGCGGCTCATTATAGGCTATTTAATTCCTTTCATCTGTACATCGGCCTGTCAGCAACAATCATGCATGTCAGTTCAGTGCACACAGCGTAACAGATTAAATCAAATTTGGGAATATTTACTGAACAAAAATATAAACACAACACGTACAGTGTTGGTCCCATGTTTCATGAGCTGAAATAAAAGATCCCAGAAATGTTCCATATGCACAAATAGCTTATTGCTCTAAAATGTTGTGCCCCAATTGTTTTCATCCCTGTTAGTGAGCATTTAATTATTTGTAAAGATAATCCATCCACCTGACAGGTGTGGTATATCAAGAATCATGATCGTAATGATCATGGTGAACCTTGTGCTGGGGATAATAAAAGGCCACTCTAAAATGTGCAATTTTGTCACACAACACAATGCCACTGATGTCTCAAATTGAAGGAGCGTGCAATTGGCATGAATCTTGAGAGTACTATACGTTATAGTGAGTTTGAATAATCCATGAAGAGGAGAGGGTCTGTTGGATGTATGGCACTGAGGGACTAATGTGTGTGAAAGTGTCTGCCCACACACACAGGCAGCAGAGCCACCCTCCAGCCCACGTCTTAGCAAACACCTTCTCCTCTCTCTCAGTGTTCTGCCAGTAAAACCAGTGTGCCACCCCACCACACAATCTGCAAGCACACCACACACACACACACACACACACACACACACACACACACACACACACACACACACACACACACACACACACACACACACAGCCATCTGACAGTCTCTGGCACCTGAGCACTGTGCATCTCTGGCCAGGCTATTCTGGTAGACTTGCAAGCATTTATAATCTATGTCTGGAGTCGTGTTCTGGTCTTCTATTTCATTTACTGACACGAAACTAAAAACTTTAGGATATCAATATAAACCCTCCATGTGTTGACAAAACAGAGTTTGGACCATTGATTAACAAAGCCCAGGTAGACGCTAGTCATCATTGAGGGTACATTTAAGCCTCAATGACAGTCACCTGCCGCTCGCTCTGAATTCCTTACAAGCTGACTACACTGCTCGCGTCACGTGCGCAAGCTTTCCAAAATAAATTTAGAAATCGATATTATTCAATTATTGCACCCACACTGCTCGCGCACGCCAATTTGCCAAGGGCTAAATTACAAGTCAGTTCTATTTGTGATGCAGGTCGCGCTGCAAGTCCTGCCTCTCCCATCTCCTCATTGGTTTATAGAAGCAGGTACCCATGTGCCATCTCCTCATTGGTTATACCCACGTGCGTGACTGAAAGATGAACGAGGTCAGTGGTGGTAATGCACCTAATTTATAAAAGTGGCCAATCGCGATATAAAGTCAAGAGAAGAAAATGCCTAGAAGGAGGAGAGATGACTAGAAATGATTCGATTGACCGTTTTATGTTTGGATTAATTGTCGGAGTAGAGGACCTTGTGCATTTCAGGTAAAATAACTAAATGTTTATATCCCAGGACAAATTAGCTAGCAACAGCAAGCTAGCTAAATAGGAAAAATTTGCTAAATTGCCATAAATGTATGCTTTTCGACCTGTCAACAAATTAATGTAATTGGTTCAGAGTTGGTTTTGACATTTTAACCTGCGTGTCGTGATCGCGTTTGGTGTGGGCGGACAAAATACATGTATGCATGATGGCGCACGCGCACAGCCGGCTTGGGTTCCGTGTTATGCAAACATACATCACAGGTCAGTGGTGTTATAATTGTATCACATCACAGATCATTGGTGTTATAATTGCCTCAAATCACAGGACAGTGGTGGTATAATTGCATCAAATCACAGGACAGTGGTGTTATAATTGCATCAAAATCACAAGACAGTGGTGTTATAATTGCATCACATCACAGGTCAGTGGTGTCATAATTACATTAATAGCTGCAGAACAACTAGCTGCTTTTAAATTGGTTGTAAATCCCCTCTGTCTTCTGCAAGGACAGCAATGAGATGATTTGCATACTAATCTGAGGACTCAAATTTGAAAGTCTGCTAATGAAATAATAGTATGCGCTTCATTTACATAATAAAATAATTATTGTGGCTGATAAACCTCAAGAGCGAGCAATGTTGATAAAAAGGGGGTTAACAGCTCTATCACAACGCATACATAAAATATACTGTAGCCGCTTGACACCGTTTGTGTGAGGGATATAGGGACAAACTGCTGGCAGTTATTGGGCAATGTAATACAAGCCTCATTCTTGGGAATGAATATTTATGACCATTAAAGGGACTAAGTTAATGCAGGGTTCAGCCAAACATTCAACGCACTGAGAACGTTAAAAGAGTCTAAAAAAGGCAACAGCAACCTTGGCCCGAATACGTTGATAATAGTTCATGTCTTGCATTTGCACTGTAGACAACCTGGGCAAATGATTTCTCTTTATCATAGGGACGAGACCCAATGCTCTCCCACTCAGACACGACAATTGATCTGCATTATAGCTCTGAGAAGTAAATAAGTGGCATAGCATCTTCTCCACAAGCAAGTGCACTTTAAATAACGCATATGCAACCTTTGTAGAGTTCCAAGGTATGCCCATGTATGCTATTAAATACTTTCAGAACTGTCTAGACCAGAGAGAGACACAGCAGGATAACACACGCTAATAATCCTTGTGTTGTTGTGGTCAGGGATTATTCAACCATGGCTATAGAACACAATAACTGTATGAAGATAGAAAAACTACAATTAATTGAATTCAAGTCATTGTGCTCAAAGTGCAGAAACCAATACGTTTAGGCAAAACCTAGACATTCATATAGCCTACTAAAAACGTTACAAAATCAATTTTTAATAAAGCCAACTAATAGTGTGGAACACAAAAAGGAAAAAATAATAATCTGTTGAACTACACTGAACAAAAATATAAACGATATGAATCTGTTGGTCACAGATATGTAAAAAAAAAAAAAAAAAAAAAAAAAAGGGTGGGCGTGGATCAGAAAAACAGTCAGTATCTGGTTTGACCTCCATTTGCCTCATGCAGCGCAACACATCTCCTTCACATACAGTTGATCAGGCTGTTGATTGTGGCCTATGGAATGTTGTCCCACTCTTCAATGGCTGTGCGAAGTTGCTGGATATTGGCGGGAACTGGAACACACTGTCATACACGTCGATCCAGAGCATCCCAAACATGCACAATGGGTGACATGTCTGGTGCTTCCAGGAATTGTGTATAGATCCTCTCGACATGGGGCCGTGCATTTTCATGCTGAAACATGAGGTGATGGTGGCAGATGAATAGCATGACAATGGGCCTCAGGATCTCGTCACAGTATCTCTGTGCATTCAAATTGCCATCAATAAAATGCAATTGTGTTCGTTGTCCTTAGCTTATTCCTGCCCATACCGTAACCCCTCCGCCACCATGGGGCACTCTGTTCACAACGTTGACATCAGCAAATTGCTTGCCCACACGACACCATATACACGGTCTACCATCTACCCGGTACAGTTGAAACTGGGAAGAGCACACTTCTCCAGCATGTTTGTGAACATCGAAGGTGAGCACTTGCCCACTGAAGTCGGTTGCGACGCCGAACTACAGTCAGGTCAAGAACCTGGTGAGGATGAAGAGCACCCAGAAATTCTTTGGTTGTGCAAACCCACAGTTTCATCAGCTGTCTGGGTGGTTGGGCTCAGATGATCCCGCAGATGAAGCCGGATGTGGAGGTCCTGGGCTGACGCGGTTACACGTGGTCTGCGGTTGTGAGACTGGTGGGACATACTGCCAAATTCTCTAAAACGAAGTTGGAGGCATCTTATGGTAGAGAAATTAACATTACGTTCTCTGGAAACAGCTTTGGTGGACATTCCTGCAGTCAGCATGCAAATTGCACAATCCCTCAAACCTTGAGACACCTGTGGCATGTTATCCCAGCACAAGGTGCACCTGTCTAATGATAATGCTGTTTAATCAGATTCTTGATATGTCACACCTGTCAGGTGAATGGATTATTTTGGCAAAGGAGAATTGCTCACTAACCGGGATATAAACAAATTTGTGCACAACATTTGAGAGAAATAAGCTTTTTGTGCAGGACAGTATTATTGACAAATAATAAAATGCGGGGATGTAAAAAATTGGTACACAACATTTTAGAGGGAATGCATATGGAACATTTCTGGGATCTTCATCTCATGAAACATGGGACCATGTTGCGTTTATATTTTTGTTCAGTGTAAATTGAAAACATGAATTTTGATCTAGATAGGGGAAAACAAATCAGCTCTGAAATGTTCTACTGAATAATTGTCACAATGAGATTTAACAGGGTTAGTCATGGCAGAATATTTTGTCAGCTCCAACTACATCAAAGCCCTTTTAATCACATCGAGCATATTAAATATAGAAACTGAAAAATATACTAATGTGATTGTATCACAAAGTGGGGTCAATATGCTGTCAACTGGACAATTGCAACATTCCAAAACAATTTTGACCTCCAACTTCACTGCTGTTTTCAACAAAACATAAATGACTACTGTGCCATAAAAACAGTGAAACGGTTTAGTCAACCTAGAAAAAAGTTGTAAACTGGACACAAATCAAACAGCTTCATTTAAAAACACACTCCAAAACCCACTGTCTGACATTGAAAACACCAAAAGGACAGTATTTTGGATTAAATCCTGATGTATGACCTTGCTTTACATGATAAAAGGTGAAATGGCTTAAAACGTGATACAAAGTGAAATGTTTCTGCCTCTACAAACATTACTGGCCCATTTACTTTATATTCTCTATCTGACCATTGCACCTCAGTGCACTGTGAGCGAAGCGCTGCCATCAAAAGGATGGCCCAGATAAAGGCAGGGGGAGCAGAGCACACCTCAACTCACTTTTGTTAAACAAGAGTATGACATTGGCAGGAATTCAATTACGTGGGCCCCAAGATGAGGGAGGAATTCTACGCCACTGCCCTGCAAAGCCCAATTCAAACCCATGAATGAAACATGAGTTGGTCAAAATATTTGTGTCCCAGTTTCCTTTTGGCCTTTTCCTCCTCTGTGGCCCTGTGATGATGCATTAGCCACGATGCTTCACCCTCCGTTTCAGCTGAATCGGGAGATTTCATTCACTGTAAACATGGCGCCTGTTTGAATCCCAACTAATGACCACCCCTACGATTCATCCCGTGTTCTGACACGCATAGCTTTGCACCCTGTTCAAAATGTCATGAATTTAATACAAATCTGCTTCTACTTAAAAACAACCATGGCGTATGGCTTCTCCCGGTTAATGACGAGTGGGATATGGCCTGGGCCTTTTGGGCCACCATTGAGTCAAACTCAGTTCTACCTACGGTTGTCACTAGTTACTACAAAATTGGCTATATCGTATGTATGAAATGTATGAAAACAAACATTTGGTCTAAATTTAAGGTTAGGCATAAGGTAAGGTTTAAAATCAGATTTTAAATAGAGAAAAAGGCAGGGTTTCTGACTTTGTGGCAACTACTGACGACCCAGTTCTACCTGACCGAGCCAAGACCGCTGAGGGCTCACAGCTGTAGTTACCTCAGAAACCCCACAGTGGCCACTCTGTACAAACAGCCATGAAACCAACCTCTTCCGAAACTCTCCTACTGAGGATGGCTGGAGTCACTGATAGGTTCCAAAAGAAGTGCTAGGTCACTCCCCTGAGAGGTGTGATGGCAGAGAAAGCCACAAATCACACGACTTGGAAATTGAAAATAGGAGAGAGGGAGAGGGAGAGAGAGGGAGAGAGAAGCTCCCTGACTCAATTATTGTGAGTTAAAAGAAAACTGATTCTCTCAGGGGTTACAAATGTGAATATATTCAGTGGGCATTGGGGGGAACAGCCCACTTCCTCAGGACCCCTAAGCCAACTGACACAGAGAAGAACACTGTAGCAGTACAATAAGCAGCTGTAACTGGAGACCAACAGGCCCTCTGGAAGGATCTGGGTTTATGATGGCTTTACACAAAATCTGTTGGACTTAGACATTGGATCCATTTCTAATAGCCTGTGTGCGTGTTAGTCTTCCAGTTAAACATGATGTGTTTCTTGTGGGAGACATTTTAAAACTAAGCCAGATAAGATGTACAGTAAGTGTGGGGTTGCGGTTATCCTCTCTCCTAAAGTATAACCTTGTGATACAATACAAGATTCTACTGGTGAAAGCCCACACTTAAAAAAAAAAAAAGGAACTTCAACAGCAGCACATCTTATCGGGTACCATTTCTACATATTTTGGACATGATGGCAACAACTAAAGACTGCTTGACGAAGAGACGATAATAGCAAAATCAGTCACCTCACATCTTTTAAAACAAAGCCACCGTCTCCCCAGTCCTTTTTTTTTATCCCTTCAGGTCCTGCAATGTTGCTTTATGTACGTTGCTGTAAAAGGTATTTTTTCCTTCGGTTAACCTGTCCCTCTCTAACACCTCTACCCCTATTATGCAGCCTGTTAATAAGAACAAAGGAAAGTGAAACGGCAGCAGCATATAATAATAGAGAAAGTGTGGGCTGCACTGTTCTCGTGTTCTTGGACAGACATTGTGTGAATCCCTCTCTGCTCCTGGTTCCAATGCTCTGTAGTGACTTCCAACAAGCTTATCTAACAGATAGGGCTGCACCGTTTCTTTTTCGTGGGGAGACAATAAAGACAGAATTTTCGAGAAGCGCCAAATGTCAAGATTTGAATGTTAATAAAGATCTATGATATGGAGACAAGAACCTTTCCATAACCATTTGTCTGATGGCATAACCCCAGCACGTCTCCAGCCTCGTCTTGCTCTTTGCAGCAGCTGTCTGACGCCTCAGTGCAAACAAATCCAAAACGCTCACTTGGAAATGCTAAAAGGGGCAAGTAGGGTCTCTCACATTGTGTATAAGACGTTTACCTTCATTTCAGAGGTGTTCACATTAAAGAAAAAGCTTTCTGGAAAAAGGGAGCAAAATGATAGACCGTGATTTGGACTGGGATTGGCTATGATCTACCTTCACACAGCATCGCAAAGCTTTCAGAAGAGGAGTGTTTTCTTTACCAGGCCATTGTAACAGACACTGTGTTTGAAATAGATCAGATGGATGGGGGAAAGTGCAAACAATCTAGTGTGGTCCAAATGTGCTGAGTTAAACAGCCCTCCACTGTTGTAAGGCGCACAACTGTAATCCCTGCCCTGCCCGGCAGACTGTTAGCCCATAATACTGGGTTGGGATATTAGCATGAACACCTAGCTACACAACAACCACAGTGAAAATGTCATGGTTTCCTGTGATGGGTATTAGGTTAAAATGCCACAATAAAATAGGCAAGACGGTGAAATTAGAGTGGCTGTTTTGAGGCCATTCCATGTGGAGTGAAGAGCGTTTTAACCTCTGACCAACCATGTTGATTCCTCAAGCTATTGTCAAGTAGATAATTACTGTGCCACTGCAAGCACCATGTTTGAATACAGTGTGGTATTTTTCAATCATACTGACTAATTTAGAGAGGACTCAAATGGCTGCTGTTGATTTTTGGTATTTTGGTTTCCGTACTTTTACATGTTTGAAGAGCCACTTAACCTGAATGAGAAGCAACAATATTAATTTAAAACAAAGTTAACGGATTCAAGTCCAATTAGTGTTGGGATTTCAGATATCCTCAAGCAACCTCGAGGCTTCTAGCCAAGAGTGACTATACAACCCTTATATTGAAATTTGAGGTAGCATTTAAACATGAAAAATGTGGAACTTTCTTGGAATGAAAGCATGCAGAACAGCAAACATTTAAATTGCCTACACCATCTGAGACAAGAATTCATAATAAGGTGTTTGTTTATTTTGGAACTAAAAGTAGGGGGACTTAACAGATCTTAGAGGGTTTAGGAAACTTTGAGGGACAGGTCAAAATGTCTAGGGATGTGAAGTCAAAAAGTATATTTTTCAGCCCG
Organism: Oncorhynchus kisutch; assembly: GCF_002021735.2. Taxonomy (NCBI): domain Eukaryota; kingdom Metazoa; phylum Chordata; class Actinopteri; order Salmoniformes; family Salmonidae; genus Oncorhynchus; species Oncorhynchus kisutch. The sequence goes on from NC_034185.2 coordinate 21,237,581, forward strand.
AGGTTAGGCTTAATGGACATTTTATAGGTGGTTGAACTCTCAGTGATTGGTGATTGGTGGTGGTGGAACCGCATACCTCTGGTAACAGCACTTTAAATTAAAACAGTGTTAGACTTTAGGACAGACAGCTTCCACTTTTGAACATCAAAATACTACATTTGTTTTGATGTTTCAATATTTTGTTGGAACAAATACTCGGTTTTAAGCTCTCCAAACAAATGACAAAGGTAATTGCTACTGCTACTGAGTCAAAACTCGGCACAGCACGAACAGGTCAAAACTCTCTTGGCATCACTGCCATTTTACAAAATGGAGGCCCAAAATAAATGCAGCGATTAAACAGTGATGTGAGAGAAAAGGTTTGTATTGTCCCATCCAGGGCCCGGACAGACGTTTCTGTTCAGGCAGCAGTTTTACAGCCTCGTCTGCAGGAGGTGATAAGCCTTTAAAATGTCCAGAGCTCGGCAGGGGGCCTAGACACTCACACCCCGGACCACCAAAGCCCCTTCACCACAAACCTCCATTCTGAAATAGCACACCCATTCTAAACATGAGCAGGCAAGGCTTAATGGTGCATTCCATCAACATAAGCACACCCTAGGGTTCACCTGTTTAGATAAAGGTTAGGTCGGGATAGAGGGATTGAGGAAACAGAGAGAGAGGAGGACAGTGGGAGGAGAAAAATTCAGTCCAAGCGCAGCAGAAAATACGTGCCTGAATCGATGCACAGCAAACGCTCGCATTGCAGGCTAATAGAGTGGCTGATGTGACATAATGCAGACCCCCCTGACTGCAGCTCACGAGTGCTCTTTCCTCTGGCACAGCATTTCTGTTGTTGATCTGCTGCTGTTGTGGCTTTTATTCAGGTTGGGGACATGACTTGACAATGCCACAAAGAACCCCCTGTAACAGCACAAACTTGATAGTGAAGCCTGCTTTTCATACTGCTGAGAGCCAAACCAAGCCTCCCGTTAACCATTTCCAGCGCACACACATAGAGACAGTGGATAGAGCGATCTGATGGCTGGCTCCTCTTTGAAGAGGAGCGCTCCATCGCTGCAGTGAAGTACAGTACCTTCAGAAAGTATGACTTTGACTTACTCCACATTTTGTTGTTACAGTTTGAATTCACAATTGTACCTTAGTAGCGCTTCCCTCCCTCCTCTTTCTACTAGAATTCACAATAAAATCTCACCCATCTACAGACACCCCATAATGACAAAGTGAAAGCAGGTTTTTAGAAATGTTTGCAAATCTATTGAAAATTAAATACAGAAATATCTCAGGGTCATCCAATTTCCATTAATCATTCTTGTCACTACAACTTGATTGGAGTCCACCGGTGTCAATTGTTTGGACATGATTTAGAAAGAAACACACCTGTCTATATAAGGTCCCACAGTTGACAGTGCATGTCGGAGCAGAAACAATACTCTGAAGTCAAAGGAACTGCCAAGAGATCTCCGAGATGAGTAATGAGGCATATATCTGTGGAAGGGTAGAAAACTATTTCTCAAGTGTTGAAAGTTGAAAGCACAGTGGTCTCCATCATTGGGGAATGGAAAGAATATGGAACTACCCAGATTCTGCCTATAGCTGGCCGTCCGACCAAAGTGAGCAATCGGGCAAGAAGGACTTCGGTCAGGGAAGTGACCAAGAACCCAATGACCACTCTGACAGTGCTACAGTGTTCATTGGCTGAGATGGGAGAACCTGCCAGAAGGACAACAGTCTCTATAGCACTTCACCAATCTGAACTTTATGGGAAAGTGGAGAAAAGAGCCACAGCTGAGAAAAAGGCACATGACAGAAAGCCTGGAGTTTACAAAAAAGGCACATGAAAGACTCTGAGATAATAAGGCAAAAGATTCTGTGGTCTGATGAGACCCATTTTTACTATTTGGCCTGAATGCAAAGCGCTTTGTCAGGAGAAAACAGGGCACAGCTCATCCCTAATGTGAAGCCTGGTGGTGGCAGCATCATGCTATTGGGATGCTTTTCAGCGGCAGGGACTGGGAGACTGGTAAGGATAGAGGGAACAATGAAAGGGGCCAAATACAGGCAAATTCTTGATTAGAATTTACATTGCGACAGGACAATGACCCCAAGCATACAGCCAAAACAATGCTGGAATGGCTTCAGAACAAGAATGTGAAAGTCCTTGAGTGGCCCAGCCAAAGCCCAGACTTGAATCCCATTGAAATATAGCTGACTTGAAGATAGCTATTCACCGGCGCCCTTCATCTAAATTAACAGAGCTTGAGAAAATCTGCAAGGAAGAATGGGAGAAAATCCCCAATTCTAGATGTGAAAAACTGATACAGACGAGATGACTCAAAGCTGTAATAACCGTCAAAGTAATTTTTCCAACAATTGTTTAGACAGATTATTTCACTTATAATTCACTGTATCACAATTCCAGTGGGTCAGAAATGTTGATTGTGTGAGTTGATTGTGCCTTTAAATAGCTTGGAAAATTCCAAAAATGATGTCATGGCTTGAGAAGTTTCTTGTAGGCTAATTGACATAATTTGAGTCAATTGTAGGTGTACCTGTGGATGTATTTCAAAGCCTACCTTCAAACTCAGTGCTTGACATCATGGGAAAATCAAAAGAAAAATCAGCCAAAACCTCAGATTTTTTTTAATTTTTACCTCCACAAGTCTGTTTCATCCTTGGGAGCAATTTCCAAACACCTGAAGGTACCACGTTCATCTGTACAAACAAAAGTACACAAGTATAAACACCATGGGACCACGCAGCCGTCATACAGCTCAGGAAGGAGAGGCGTTCTGTCTCCTAGAGATTAACGTACTTTGGTGTGAGATGTGCAAATCAATCCCAGAACAACAGCAAAGGACCTTGTGAAGATACTGGAGGAAACCAGTACAAAATAATCTATATCCACAGTAAAACGGGTACTATATAAACATAACCTGAAAGGCCGCTCAGCAAGGAAGAAACCACTGCTCCAAAACCACCATAAAAAAGCCATACTACGGTTTACAACTGCACATGGTGACAAAGATTGTACTTTTTGGAAAAATGAAACAAAAATAGAACTGTTTGGCAACAATAACCATTGTTATATTTGGAGGAAAAAGGGGAAGCTTGCAAGCCGAAGAACACCATCCCAACCGTGAAGCACAGGGGTGGCAGCATCATGTTGTGGGGGTGTTTTGCTGCAGGAGGGACTGGTGCACTTCACAAAATCGATGGCATCATTAGGTCGGAAAATGATGTGGATATATTGAAGCAACATCTCAAGACATCAGTCTTGAAGTTAAAGCTTGGTCGCAAATGGGTCTTCCAAATGGACAATGACCCCAAGCATACTTCCAAAGTTGTGGAAAAATGGCTTAAGGACAACAAAGGCAAGGTATTGGAGTGGCCATCACAAAGCCCTGACCTCAATCCCATAGAAAATGTGTGGGTAGAACTGAAAACAGCGTGTGCGAGCTAGGAGGCCTACAAACCTGACTCAGTTACAGCAGCTCTGTCAGGAGGAATGGGACAAAATTCACCCAAAACATTGTGGGAAGCTTGTGGAAGGCTACCCAAAATGTCTGACCCAAGTTAAACAATTTAAAGGCAATGCTACCAAATACTAATTGAGTGTATGTAAACTTCTGACCTACTAGGAATGTGATGAAAGAAATAAAAGCTGAAATAAATTATTCTCTCTGCTATTATTCTGACATTTCACATTCTTAAAATAAAGTGGTGATCCTAACGGACCTAAGACAGGGAATTCTTACTAGGATTAAATGTCAGGAATTGTGAAAAACTGAGTTTAAATGTATTTGGTTAACGTGTATGTAAACTTCCGACTTCAACTGTGTGTAAATTACATATTCTGTATTTCCTTTTCAATACATTTGCAAATATTTCTAAAAACATGTTGTTTTCACTTTGTCATTATGAGAAATTGTCAGTAGATACAGCACATTCGTAAAATATTCAGACCCTTTGACTTTTTCCACATTTTGTTATGTTAGTCTTATTCAAAAAATATATCATCAATCTACACACAATACCCCATAATGATAAAGCTAAAACAGAATTCAGATCTTTTTCTATGAGACTCGAAGTTGAGCTCAGGGGCATCCTGTTTCCATTGATCATTCTTGAGATGTTTCTACACCATGGAGTCCACCTTTGGTAAATTCAATTGATTGGACATGATTTGGAAAGGCACACACACCTGTCTATATAAAAAGGTCCCAATGTTGACAGTGCATCTCAGAGCAAAAACCAAGCCAGGAGGTCGAAGGTATTGTCCGTACTCTGTTGATGAATTGAAAGTGTCCGATAGCCTCATGGAAAAGGCATCCATCTCTTTTTGTACAGCGGTCAACTTACAGACTCAGTACACGTGGCAAGGAAACTCATCTGAATTCATCTGACACCAGCAACTTCCCATTTCATCCTTTTAATTGCAGCCCAACACTACAGTAGCTCACCCTGTTTAGACTTGGCCCTTTAGTGGAGCACATGAGTACAAGTCAGAACATAATGTCCTGAGTCATGAGCATATCGGAGTGGCTGAACTATAGTTTGAGTTTAGTAATATCAGGGGAGTGGAGGGATGGATTTGGTGCCAGGCCACCTTGTACCCATTAAGCTGAACAATATTTCAGGCTGGCTGAGGATTTTAGGGCTTATACTCCAGGATCCACCGGGCCAGGTTTTACACTATCTCCACCAAACAAACACTTGGCAGCACCACTGCCAGAGCTGCTGAGCTAGGTCGATAACGGCCGAGCATCCTGCTGGTGCTCCGTAGCATAGAGTCATTTATTCATTGATTGACAAGAGCAGTTACAGTGCACTAATTTGTGCTCCGAGGACAGGAAGTCCATTAAGGCAGCATCAGTTAAACAATGATCAGCAACCTCCGATATCACACAGTGTATAAAACAAGTGGACACACTGATGGAACAGACCACAGGCATGCTCTTTGGTACCGTTCAGAGACACACATACATAACCATGGCAATGACTGAGCCAGCTGTGCCAGTTGTAATTCCAGACTATTCAGAAAAATAAAACAATTCATATTTTCATATTTGAGATGGCAGGTTATGAATGCAAGGGAACATCATAAATGATAGTAGACCTTTACAGCAACCATTAACATGATCCAGTCAAATAAACCATGAATGACCTCTTGGGTGGATTAAGTAATAAATAATATGGAGACAATATAGGTTGGGGAGGGGTGCTCACCTTCAGTTGTAAATATGGTCAAACGTCACTTAGGGGCAGAAAAAATGAAACATTCTGCTTTCAAAATGATCGGAGCCACCTGGCATTCCTGGTTAAATTAGGATTGGGGGTTTTAACTAACTTTATGGCTATCATTAAAGAGCTGGAAATAGTTTGCTTTACACTTAACATACATGAAACACCAGGAAGAGTAGAGGACACTAGAAAGTCAGTCCTCCCTCATCTATGACTGGCTGTGTACGGGAGTGGCTCAGGGAATTTGCAGGGGCATCTGTGGTCTATTGTGCAGTGACAACATGAGACGAGGAAATTAGTCCAACCCGTCTGACTCATTCAGTGTGTGTGAGACATTCAGGTAAGAGGACACAGCCTCGGGGCAGAGACACACAATACCTCTCCATTTAGTCACCAGAGGCACTGTTGTTCTGTGATTACCCCCCAACCCGCCCCGCCTCATATGCCCATTTTCAAAGGGAAGAGTACTATTACAATGCTATTAAGAGTCCTCTTCAGGCCCAAAGCCCCTTGAGAAGTTAGCTGCACCACGGCTCTTTTTAAAGCTCTGTCCCTCCACATTATGATCATTTGTGGAGGCACCGAGGCATACACGTCCCTCCTCAATAACATCACCCTGACCTTGAGTCCAAGGCAATTAGCAGCTGATGAGCAATTGTAGACCATGGCGATTATGAGTAAAGGGTAGACAATAATTTAGGACCATTACTATGAATTTGTTACATATTCTGTAAAAATGTTCTATAGGTTTTCCGAGGCTACTGTTCTGGAAAGATGCATTTCGTTGGATGTTTGTTCACGCATCCATACATAAATACTATAGGCCACAGCTAGAGGGATTCACTTTGTGGGGCCATTGGTGTAAAAAAAATCCTCAATGCGGAGCCTCCTCTGCCTCCAATACCTTTCATGTATTTCCAGGCATGAAGCAATCCCATTGCACAGTTGCCTGAGGACAGCCACAGAGGCTTGACGGACAACCCAGATATAAGAGGAAACCACCCAAGGGCTAGACATTCAGTCCAAAAAGCTGTTTACACTTAGCCATTGTTGGAAAGGATTTACCCTCCTCCTGGCATTAAACACACACACACTTTCAGTTCATATGGCCTCAAATGCAACCCACAGTGATATCGGATTGTGTTCTACTGTTCTTAGACAGTATGTATTGAAACTAGCCGGTGTACAGTCTTTGTTCATTTTCAAGCAGTATGCTTTAGAATCCAGCTCGTGCTCCAGGAGAATTCTGCAAATCTCTCTCCCTACAGGACACTGGCAATGACCAGGCGTAATGCAAAAAGAAAGCCAAAATACATTCCTTCCATCTGTTGTGAAAATGAAAGCACAATATTCTTCAATCTTTTTTTCTCCCCAATTTCATGGTATCCAATTGGTAGTAGTTACAGTCTTGTCTCGTCGCTGCAACTCCCTTACGGACTCGGGTCCGGTCGCGGCCGGCTGCGACAGAGCCTGGACTCGAACCCAGAATCTCTTGTGGCACAGCTAGCACTGCGATGCAGTGCCTTAGACCACTGCGCCACTCAGGAGGCCCTCAAATCATCTTTTTAATATCATTTGACTTCAAATACCCATACAGAGTCAGCACCAAAGAGTCATGTATGCGATATGAAATGACAGCAAGTCAAATGTCATCAGCACAACTCCGATAAACACACTGCAATCTATATAGCTAGCTCCTCCTTGCTACTTCCAATCTATATACACTATATATACACACAAAAGGTATGTGGACACCCCTTCAAAATAGTGGATTAGGCTATTTCAGCCACATCCGTTGCTGACAGGTGTATAAAATAGAGCACACAGCCATGCAATCTCCATAGACAAACATTGCCAGTAGAATGGCCTTACTGAAGCACTCAGTGACTTTCAACATGGCACCGTCATAGGATGCCACCTTTCCAATAAGTCAGTTTGTCCAATTTCTGCCATGTTAGGAGCTGCCACAGTCAACTGTAAAGGCTGATATTGTGAAGTGGATACGGCTCAGCCGCGAAGTGGTAGGCCGCACAAACTCACAGAACAGGACCGCTGAGTGCTTAAGCGCATAGCGTGTAAAAAGTCTGTCTTCACTCACTACCGAGTTCCAAACTGCCTCCTGAAGCAATGTCAGCACATGAACTGTTCGTCGTGAGCTTCATGAAATTGATTTCCAAGGCCGAGCAGCCACACACAAGCCTAAGGTCACCATACACTATGCCAAGCGTCGGCTAGAGTGGTGTAAAGCTCACCGCCATTGGATCTGGAGCAGTGGAAACACATTCTCTGAAGTGATGAATCACGCTTCACCATCTGGCAGTCCAATTAACGAATCTGGGTTTGGTGAATGCCAGGAGAACGCTACCGGCCGAATGCATAGTGCCAACTGTAAAGTTTGGTGGAGGAGGAATAATAGTCTGGGGCTGTTTTTAATGGTTCAGGCCCCTTAGTTCCAGTGAAGGGAAATCTTATCCCTACAGCATACAATGACATTCTAGATTATTCTGGGGAAGGCCCTTTCCTGTTTCAGCATGACAATTGTTTTTTTAAACATTTTTAAAATGTAACCTTTATTTAACTACGCAAGTCAGTTTTGAACAAATGTTTATTTACAATGACGGCCTCCCGGGGAACAGTGGGTTAACTGCCTTGTTCAGGGGCAGAACAACAGATGTTTACCTTGTCAGCTCGGGGAATCGATCCAGCAACCTTTTGGTTACTGGCCCAACGCTCAAACAACGAGGCTACCTGCCGCCGCCGTGCACACAGCAAGGTCCATACAGAAATGGTTTGTCGAGATCGGTGTGGAAGAACTTGACTGGCCTGCACAGAGCCCTGTCCTCAATCCCATCGAACACCTTTGGGATGAATTGGAACGCCGACTGCGAGCCAGGCCTAATCACCCAACATCAGTGCCCGAACTCACTAACACTTGTGGCTGAATGGAAATAAGTCCCCACAGCAATGTTCCAACATCTAGTGGAAAGCCTTCCCAAAAGAATGGAGGCTGTTATAGCAGCAAAGGGGGGACCAACTCCATATTAATGCCCATGATTTGAGATGTTCGACAAACAGGTGCCCACATACTTTTGGTCATATAGTGTAGCTCATCCTTGCTACTTCCAATCTTTATAGCTCATCCTTGCTACTTCCAATCTTTATAGCTCATCCTTGCTACTTCCAATCTTTATAGCTCATCCTTGCTACTTCCAATCTTTATAGCTCATCCTTGCTACTTCCAACAATAAAGCACAAAAATAACTTTTGATTTAGAGGTTGAGGAAGACACAAACACCATGCCTTTTGGCAGCACAAACAGAAATGTCAAGTTTCATTAGTTACATTAAATTGGACAACTAAAGAGAGCCCTGCTTCTCTATAAGAAAGACAATCAACCTTCTGGTAGATTGGTGCAGGGGCATGATGCCCTAGTTGGCCTGCGTTCTGTCTCTGTGCGTCTCCTCATTGAATAGTGGTGACAAGCCTCTGGTCACATGACAACAAACAACATCCGAATTGTCCATCCCTTGGATAATTGTCCAGTCCACAGAGGAGAAAATGTCCAGCCTCAGCCATGCATGAAGTTTTTTTTTCCTCTAGAGGAGGACTAGGAAGCTGAGAATTAAGGGCACCTAATACACTTATTTTCCATACACAATTCCGTTGTTCAAAGTGTGCTCTTGGTTAATTAATTGGCACTGTGTCAATTTCAGCGGGAACAAGTGCACCGTGGGATGTTGTCTGAGATAGAGACTTGTTCTGAATATGCCTCTCAGACAGAGGATGTTTATACACACACCACTACAGTACTGGTTAATATTCACTTGCATGTCGAAATGGACCTCTCAATATTATTGAGAACGGAAAAGCCTTCCGATTACTAATGGGCATTTCTATATAAGGTGAGGAAGCACATTGGGCTGAATAAAATATATTTCTTCATAAAAAGTGAAGCCTGATTTCATTATAGATCAAATGTATTCTACTCTCCTCTCACTGTAACCATAGAAATAGTCATTTTAAAATAAGGTCAGCGGAGTGTTTAACATTTACTGTACATGGCCTGAATCTCTGTGAAAAAACACGTAGAAATGTCATTAAATAACACAATTTGATCATTTACTGGAGGCATTTCCATCTAAAAGAAGTGATGGGCCGCGGACACAGGGAGAGAATATTTATGTGATTTAACTGTTAGAACACAATGTATTCTGAATGAGGAAATAGCTTTAGGGCATTACTGTAGACTCTAGTTGCCTTACAAAATATTTCTATTATGAAGTGGGAATGTCAAGAAGTGCAACAGTCCCATCATTTTTAGTCCCGGTGGTTGGTACATTCCACACCTAACATTCTATATAAGGAAGCACTCTCCAAAAAATATAATTATTGAAAGTTTGAGGAGAAGACTGCTGACCACATTAAAAAAACAGCCCGCCATGAAACAGCTGAGCTAATGCAGTCACACAAGATTCATCTCTAGGTCTGGGTTTGCCTGACACAAATACAGTGTACTGTATATTGTTTTTCTTAGTAATAAAATAAGAGCTAGCTGCTTCACTGTGAGGAGCACGGCTGGCTGAAAGAATACATGGATATCCTTAGATCTTATATGAAGTCCAACTGCACTCATCAACCTCTCATCAGTGCCAGGCCAGTGGTGATGATGGTTTCTCGGTGAGCTGGATATCAATACATCAAGCTGTCACAGGACTCAGCCACCAGGCAACCTGCAGGATGTACTCTATAATGGCTGGTCAACGCCACCACAAGCATTTCCACAGAAAACCCCAAAGGTTGAGACCTCAATTTCTCCTGATTCAGTGATGCGCTAATAACCACAGAGATGTTCCCTTTCTCTCAGACACCACCTGCACCCTCACCTGGCTACACCATGCTTTGTAAGCTATATTCAGACCAACTCCTTCTTACTCTATTCAATCAAATCAAACTTTATTTGTCACATGCGCCGAATACAACATGTATAGACCTTACAGTGAAATGATTACTTACAAGCCCTTAACTCATTCTTGAACTGCACTATTGGTTAAGAAAATATTTACCAAATAAACAAAAGTAAAACATGATTTAAAAGTAACACAATAAAATAATGAGGCTATATACAGTGGGTACCGGTACCGTGTCAATGTGCGGGGGTACAGTTTAGTCGAGGTAATTTGTACATGTAGGTAGTGGTGCAATGACTATGCATAGATAATAAACAGCGAGTATCCGGTGGCCATTTTAATTGTTCAGCAGTCTTATGGCTTGGGGGTACAAGCTGTCAAGGAGCCTTTTGGTCTAAGACTTGGCACTCTGGTACCGCTTTCTGTGCAGCAGCAGAGAAAAAAATCTGACTTGGGTGACTGGAGTCTGACAAGTTTGTGGGTTTTCCTCGGACACCGCCTAGTATATACAGTTGAGGTCGGAAGTTTAAATACACCTTAGCCAAATACATTTAAACTCAGTTTTTCACAATTCCTGACATTTAATCCTAGTAACAATTCCCTGTCTTTGGTCAGTTAGGATCACCAATTTATTTTAAGAAATTGAAATGTCAGAATAATAGTTGAGTTAATAGTTAATAGTTTATTTCTTTCATCACATTCCCAGTGGGTCAGAAGTTTACATACACTCAATTGGTATTTGGTAGCATTGCCTCTAAATTGTTTAACTTGGATCAAAGGCTTAGTGTAGCCTTCCACAAGCTTCCCACAATAAGTTGGGTTAATTTTGGCCCATTCCTCCTGACAGAGCTGGTGTAACTGAGTCGGGTTTGTAGGCCTCCTTGAGCGCACACGCTTTTTCAGTTCTGCCCACAAATATTCTATGGGATTGAGATCAGGGCTTTGTGATGGCCACTCCAGCACCTTGACTTTGTTGTCCATAAGCCATTTTGCCACTACTTTGGAAGTATGCTTGGGGTCATTGTCTGTTTGTAAGACCCATTTGCGACCAAGCTTTAACTTCCTTACTGATGTCTTCAAATATATCCACATAATTTTATATCCTCATGCTGCCATCTATTTTGTGAAGTGCACCAGTCCCCCCTGCAGCAAAGCACCCCCACAACATGATGCTGCCACCCCGTGCTTAACGGTTGGGATGGTGTTCTTCGGCTTGCAAGCCTCCCCCTTTTTCCTCCAAACATAACGATGTTATGTTAACATTATGGCCAAACAGTTCTATTTTTTCTATCTAACCAGAGGACATTTTTCCAAAAAGTACGATCTTTGTCCCCATGTGCAGTTGCAAACCTTAGTCTGGCTTTTTTTATGGTGGTTTTGGAGCCGTGGCTTCTTCCTTGCTGAGCGGATTTTCCTGTTACCTCCAGCATCTTCACAGGGTCCTTTGCTGTTGTTCTGGGATTGATTTGCACTTTTCGCACCAAAGTACGTTCATCTCTAGGAGACAGAACGCGTCTCCTTCCTAAGCGGTACGATGGCTGCGTCCTCCCATGGTGTTTATACTTGCGTACTATTGTTTGTACAGATGAACATGTTACCTTCAGGCATTTGGAAATTGCTTTCTTGAGATTTTCCCATGATGTCAAACAAAGAAGCACTGAGTTTGGAGATAGTTCTTTAAACACATCCACAGGTACACCTCCAATTGACTCAAACTATGTCAATTAGCCTATCAGAAGCTTCTAAAGCCAGGACATAATTATCTGGAATTTTCCAAGCTGTTTAAAGGCACAGTCAACTTAGTGTATGTAAACCTCTGACCCACTGGAATTGTGATACTGTGAGTTATAAGTGAAATAATCTGTCTGTAAACAATTGTTGGAAAAATGACTTGTGTCATGCACAAAGTAGATGTCCTAACCGACTTACCAAAACTATAGTTTGTTAACAAGAAATTTGTGGAGTGGTTGAAAAATGAGTTTTAATGACTCCAACCTAAGTGTATGTAAACTTCCGACTTCAACTGTAGATCCTGGATGGCAGGAAGCTTGGCCCCAGTGATTCACTGGGCTGTACGCACTACCCTCTGTAGCGCCTTATGGTCAGATGCCGAGCAGTTACCAATGGGCTGAGCAAAAAATATATATATATTTTTTAAACGTACTCTTTCGTTTTTTTCGATTATGCCCTTGTACTTTGCATGTGAAGCGGAGAAATGCAGATTAACATGATGAGTGTAGGATCTGATTCCATTTCCTGCATGGGCACCTGGAGGAGAGATCCTGGGGCAGAGAAAGTGCCTCTGGTGAAGTAAAGCCATCAGGGTCATTAGAGTGAAGATGCCATTTGCGGTCCGTCTTCTGGGAGTTGGGGAGGGGGGGGGCTGTGGGCCATCTGGTTAGACCCCCTGTTCACCACCCTCCAGCCCCAGCCCCATATGGCCACCCCACACCATACATCACCCACTGGACAGCACAGTACCGAGTCGGGCATGATGGCAGGCAAGCTGCCAGTGTATGGAGAAGGGCACGGAGACGGGCTGGAGACCGGCTGCCTCTTACCCTCAAATAATGTTGATATAAAATATCAAATTACAGGAATTTATGACTATGCTTCAGTTCAGGGATCAGAGACTGTACTTTGCAGATAAAATTATGCAAATGTTATTGTTCTGTAATTTATACCATTAACATAACCAGTTGTCTAAAATACAACGGTTATGGTAAGTCAAATGGCTTCAAATGGCAGGAGTCTATGTGATGGTGACCAAGGCACAGAGGGTTCGATCCATCTGCATTTAAACACGTGACCCCAGGCCTTATAACAAGCCTCCTCTCCAGTATGGCTCTATAAATCACAAAAAGGGAGCATCAACAATGCCGAGCCAGGCTGATGGTATAATGTCCACTGAAATCTGCACAGGAGGATGACGCGTTGAGGTGACAGCCTCGGCCCACACCCCCTCTCCACTGGTGTCACCATGCCACCGTGCCAGTGGATCCACAGCCATGGGAGGTGACCTTAATAAGGGCACCCATCAAAGCCAACTAATAGGTTTCTTATCTCCAGAACCTCACCTGTTCAATTCAGACACTGGCTACACCCATAAGACAACAACACTTATGATAGCACCTGAGGCATTAAAACATGTCAAAAACTACAGCAAGGCCTGATGCGTCAATTCTGACATTTTACAATGCAATATGCAATGATTTTGTCTATATTATGCAGTAAATATGCAGTGAACGGTGGAATTTGCGATCCCTCTTTTTGTAGCACGGTGATTGGTCAGTTTTAGGTCAATGATTTGACAGTTTTATGTGGAAATAGTACAGTGATTGGTCAAATTTGCAAGCCCTCGCATAATATGCAGGAAATTATTGATTTAGCAAAAAAGGTTGACATCACAGAATCCTGGATTATCTACCACAGCATCACTGTGACTATATCCTAGGCTAGCAAGGCACTGACACTATAGGGCAGAGTGGCGAGGACACTCATGCCCACTACACTTCCTGACAGAGCATCATGGGATGCAGTTGAGTGAACCCAGACAGTTGAGTGATCCTCCTCCCTCAGTTTTGCATCAGTGCAGTACCAGACCGACCCACATACCACTCCATCGCATTACCTTAGTTCTCAGCAGGACTTTTCATCCTGGTTTTAAAATGGGGAGATACCCAACACAAAACAGTGTGGGTCTTCAGTCAACAGGAGGGGTATAGCGCTGTATGGAACAGACATTACCTCCATCTGCCTCCTTGTGACTAATAACACATCCAGCCCTGAGCACTCCCACATGCTACATCCACACACCCATGTGCTGACCCCAAGCCTGTTGCTCCAAAAACTGCCATTCTGTGCATTCTCTCTCACTCGATGAAATTTGGCCAGCCAATGTTACGACAAAAACAACAGTGAGCTCATATAAAAGGTTTTAAAGGGATCGTGCGTAAAGTGATGTACTTTAACATCAATATGTGGTTTTAATTAACTAATGATGAGATTAGTAAAAAGGAGTATTGTAACAGGCAGATATAAACAATACATGAATATACTGAATGACTGCCCTTTACTCTGTGATGCTAATCACGGCAACATCACGAAAGAGTTGCCGTTAAGTTCATTAATATTCAAGACCATCCAGTAATGGGTAGAATCGAACAGAATAAAAACAAATTATGAATTAAAATGTGTTGTCAAGATCAACTCTAGAGTAGAACAGTAAACCTGATTTTAAAAAACATTGACAAAACTACTTTAGGACTTTAACTAACTGCTTTCATTTCAATTAGCCTGTGATCTCCTTTCATTTGGGTAACAGCATCTGATGAGTCGGCATTGATGATTTCACTGTGAATCAGCGTGAGTGACCTGCGTCATCAATTCATCTTCATTTTCACGGAGTAATTGACTACTGTCAGCCATAGGTTCAGCCATGCTAACGACAGCACATAGCCAGGAAGGCGGAAGGCAACACGCAGTCAGAGATCGTCCAATTGCTATGACTACATGTTTGAATCCTGACTGCTAATGATTCAACTCATCTGAAAAAAACAATATTCAAACTCCCCCAACTCTGTTTTCTCCATCAGTGACACCATGGGCAAATGTGTGTCAAAGTTTAAGTGTGTCACCTGTCACAATTACTTCAGTGGGAATGGGAGGGGGGGGGGGTGTAGAATGTCCAATACAGCTATAGACGGATACTCTGAGCAATGCCATTACCCTGAAATACCTCTATGAAATGTTCTTTCCTACTTCATCACATGAATCTGCAGCGATCCTAGAGATAAAGTGGTGGCTATTGACCCCAATAACGCATCTGTGTCACTCAAGTGCCAAATCAATTTGACTTTCAACAAGAAACTTTGTCTTGGTGTTAAAAATAAGTATTCATACTCAGACAGAGCATGCACATACCTCCATGACATATATTAAACTACAACATGGATGTCTGGAGCATAGGTACTATTAAAAAAAGTCTACATTTGTGTGGCATGTTAGGCAAAATAAACCAGAATGAGGGTTGAGTTGCAAAATGACTTTGGGTTTGGGTTTCTCACTTTTAAAAGTTAATATTCTGGGTTTCCCGAATGGTTCAGCGGTCTAAGGCATCGCAGTGCTAGAGGCGTCACTACAGACCTGGGTTTGATCCCAGGCTCTGTCACAACCAGCCGTGATCAGGAGTCCCATAGTGCGGTGCACAATTGGTCCAGCGTCGTCCGAGTTAGGGGAGGGTTTGGTCGGGGAGGCTTTACTTGGCTCATCATGCTCTAGCGACTCGTGGCGGGCTGGGCGTTTGCAGGCTGACCTTGGTCGTCAGTTGAACAGTGTTTCCTCCGGCACACTGGTGCGGCTGGCTTCCAGGTTAAGCTGGCGGGTGTTAACTTCTTATGGCTGGGGGGCAGTATTGAGTAGCTTGGATGAATAAGGTGCCCAAAGTAAACAGCCTGCTCCTCAGTCTCAGTTGCTAATATATGCATATTATTATTAGTATTGGATAGAAAACGCTCTGAAGTTTCTAAAACTGTTTGAATGATGTCTGTGCGTATAACAGAACTCATATGGCAGGCAAAAACCTGAAGAGAAATCAAAACAGGAAGTGAGAAATCTGAGGTTGGTATGTACTCAACACAGTTTTTGCTTCTACACCTGCATTGCTTGCTGTTTGGGGTTTTAGGCTGGGTTTCTGTACAGCACTTTGAGATATCAGCTGATGTACGAAGGGCTATATAAATAAATTTGATTTGAGTTCCCATTGAAATCCGCTTGCGATATTAATGATGTTGCACTTCCTAGGGCTTCTACTAGATGTCAACCGTCTATAGAAATTTGAATGTGGCTTCTACTGTGTGTGGGACTGAATGACAGCAGAATGAATCAGGTGTCTGGCAGTCAGCCATTTTCTGGTCATGCGCATTGCACATCATAGCGACCTGCGTTCCATTGCTCCTGAAAACACAAAAGGAATACTCCGGTTGGAACTTTATTGAAGATTAATGTTAAAAACATCCTAATGATTGATTCTGTACTTAGTTTGAAATGTTTCTTCGACCTGTAATATAACTTTTTGAAGTTTTTGTCCGACGTAACGCTGACCAGAACGAGCGTTTGGATATGTATACCAAACGCGCTAACAAAAGTAGCTAATTGGACATAACGGACATTATCGAACAAATCAAGCATTTATTGTGGACCTGGGATTCCTTGGAGTGCATTCTGATGAAGATCAACAAAGGTAAGGGAATATTTAGCAAGTAGTTTATGGTTTATGTTGACTACAACATGGCGGCTATTTTGAATTGATTGTTCTGAGCGCCATCTCAGATTATTGCATGGTTTGCTTTTTCAGTAAGTGTTTTTGAAATCTGACACAGCGATTGCATTAAGGAGAGGTATATCTATAATTCCATGTGTATAACTTGTATTATCATCTACATTTATGATGAGTATTTCTGTTGAATTGATGTGGCTATGCAACATCACTGGCTGTTTTTGGAACTAGTGAATGTAACGCGCCAATGTAAACTCTGATTTTTTTATATAAATATGAACTTTATCAAACAAAACATACATGTATTGTGTAACATGAAGTCCTATGAGTGTCATCTGATGAAGATCATCAAAGGTTAGTGATTCATTTTATCTCTATTTGTGGTTTTTGTGACTCCTCTCTTTGGCTGGAAAAATGGCTGTTTTATTGTGACCAGGTGCTGACCTAACATAATTGTTTGTGGTGCTTTCGCCATAAATCCTATTTGAAATCGGACACTGTGGTGGGATTAACAACAAGAATACCTTTAAAACAGTAGAAGATAGCTGTATGTTTGAGGAATTTTAATTATGAGATTTCTGTTGTTTTGAATTTGGCACCCTGCACTTTTAGTGGCTGTTGTCATATCATCCCGGTAACGGGATTGCAGCCAAAAGATGTTTTAAGAAGCGTGGTTTGGCAAGTCAGGTTTCGGAGGACACATGACTTGACCTTCACCTCCCGAGCCCGTTGGGGAGTTGCAGCGATGAAACAAGAACAAAATTGGGGAGAAAATGGGGCTAAAATAAAAATAAAATCCTTTTCTTTTTTTTTTTACATTCTGTTAACTCATACCCAAATAATGTTGTTGACTCATCCTATGTTCGTATGTGACCAAAGTATAAATTGAAGGTGGGGGGGTGGGGGGGGGGGGTATGCCCACACCATTCTGTTGTTGGGGTACGACCTCACCATTCCAACACAGAAAAAGCACATTTTTACCATACTTAATTACATTTTTGTAAGGAAAACTAAATTTATATTGTAATTAATTATAGGTCATATTTCATGGATATCTGGAAACACTGGACAGTTAATTTAAATAAAATCTACATCTCCAAAAACACTCTTCAGCCACAGAGCAATTCAACCGGACGTTTTCCGCAAAGTAAGATGTGGCATTTTGTAGATTCTGTGGACGTTTCAGGAGGTTAGAGGTTAAACTAAGGGTAATTAACATTCATTGTGGGCTTCGAATTGTCAAAATATGTGAGTAAGCAGCAGAGGCAGAAACACTAGCAGACCCTCCACTTACACAGAGTCATCACTGTCTATTAGATTAGCCTTTAAATTCAGGGCCACACTAGGCTGGCTGGGGGGATTTACACAAGGGTGTCTTGTGTATACTACCATCGCTGCCTGCATACACACAGAGCCACAGTGATCATTGGCCTCAGTCATAGAATTACATATAGAATACATTTAAAAAAGGTAAATGAGCTAAATATTAACACATTCTATGTTTGAATACAAATATAATTGGATAGCATATATAATTTAATGTTTTTGTAAAGGTAACACTTTGACAATGGCCAAACCAAAGTAAAGGCAGACATTATTTTGAGATATTTCAATGTGCTTCAAATAACGTACTTTTCCACAGTGACATTTCACCGTCTATAATAGTTGAACCACTTGAGCGAAAATATATGTTGTGTTAAAAATCGCCATTTGATAGCATAACTGGCATCCGCACTCCCTGGAATTTGCCTCTGGCTCCGTGTTGGCAATCACTAACACAATTTCCTTGAGCAAACTGTGTGCCGCAGTGTATGCCCAGTAAAAAAAAAAAGAACTACCTGGGGGTCAAATGTCACAATACAAAGATATTTGTAATTACGCATTGCAGCTGAGGTGGCAATCAAATATTAATAGAGACCTGGAAATATTTGAGAGGAAGTCAGGATTTAGCCATCTCGGTTTATCACTTCCTCTGCCTACAGGAAGGTGATAGAAAGGCCTTTTCCATCACACTAGTTAAAACAATTTGGTGATACATCAAGCAGGAGAAAAGGGGGGAAATCAATCAAGAGATCTGGGCTAACCGCCCTTGACAGAGTTTCTGACGGGGGATATGAAGGATCACATACACAGGGGCCGCGAGAACAGACCTCCAACTTCCCTGCATGCACCCTGGTTCCACGCTGGAAGACTCTGTCACCCCGTATCATCCCCACAGTTCAGACAGCCTCCTCATTAAGACAGCCTGTCAGGCCTGGGAGTCCACAGTCTTACAATTAAATACCTGCCAAGACGCATCACTGTAAACAACATGGCACAAACTACTCAAAAAAGCCTACCATGACATGCACATGGGTAAATTAATGGGGGTCTTATTAAATGAAAGTGTTTCCTTTGTGTGATTAAAACCCCCCACACATAACAACAGGCTCTGGGTGAACGAGTTGGTAAGGACGAATCATAGGAATACTTGTATTGATAAGGATGAACAAAAAGCTGAAGTAAGTAAAATTCTACACACAAAACTACAAAATGTAATTTTCCATGTCAAGCCTATGGTGCAAAGTATTTTAGTGTTCAACAGAGTCCTCCCCTCAAACCCCTCTCTATCAAAGGAGAGATTAGTGTTCTTGGTTCTGTGCGCCTTCGATTGACACAGAGTGACTCTGGCCCACAACATACAGAAGTGGACAAGAGCCAAGAAGGCACACGGACACTTTGGGAAGACCTGATAAGCTGCATGGATAGGGAATGGGTTTTAAACCACCCTCCCCCTAAAAGCAACTTGCCATGATGTGTTCATACAGGGAAACAGTGTTTTCTTAGCATGAAAAAGCAATTGGAGAGAAAACATTGAAATCACTCCCAAGTCTTGACAAAGATGGATTGAGGAACTGATTACAGAGTAAAGATCCTCAGTTATGTTCGATTCATCATAATTCCCCAACACTTCTGCTAATCTACTTCACTGAGAGGACAACTGTGATCTTGTATCCTGAACCATGTCCTGTTTCTGAGGAGAGGAGAGACTGACTAAACCATGTGCTCACATCAAAGACCCAATATGATCACAGCACTGGCAGGTTCAGGTGGCATCCAAAACCAAGCTACTTGCAAAGGATCTGAGAAAGAGTTTAATCTGTCACCAAAGTCCTCTGCCGCATCCACTTACATGGAGTTCATTCAGAACCCTTGACTTTTTCCACATTTTGTTACATTACATCCTTATTCTAAAATGGATTAAATTGTGTTTTTTCCCCTCAATGTACAAACAATATCCCATGACAAAGCAAAAATGACAAAGCAAAAACAGGTTTTTAGAAAAAAACTGAAATAGCATATTTACATAAGTATTCAGACCCTTTAATCAGTACTTTGTTGATGCAGCTTTTACAGCCTCAAATCTTCTTGGGTATGATGCTACAAGCTTGGCACACCTGTATTTGGGGAGTTTCAGCCATTCTTCTCTGCAGATCCTCTCAAGCTTTGTCAGGTTGGATGGGGAGTGTCGCTGCACAGCTCTTTTCAGGTCTCTCCACCGATGTTCGATCAGGTTCTGGCTGGGCCACTCAAGGACATTCAGAAACTTATCCTGAAGACGGTCCTGCGCTGTCTTGGCTATGTGCTTAGGGTCGTTGTCCTGTTGGAAGGTGAACCTTTGCTCCAGTCTGAGGTCCTGAGCGCTCTAGAGCAGGTTTTCAGCAATGATGCTTCACTGTAGGGATGGTGCCACGTTTCCTCCAGACATGACACTTGGCCCTCAGGCCAAGGAGTTAAATCTGGTTTCATCAAACCAGAGAATCTTGTTTCTCATGGTCTGAGAGTCCTTTAGGTGCCTTTTGGAAAACTCAAAGTGGGCTGTCCTGTGCCTTTTACTGAGGAGTGGCTTCATCTGGCCATTCTACCATAAAAGGCCTGATTAGTGGAGTGCTGCAGAGATGGTTGTCCTTTAGGAAGTGCACTTAATCCTCTCTTTCTCTCTGAGGACCTGAGCCCTAGGACCATGCCTCAGGACTACCTGGCATGATGACTCCTTGCTGTCCCCAGTCCACCTGGCCATGCTGCTGCTCCAGTTTCAACTGTTCTGCCTGCGGCTATGGAATCCTGACCTGTTCACCGGACGTGCTACCTGTCCCAGACCTGCTGTTTTCAACTCTCTAGAGACAGCAGCAGCGGTAGAGATACTCTTAATGATCGGCTATGAATAGCCAACTGACATTTACTCCTGAGGTGCTGACTTGCTGCACCCTTGACAACTACTGTGATTATTATTATTTGACCATGCTGGTGATTTATGAACATTTGAACATCTTGGCCATGTTCTGTTATAATCTCCACCCGGCACAGCTAGAAGAGGACTGGCCACCCCTCATAGCCTGGTTCCTCTCTAGGTTTCTTCCTAGGTTTTGGCCTTTCTAGGGAGTTTTTCCTAGCCACCGTGCTTCTACACCTGCATTGCTTGCTGTTTGGGGTTTTAGGCTGTGTTTCTGGACAGCACTTTGAGATATCAGCTGATGTACGAAGGGCTTTATAAATACATTTGATTTGGAAGGTTCTCCCATCTCCACAGAGGAACTCTGGAGCTCTATCAGTGACCATCGGGTTCTTGGTCACCTCCCTGACCAAGGCCCTTCTCCCCCGATTCCTTAGTTTGGCCAGGCGGCCAACTCTAGGACGAGTCTTGGTGGTTCCAAACTTCTTCCATTTAAGAATGATTGAGGCCACTGTGTTCTTGGGGAACTTCAATGCTTCAGAAATGTTATGGTACTCTTCCCAGGAACTGTTCCATGACACAATCCTGTCTCGGAGCTCTAGGACAATTCCTTCGACTTCATGAGCTGGTTTTTGCTCTGACATGCACTGTCAACAGTGGGACCTTATATAGACAGGTTTGTGCCTTTCTAAATCATGTCCAATAAATTTAATTTACCACAGGTGGACTCCAATCAAGGTGTAGAAACATCTCAAGGATGATCAATGGAAACAGGATGCACCTGAGCTCAAGTTCGAAGAAGACTCAAGGCTGTAATCGCTGTTGATGTGCTTCAGCAAAAGTACCTGAGTAAAGGGTTTGAATATTTATGTAAATGTGACATTTCAGTAATTTTCTTAGAAATTTGCAAAAATTTCATAAAATAATTTTTTACTTTGTGTGCATATTGATGAGGAAGAAAATGTATTTAATCTATTTAAGAATAAGGCTGTAACATAACATCTGGAAAAAGTCAAGGGGTCGAATACTTTCAGAATGCACTGTATGTCAAGCATTAGTGGTTTTCAGTTTTAAGCTCCGTGACAAGTAAACATTTTGAACCAGCAATGACGTTAGAAAAGCATTGGCTCACTTTGGACTTTTCTTGGCATTTGTTTTATGTGCTTGACACAACTCAAACTGGCGCAAACAATAGTTTGAGCAACAAACCTTACCTTCAAGCTTGACGTTGCCCAGACAGAGAATGAGAAAAGGAAGAGGCCAATTTCCTGATTAATCGAGTGTAAAAGTACTCTGAGGAGGGCAAGTCAGTGAATGGTGAGTGATTTTCCTAATGACACTCCGAGGTTAAATGTGGGCCAATGTTAATGGAGAGTGGAGGCCCAGGCACAGAAATGCCAGGACCCTGAAGTATTACTTCTCTGAACTTTGCTCTAATTTATCACCTTCTTAAAACAGTTTGATGCTTTCCATTTCTCTACCTCAGATTTTTTTCTGCACAATTGTTTTAACCTCTTAATAAAAGACCCTGACAGAGAAGACAAACTCTCACAGACAAAAACAAGGATAAAGACAGCCTCTGAGAAATACCTAAAAACTGTGTTGTTTTTTAAAAGATGACTTGGAATGCCTTGAAAGTAAAAATGTTCCTATTTCCACACACAGAACAAAGGAGCAAGGTCAAAAAGATTGCTGAATTGGCAATCCACAAAGAGGTATGCTGGATTGAAACAATATACATGAAATATTCCCTTCTCTGCTTCTCAGCTCCTCTGTTGCCTGTTTTCAGCCTTTAGGAGGGGTAGGAGAAACAACAGTCCAATGTTATCCATGGAGAAGAAACACCCCATTGGAAAAGGCTTTCATGAATTAACATACAAACAGAGCTAGAAAAAATTACACTGCTTTCAGGATTATATTTCAAATAGAGCTGTGAAAATAATCATTTTTTATTCCATCATCATCAACACACACAGTTTGAGCTACCTTTGAAACATTGCATTAAGCGTGGCAAAGCCATTGTTTTCCAAGCGACATAATTCTGATTGGGTAATCCGATTGGGCTTCTCCCAAGCAGCAGAATCACAGCTATTTAACCCTCATCTCTAGGCTGCTGTAGATGTTCACATTTCTTCATTAGAGATGGACTGCCATGAGATAATGTTAACCTGCTGGGTTACCTTGACCCTTTCAAAGTTCTCAGCTGGATATAAATGATGTCACTGACAAACAAGGGATGAACTTCCAGCACCCGCACCTCCATTCAGAATACTAATGAGGCTTTAAGCCAAGCTGCGTCTGACAGCTTCAAATTCAGCCCCATGTTATGTCAGATGAGGAGAATGTACATGTATGGGCTAGGAACCACTATTTCCCCCCGTTTGTGTATCTACAATCAAGTTGTCATGTCTCCAGAATAAAGGTTAGTCTATCCCAGAAATATACAGTGTTCCGTCCTTCAAAATGGCTGGCTTTACCCAAATGACCCTGTTAATTTCAGTTCAAACCCACAGAGCTGGTTAACCTAAACCACATGTGGATGGGTGGGGGGGGGGAGTCCTGAGTGGACCTTGGGAAAACAAATACTGGAATCAGTTGGGGGCCTTTTAGGAGTTGCATGGAGAGAAGTGTGGGGGCACTACTTTTCTCGAACGTCGTCATATATACATCACAAAAGGGGGAAAAATAAACTGAGGCCTAGGACACAAACATCCCATGGGCTCTGTTATTCATACAGTAAGCATATCTCTTCTGGACATAACTCACCAAGATATACAAAGGCAGACTATCTTAACTTATTCTACATCAAGAGCACATTCTTCCCTGTCCAGTTTACTGCTGCTGATTAACTGTGCACATCATTTACCAAGACCTATCATAACATTTGCCTTGAGGCAAAACTTGAAAAAGTACATAAAAAATGACTTTCTGTATACAGCTATGAGTGGGTGAGCGGGGTAATCTAGGCAATGCTCCATAAGTACGTGTGTGGGTAAGGAAAGTGCTGGGGGTGTCCTGGGGGGGGGGGGTCTGCTTAACATCAACACATTAAAAAGACTGGGGGAGGTGGGAGGGGCCACAGGGGTTATGATTCAAATCTATATCATTAACATTAATTTGCGCTGCCTTAAAAACCAAATCCTCTTTCCTGAAAAGCCTCCCTTTTAAATTCAACAACTAACACAACAAAAATGATCATGAGGATCATGTGTAGCTTAAAGCTCTGTTGTCTGGTTTTACAAATGACAGTAAACAGATTAAGTATATTAACAATGCCATTTATTTTCTTGGAAATAATGATACATTGAGGAAATAACGATGAAGAACTGTCAAACATCAAATGTTACATAATAAATTACCTAAATTACAATTGGTTTGTACTGTTAACTTTACCTTTGTAAAACAATCCAGAAGAGTATAGTGCCAGACAGACATGTACTGAGGGGTAAACATAAAGCCTCTCAGACAGAAAAGGCAACAGTCTTCTTTCGTTATCGGTTTTCAGCCCTGAGCTGCTTTGGCTGTGGGAAAATTCCACTTTAATATGACGTTGAGACTTCATTCCTCAGGAGGTTTCAGACCCAGGTATAGAGCAGTTAAAGGCAGATGATATTCAGACTGCTGGTTGATTGATTTATGGAAATTTGACTCCACCTGAGAGACAGATAGGAGGACGGAAGTGGTGGTGGGGTAGATCACTGTGTGTCAATCACACACACTGCAGCTCCACGCTGTAGCAGCATGTCGACTACACACACTCAACCATTAACTACAGACATGTCTACAGAAAGAAAAGTCATTCACAAGGAGCAGACGGCATGGCATTCAATAGGAATGAGCATTTGCAATCTGAGGTACTGAGTTTGTATGTAGGTCATATTCAGTAATTCGATATCTCCAAATGACTATAAAGTAATCTGATCACAGTCAATTATTGGACCTTCTTTTCCACACTGCCAAAAATACTCTCATACACTTTAGCTATAAGCATTTGAATTAATTCGTCAACTGCGAAGCATTTTGTTGTTCGCCCCACTAAATGCCACATTTTAGACGATGGGCATATATATACACTGCTCAAAAAAATAAAGGGAACACTTAAACAACACAATGTAACTCCAAGTCAATCACACTTCTGTGAAATCAAACTGTCCACTTAGGAAGCAACACTGATTGACAATACATTTCACATACTGTTGTGCAAATGGAATAGACAACAGGTGGAAATTATAGGCAATTAGCAAGACACCCCCAATAAAGGAGTGCTTCTGCAGGTGGTGACCACAGACCACTTCTCAGTTCCTATGCTTCCTGGCTGATGTTTTGGTCACTTTTGAATGCTGGCGGTGCTTTCACTCTAGTGGTAGCATGAGACGGAGTCTACAACCCACACAAGGTAGTGCAGCTCATCCAGGATGGCACATCAATGCGAGCTGTGGCAAGAAGGTTTGCTGTGTCTGTCAGCGTAGTGTCCAGAGCATGGAGGCGCTACCAGGAGACAGGCCAGTACATCAGGAGACGTGGAGGAGGCCGTAGAAGGGCAACAAACCAGCAGCAGGACCGCTACCTCCGCCTTTGTGTAAGGAGGAGCAGGAGGAGCACCGCAAGAGCCCTGCAAAATGACCTCCAGCAGGCCACAAATGTGCATGTGTCTGCTCAAACGGTCAGAAACTCCAAACTCCATGAGGATGGTATGAGGGCCCGACGTCCACAGGTGGGGGTTGTGCTTACAGCCCAACACCGTGCAGGACGTTTGGCATTTGCCAGAGAACACCAAGATTGGCAAATTCGCCACTGGCGCCCTGTGCTCTTCACAGATGAAAGCAGGTTCACACTGAGCACATGTGACAGACGTGACAGAGTCTGGAGACGCCGTGGAGAACGTTCTGCTGCCTGCAACATCTTCCAGCATGACCGGTGGGTCAGTCATTGTGTGGGGTGGAATTTCTTTGGGGGGGGCCGCACAGCCCTCCATGTGCTCGCCAGAGGTAGCCTGACTGCCATTAGGTACCGAGATGAGATCCTCAGACCCCTTGTGAGACTATATGCTGGTGCGGTTGGCCCTGGGTTCCTCCTAATGCAAGACAATGCTAGACCTCATGTGGCTGGAGTGTGTCAGCAGTTCCTGCAGCAGGAAGGCATTGATGCTATGGACTGGCCCGCCTGTTCCCCAGACCTGAATCCAATTGAGCACATCTGGGACATCATGTCTCGCTCCATCCACCAACGTCACGTTGCACCACAGACTGTCCAGGAGTTGGCGGATGCTTTAGTCCAGGTCTGGGAGGAGATCCCTCAGGAGACCATCCGCCACCTCACCAGGAGCATGCCCAGGCGTTGTAGGAAGGTCATACAGGCACGTGGAGGCATCACACACTACTGTGCCTTTTTGACTTGCTTTAAGGACATTACATCAAAGTTGGATCAGCCTGTAGTGTGGTTTTCCACTTTAATTTTGAGTGTGACTCCAAATCCAGACCTCCATGGGTTGATAAATTTGATTTCCATTGATAATTTGTGTGATTTTGTTGTCAGCACATTCAACTATGTAAAGAAAAAAGTATTTAATAAGAATATTTAATTCATTCAGATCTAGGATGTGTTATTTTAGTGTCCCCTTTATTTATTTATTTGAGCAGTGTATATATACAGTGGGGAGAACATGTATTTGATAAACTGCCGATTTTGCAGGTTTTCCTACTTACAAAGCATGTAGAGGCCTGTAATTTTTATCATATGTACACTTCAACTGTGATAGACGGAATCTAAAACAAAAATCTAGAAAATCACATTGTATGATTTTTCAAGTAATTCATTTGCATTTTAGACACTCTGAAATACCGTGGTTTATGTTGGCCATGATTGGTGATGTTGGTCACTGACAGGTCCTGAGTTACATTCACTTTATCTTGGACTCCGCTACGACATTGGAGTCTAATACTATCACTCCTCTCTTCCAAATTGTACTCTTGTTTAATTGTTTCACTAGCTGAAGAGTTTAGACCCATGGTTTGTTTGCTTAATTGTACTTATCCAAAATGCTAGTTTGTATACGTTTGTATAATGCTAGTTTGTATACATTTGTATACTTTGATTGAATTGTTTCCTCCTAACGACGTTTAACAATTTACCAATACAGGGTCAGACCCTTTTCATAGCCTACTGGTTGATTTAAAACGTTTGTCATTACTCAGCCCTGTGGCAACACCTAGTGGACTACATTAACTTTATGGCCATTCAAATGCCACCAATCGCTGTTAACATTTTTCCACTGAAGCTGAAGTTCATACTCGTTGTTTAAAGTGTGACCGAAACCCAAAATGTACACTTGCCTATTGGCATATTTAATTCTTTAATATCAAGGGCATATGTCTTTCCAAGGTCGGTTTGACCTTACTGCACATGTAGGGTAATCAACGAATGCAAGAGAGAATTCCTGCTGCTCATCTCGTTCATAGTGACAAGTTTAGGATTTGTATTTTTCCCTTTTTTATTTTTTGAAGGGTGTTGTACTATCACTGATATTGCAGGCTAAAACCTGAGGAAAATACATTCAGGAAGTGCCCCTGTTTTTGAAACCTCTGTTGTTATGCATCCCTATTGCCCATTTAAAGGGATATCAACCATATTCCTTTTTCTATGGCTTCCCTAATGGGTCAACAGCCTTTAGACATAGTTTCAGGCTTTTATTTTGAAGAAGGAGCATGAACGACCACATTGCGTAAGTGGATAGGTGGGGGCTCGTCTGCATGGATACGTCTGCTCTATTCACACTAACTCTCAACATTCAAAATACTTCCCCCTCTCCAGAGGGACCCGTCAAGGGTGCCATATGTCCCCGCTACTTTTTGCTCTTGCAAAAAAGAACTGCTTTCCTTGGCCTTAAAATTATCACCATCATTTACTGGAAACCCCATTGTGCGCTCTACTCTGAAGATCTTGAGAGAATTTCGTCAACATTTTAGACTTTCTGCCCCTTCTCTTCTAAGCCCTATCTGTAACAACCACCTATTTTTACCCTCCAAACTTGACTGGGCTTTTATTTTGTGGTGTGAGAGAGGTTTTGTTTGTTTCAAAGATTTATTTTTAGATGGGAAGTTTGTCAGTTTTAATGATCTCGTAGCTAAATCTAATCTGGCTCATTCTATTATTTTCTGCTATTTTCAAGCCCGTAACTTTGTTCGTTCTCATTTTCCCACCTTTCCTCAACTACCTCCCAAGACATTGCTAGAGGAGATTTTGTCCCAACCGGAGAGTTGGCAAGGCCTGATTTCTAGATTATATGACATTATGCTGTCCCCTGAACCCGCTCCAATAAACAAAATCAAGACAGACTAGGGTAGTGAACTTGAACTTGACCTTGCAGATGATTGGTAAGAGGAGGGCCTTCTTAGGGTTAACTCCACATTCTCATGTGCTCATTTAAGTTTAATTCAGTTCAAAGTCTTGCACAGAATTCACCACACCCCAAAAAAAGTAGTAAATTCCTCCCAAACACGAATGACATGTGATAGATGTTCATTCACTCTGGCAGACCACACTCATTTATTTTATCTGAGTATTTGTCATCCTATTTTTAAAATAAAATTCTAGACATTGACCTGCAGCCTTGTCCTCTAATAGCCATATTTGGAGTACCATCTTTGTTGCCTAGTCTCACTAAAAGTAAAGTGGACGTTGTAGATTTTGGCTCCCTTATAAGAATATTTTAAATAACCTATTTACCAGACGGTGTCAGAGGAATGCCCTAAAAATTGTCAAAGACACCAGCCACCCAAGTCATAGACTGTTCTCTCTGCTACTGCAAGGCAAGCAGTAGCAGGTCCAAAAGGCTCCTGAACAGCTTCTAACCCCAAGACTGCTGAACAGTTAATCAAATGGCTACCCTGACTACTTGCATTGACCCCCTTTTTATTTTCACCGGCTCTATACACACACTCACTGAACTCTTCCCACACACTCACACATACTCCAACACACACAGACTACATTCGCTCACACACACATTCACGCCACACACACACATGCTGCTGCTACTCTAATTATTATCAATCCTGAATGCCTAATACATTTTATCCCTACCTACATGTACATATCACCTCAACCACCTTGTACCCTTGCACATTGACTCGGTAGCAGTACTAGATTTCCTTAAACACTCCAACCAGAACAAAAAAAGCCAAAATACCAAAAATGTAATCTATCATAGGTTTCTTTTTCTCTCCCACTCTCCTCTTAGGAAAAGTCCAGTCAGCTTTCTAAAGAAGCTTAAGGGCAGGCATCAGAATAGACCACCAAAAATGCCATTACGGATTTAATCTCCAAAATGCTGTGATGACAAAGACTGGGGATAACTGGGGTCTGAGACATTCACCGGGGCCCGGAACACAAACAATTGCAGAACATCTCTCCATGTCCCAAATACCAAGTAGACAGGAGAATGATGCATGCTCAGAGCAGACACACACCATCACTGTGCTCCCATGCAGAGCTTCAAGTGCAACTCCCAAGGCCTTTCTTGTCTTGCGTGTTACAAAGGGCCTAGAGCCCGCGTTGCAGTGGGCCTGAACTAGAGATCGACCGCTTATGATTTTTCATGCCGATACCGATTATTCGGCCGATTTAAAAAAAATCTATTTGTAATGACAATTACAACAATACTGAATGAAAACTTATTTTAACTTAATATATTACATCAATAAAATCAATTTAGCCTCAAGTAAATAATGAAACATGTTCAATTTGGTTTAAATAATGTAAAAACAAAGTGTTGGAGAAGAAAGTAAAAGTGCAGTATGTGCCATGTAAGAAAGCTAACGTTTATTTTCCTTGCTCAGAACATGAGAACATATGAAAGCTGGTGGTTCCTTTTAACAAGAGTCTTCAATATTAGGTAAGAAGTTTTAGGTTGTAGTTATTATAGGAATTATAGGACTATTTCCCTCTATACCAATTGTATTTCATTAACCTTTGACTATTGGATGTTCTTATAGGCAATTGCCAGTCTAACAGTATAGCTTCCGTCCCTATCCTCGCTCCTCCCTGGGTTTGAACCAGCAACACAACGACAACAGCCACCATCGAAGCAGCGTTACCCATGCAGAGCAAGGGAAACAACCACTGCAAGGCTCAGAGCGAGTGATGTTTGAAACGCTATTAGCGCGAGCTAACTAGCTAGCCATTTCACTTTGGTTACACCAGCCTCATCTCGGGAGTTGATAGGCTTGAAGTCACAAACAGAGCAATGCTTGATGCACAACGAAGAGCTGCTGGCAAAACGCACAAAAGTGCTGTTTGAATGAATGTTTAAGCGCCTGCTTCTGCCTACCACCGCTCAGTCAGATACTTAGATACTTGTATGCTTGTATGCTCAATCAGACTAAATGCAACGCAGGACACGCTAGATAATATCTAGTAATATCATCAACCATGCGTAGTTAACTAGTGATTATGATTGATTGTTTTGTATAAGATAAGGTTAATGCTAGCTAGCAACTTACCTTGGCTTACTGCATTTGCGTAACAGGCAGTCTCCTTGTGGATTGCAACGAGAGAGAGGCAGGTCGTTATTGCGTTGGACTAGTTAACTGTAAGGTTGCAAGATTGGATCCCCCAAGCTGACAAGATGAAAATCTGTCATTCTGCCCCTGAACGAGGCAGTTAACCCACCGTTCCTAAGCCGTCATTGAAAATAAGAATGTGTTCTTAACTGACTTGCCTAGTTGAATAAAAGGTGTAACAAATGTTATTTTATTTTTTTAAATAAAATGTTAAATTAAAATCGGCAAATTGGCGCCCAAAAACACCGATTTCCGATTGTTATGAAAACTTGAAATCGGCCCTAATTAATCGGCCATTCCGATTAATCGGTCGACCTCTAGCCTGAACAGGAATGAAAATCTCCTATTAGTCCGGTTCAGAATATATCGGTCTGAGTGGGCACCTCCTGGGGCCAAATAAACACTTAGAGCCCAGGGCCTTGGAAAAACCACAGACATTTGATGCTGTATGGTAAAAGGGTCATTGGATGCGTTATTCAAGGTGGTAGGCCTGTGTTTAACACAACTGTCGGGTTTAAAACAAGAACAAACTTGCTTATTAATTTGTAATCCCAAGAAAAACTGGCAGATGAATAACATGCTGACAAAACATTTACAAGTGCAAGTCTGAATAAATAAATAAGAGAAATGATACAGAGGCTGCTGATTTTGAGGAAAACTACATTTAAAATCCATACCGTTGCAAAATCACTTGACACATTTTGTCAGGTATTGATTCACCATGCATAATCTAAAGCTTCAGAAAATGAAGGGAACAATACCTGGCTGCATGCTGCAAATAGATTTTGTTGAGGCTACACATAAAAAATACATACATTTCTCTCGCAGGTGCTAAGATAAGCAACTTCTCTCACTGTCGCCTAACCTGTAGTCTAATAAAACTAAGATATAAGACTCCTTGTGCTGCTCTGAGTCGTCAGCAGAGGAGTCTTATTGTTATTGAACAGAAAGGGGTAGATGTTCCTCTGTATTGCCTCACTCACTTGACCATGGTCTACCATGACCTATGTTTTACTGAGGGGGCATGGTCGTTTTATGAAACCATGTTGCCTTTTTTAAACCAGACCAAGGTGGGAAACACTGGACAAAGCATGCAGTAAACATGTTCTTGGGAAAAGTTGTGTGCATGAAAAACTGGAAGCTGAGATGTAGTGAAGGATACCCCATTAGGCCTTGGAGCAACTGAAAATACTCACTCTCCTGTGCACAAAGAACAAAGACAAAGGTACTGGAAATAAAAGCATTACAATTCATTGTTTGTCAGATCAACCAATAAGACTGAGGTTAGGCTTGTTCTTGTTAGTACTGACTGACCATATGAAAGCCTGAATAGTGTTCTTCTAATTAGGGGTCCATTTTGAATACATCTCACCCAGTAACAGCTGTTCCTCTCCT
The DNA here is from genome assembly GCF_002021735.2 of Oncorhynchus kisutch. Classification (NCBI taxonomy): domain Eukaryota; kingdom Metazoa; phylum Chordata; class Actinopteri; order Salmoniformes; family Salmonidae; genus Oncorhynchus; species Oncorhynchus kisutch. The sequence goes on from NC_034185.2 coordinate 21,269,177, forward strand.
GCAGCGTCTACCTTTTGATTAATGGCCATCTCTCCCAAGAGTCATTCACACCTGATTCTCTGATAGGTGAGCAAATAAATTAGTTTGCTACTCTGTTACTTAGGCAACCACAGAGATATTACAAAGCAAATACTAAATGGTAACTGCAGATCAATATCATTTAAAAAGACTCTGTAACAACTGAAGTTATTTCATGTTATTGCACACACACATCACAACTAAATGAATGTGTGCTATTTGGCCAACTTCATGTGAACTGTAGCCAGCAAAGCAAAGTGTCTATTTTACAAGAAAGAATCGAGTTAACCTCTTACATGCAGTGGTTTATTGTCCCAAATCTTGTGAGAGCAGAACTAGCCTTTTCTGGAGAGAGGGCCATTAACAGAGCTACAGCAAGACAGCTGCACAGAGACCATATTGCGCATTCAAGGTGGCATAGTACAACAGCCAGGAGTCATCAGGTCACATTGAATCAGGACAGGGGCTCCTGTCGAATGATAGCACAGCTCAGTAACTCACCCTTCACTGGTTGTCCCATTTGCGCTGCGGCCAGATGGAAGCAACAGAAAATATATAAGTGGATTAGCACACCGATTTGTGTCTTTTCATCGCAGAGCAGCATTGGTTTATGAAATGTAAAATGATCTTCTCGCTCATTTCCTAATAACGCCAGCATAATCACATAATTTACAAATCAATCTCCAAAATGTGCAATTTGCCATCCTATTTTTTTGATTACTCTAATGTATTAATCTATGGTTAAGACTTTCTGATGAATAAAAACAGCTGTACCCCCCCCCCCCCTGTGGTGAATTAATCTGATGATGCAGGTAAAGAATGTGTGTATGCGCTTTGTAGAGAAAGACTTATGGAGGGCCTCTGTTAATCAGCAATAAAAAAGGGAATAGAGGCAGTGGCTAATGATTATGGGATAAATATCTGAACAAATTCTTAAAGGGGCAGTGCATGAGATTTTACAGTTTCACTTTATGATACTTTTTTATTTAACTAGGCAAGTCAGTTAAGAACAAATTCTCATTTACAATGACGGCCTACCGGGGAACAGTGGGTTAACTGCGTTGTTCAGGTGTGAACGACAGATTTTTACATTTTCAGCTCAGGGATTCGATCCAGCAACCTTTCGGTTACTTGCCCAATGCTCTAACCACTAGGTTACCTGCCGCCCCTTCCACTCTATGAGGTCAAAATAACACTCTGAAATTGTGAAAATGATTATTAAAATCCCCATTTTTGTGTAAGGGCTGTTTGGGGAAAAAATCCTGGAATTTTGTGTAAGGGCTGTTTAGGTGGAATGGAGTTTTTGGCCCAGATCATGACCTCACAATCAGATCTAGTTAATCATGACTAGTCATCTTGTATTTGCATATGTATCTTCCTACTATGAAGGTGTAAGCAGGTAGGCTCTTAGATGATCCTATCTGCCAATCAGGGCTGTGTAAGTAAATAAATAAAAATATGTAATAACAGGCCAACAAGATCAGACTGAGCTTCATTTTTTTTTATGGCAAAAGGAGGCTCAGGGAAATACATTTTTAAATGTTTTAGTTATTTTCATGAACACAGTCATTTATTAGACATACAGTGATGATACCATTATTGAAATATGATACCATTATTTCAAAAACGTGCTAATTCTTTCAAAACTAAAAGAGACGGATTGCAATGCAAATGAGTGATCAATTATTATTGGGACTTCGAGGAAATTGAATTTACATATATTTAAAATGACAGATAGCATTTCACAGGTTTCGTTGGAATTAGCTATTTAAATGTTTATAGACAACAGAACTCCCTCTCCTGCTGTTTTTTCCAAGGCCCCTGGGACAGGGTATGAGAGGAGACGTCAACAGTATCGGATTTCATTTACACAAGAGAATAAATAAATATGTTTGACCATTCCAAATAGTCTAGTAGTATGCGTATACATTAGAAGACAAGAAAAACGTCGTTTGAATGAGTGGTTTAACCATTAAAACTGGTGGTTTATTTGAACTTATTGAAGAACAACAGTTTTGTCAATTTAGATGAAAGTGTTGTAACTGAAGGTGAAAAGCATTGCGAGGAATACAAAAATAAATGCAAACCCGAGAGTAAGTTTGTAATTCTGTATTGTATGGTTCCATCTCAGTTTTTATTGTTGCTCATTACTGTACAACCATACCATGCCATATTTCAGGTAACATGATCGAAGTGTCCATACAGACCAATTCAATGTCGTGATCAAGCAGAAATCATGGATCCGAGAACTTCTCAAATATGCTACATTCGGATGCATGCAACCACGAAAGGATGGACTCAAATACTTTCGTTCAAGGACCAGTCAACATTCGGGGACGTAACCGTATATTTTGAACGCAAATGTGCTCTCTATTAGTCTCCCTGCAATAAAGCCACGGCAGGAATCGGACCCGATTTAGAAGTATTGATTCGGGAAACATTCTCAGAAAGATTAACATAATTTGCAAAGGTATATTTTGCATATCACTTTTTTTCCGGATCAACAAAATGTAACAACGCACACCTTGATTTAAATTACTGCAACTCAAACATTACCACCAACTTTCTTCTGCTCCGCGTCTATAGTTTTTCACAGAAAGGTTTAAAGATCCTTACCTGCCGTGAATTGAGCACCAACACTTAGAATTGAAAAGTAGAGTAGTATGAAGCCAAGTCTACACGTATCCATGTTTGTTTACAGAGTTTTTAAAGTTTTAAAGCAGTTCGAGACGCGAATTATTCCTGTGGATTCCAGCGCTCCATTCTCACCGCTTCACTCTCGCGGACAGCCTACTTTGTTTCTCCGTGAGTGGAAAGAAAGTCCATGACGTCAGTATTGTCCCCTATTCAAACAGCTCTGCTCAGACTAGGTGCTCTGAGATCGACTGCAGGCTCCCCCTAATGTCGGCAAAGCGCTATAACCGCTTAGGTTGCATGCGTATTTTTCTCTCCAACGGAACATAAAGTGTGTCCAGTTGAATTTCTGTTGCATTAAATTGTTGATTAACCTGAATTTAATGATTATGTTGCCTATGGAATAGTAGCTCCAAGAAATGCATTCAGTAAGAACTGAATATTCTTTGTGACCCATCCACAAGGACATTGTCACTTATCACCACTATTTAATTCACAGAGAGTGGTACACGAGTTCCACTATGTTCCACCTGTTTACTGGAGGGGGGAATCATAGATGTGTCTCATGAAAAGAAAAGGGGAGGCGTTAAAGTTGCAGGGTGAGCTGTTTTGTTATTGGACGGGTAGTTTACTTGTAATAACTCAGTAGAATCCCTCTGTCGACACTATAGGGACTTGAATTGAATTGTAAATATGCGTTGCAGATTAAGCAGATATCAAACATCGAAATCCTTGATTACAGTAACATACCAATCACGCAACAGCAGCAATGAAATTTACTCTCCCTTTGATTCATAGGAAGTACTTATCTCTATGTATTGGTCCCTTTTAGGAGACTTGAGGATGACTGCTGACAATTTGCTGCCTTCATGCCTTCATGGGTGTCAAGTCAGTCTGATCATGACATGATAGAGAGATGTAAGGAGAGAGGAAATGTAACCTGATTGTATTTGATCTGGGCTTATAATTACACACCATGGACAGTGAGTCTGTGAGTCTGTCAGACTTACCATACTTGATGCTCAGTTCAGCTCTGCTCCGATGAGACTCACTGACTCTTCAGTGAGGGTTTGAGAAGCAGGCCTGGCTGCCATGTAAACAGCTGAGATCAAAGGCTGCTTCTGCATCTCCCTGCTAAGGGTGGGTGGGCCAAAGAGCCTTTGGAAGGTGCCAAACTCAGGTGTCAAAAATGTTTGGACAGCATAGTCAGCTCTGCTCTTGCCTTGCAACACTTACCAAATAACCCTGCTTTGCTCTTTCTGAAACACACAGAGGAAAGCTATTTGAACTGACGAATCGAGACAAAGTTTGAAATGGAGTAAATGGGGAAAAGAAAGAAAGAGCCAAGTAGACAACACAGTGAATGTGTTAACGGTGCTCAAGGTTGCCGGTCAGTCCTCGGGATTCGCTAAATGAAAGGGAAAGAAACATAAACCCACTCTTCAAACATCCCTTTTGAGAGAAAGAGTGTAGAGTTCAAGAGGGCTGTAGGTAGGCCATGCTCATTAAAATGGCTATTTTTCTCACTAGGAAAATCCAGAAAATTCAGCAAGCAAATATAGGCTAATGTTTGACTTTTCAATCAATTTATTGACATGAAATAAATAGTAATAAGACGGTAGTAATGAGTATTTACAGGTAGTTCAGCTGTACGGTAGCCTCAAGACTAGCTGAAGAACAGCAAATATGGGCAGGCTACTCTATTTCTGTGACGATATTCATGAGATTTGGATGGTTACTGCTTTGTTTGACATCACATGGTGCATTTCAATGGGCTTGTTTTATTTCCCAGACTGAGATGCAGGCTCATGGCTATGTGAACCACTGTTTTCAAGCATGATGTGTAAAGAATGCATGGCTGGATGAGCACACAAGACCACACCCTTCAGAATGTCACAATATGTTATACACAACACAATACAGTATCATAGAATTCTCCCCCTGAAATACCAGAAGGCATTTCAGAACATCATCAATGAGTTGACAATGAGTTGAATGTATACATTTGTTGTATTGTATTTATGATAATTTGGAGTAAAGTAAAATTCCTTTTATATAACAATAAATAATAAACAATAATGTGACTGAACTGATTAAAAACCGGAGCCTCCAGAGTCGCACCAAAGCAGTCCAACTGTAAGACTTTGGCAGGGAAACATAAATACTCCCAGATCACACTGCGGCAATAACAGTGTTTATGAAGAAAAGACATGTCAATGCCAACCGTTTTTTCAACATCAATCTTAATCATATTCATTTCCTTTTGGCGTTTGTCGTGTTTGTTTCATCTCTAAAGTAATCTTGTTCCATATCAGTGTTTGTTGTCTTTTTACATTGCTGTTGTTTACATTCTGATGCTTTCATACCCAATCCTTATGACTACGTGGCAGGTAAGCACTATGACCAAGCATTTGCATTTTAAGGATGACATAGTGGTTGAGACAGCACACACACACAGACACGCTAGCGTATGCATGCAGGCACACACTTCACAACGAATGTATGAACATGTACATAAAAATGACAAATATCTTAAAAGGTGTATACGTGTAAACAGCATAGGGATGATTCATTACTCCCCATAGACTTGCTGAACAAGTCTGTTAATGTTCTATTACAGTGACTGACTGGTGTGTTCAGACATCCAATGAGAGGGGAAAGCATTGTGACCCATTTTAAATTTCACCTTTATTTAACTAGGCAAGTCAGTTGAGAACAAATTCTTATTTTCAATGACAGTCTAGGAACAGTGGGTTAACTGCCTTGTTCAGGGGGCAGAATGACCGTTTTTTACCTTGTCAGCTCGGGGATTACGATCTTGCAACCTATCGGTTACTAGTCCAACGCTATAACCACTAGGCTACCTGCCACCCTATGTTTAGGTTAAATGAGGTGTCTGTTAAACACATCTACCCTAGAACATACACAGCATGTACTGTACCTGTCACGTTCTGACCTTAGTTCTGTTATTATATCTTTGTCTTAGTAGGGTCAGGGCGTGAGTTGGGTGGGTTGTCTATGTTCGTTTTTCTATAATTTGGGAGTTCTGTGTTCGGCCTAGTATGGTTCTCAATCAGAGGCAGCTGTCAATCGTTGTCCCTGATTGAGAATCATACTTAGGTAACCTGGTTTCACTTTTGAGTTGTGGGTGTTTATTTTCCGTGTCAGTGTTTGTGCTACACGGGACTGTTTTGTTTGTGTCGTTGATTCACGTTTATAGTTTTTTATTTCAGTGTTCATTTTGATTAAACATTATGGAAACTTACCACGCTGGGCATTGGTCCTCCGATCCTTCTCGCTACTCCTCCTCAGAAGAGGAGTAACGAGATCCATTACAGTACCGTATCATGTTTGGAGACATTTTACCAAGCACCAATATGTCATGCAAATATGTAAAAAAATTGTCACAGATATGTAATATGTTTTCAAGGCAACATAAGGTCATGTTTTGAGGCAATGAACATACACTAGTCAAAGGATCAAGATGTTTATCTTAACAACACAGTGTTGTTTCTGCTGTTGAATTTCTAAGGAAGTCTACACTTACAGTTGAAGTCTGAAGTTTACATACACTTAGGTTGGAGTCATTTTAAAACTCATGTTTCAACCACTCCACAAATTTCTTGTTAATTAACAAACTATAGTTTTGGCAAGTCGGTTAGGACATCTACTTTGTGCATGACACAAGTAATTTTTCCAACAATTGTTTACAGACAGATTATTCCACTTATAATTCACTGTATCACAATTCCAGTGGGTCAGAAGTTTACATACACTAAGTTGACTGTGCCTTGAAACAGCATGGAAAATTCCAGAAAATGATGTCATGGCTTTAAAAGCTTCTGATAGGCTAATTGACATAGTTTGAGTCAATTGGAGGTGTACCTGTGGATGTATTTCAATGCCTACCTTCAAACTCAGTGCCTCTTTGCTTGACATAATCGGAAAATCAAAAGAAATCAGCCAAGACCTAAATGGTACACCTCCACAAGTCTGGTTCATCCTTGGGAGCAATTTCCAAATGCCTGAAGGTACCACGTTCACCTGTACTCTGTATTCTGTCTCCTAGAGATTAATATACTTTGGTGCAAAAAGTGCAAATCAATCCCAGAACAACAGCAAAGGACCTTGTGTAACAGGTACAAAAGTATCTATATCCACAGTAAAACGTGTCCTATACCGACATAACCTGAAAGGCTGCTCAGCAAGGAAGAAGCCACCGATCCAAAACCACCATAAAAAAGCCAGACTATGGTTTGCAACTGCACATGGGGACAAAGATTGTACTTTTTGGAGAAATGTCCTCTGGTCTGATGAAACAAAAATATAATTGTTTGGCCATAATGACCATTGTTATGTTTGGAGGAAAAAGGGGGTGCTTGCAAGTCGAAGAACACCATCCCAACCGTGAAGCACGGGGGTGGCAGCATCATGTTGTGGGGGTGCTTTGGTGCAGGAGGGACTGGTGCACTTCACAAAATAGATGGCGTCATGAGGTCGGAAAATTTTGTGGTTATATTGAAGCAACATCTCAAGACATCAGTCAGGAAGTTAAAGCATGGTCGCAAATGGGTCTTCCAAATGGACAATGACCCCAAGCATGCTTCCAAAGTTGTGGCAAAATGGCTTAAGGACAACAAAGTCAAGGTTTTGGAGTGGCCATCACAAAGCCCTGACCTCAATCCCATAGAAAATTTGTGGGCAGAATTGAAAAAGCGGCTGCGAGCGAAGAGGCCTACAAACCTGACTCAGTTACACCAGCTCTGTCAGGAGGAATAGGCCAAAATTCACCCAACGTATTATGGGAAGCTTGTGGAAGGCTACACGAAACATTTGACCCAAGTTAAACAATTTAAAGGCAATCCTACCAAATACTAATTGAGTGTATGTAAACTTCTGATCCTCTGGGAATATGATGAAAGAAACTAAATCTGAAATAAATCATTATCTCTACTATTCTTCTGACATTCCACATTCTTAAAATAAAGTGGTGATCCTGACTGACCTAAGACAGGGAATTTTTACTAGGATTAAATGTCAGGGATTGTGAAAAACTGAGTTTAAATGTATTTGGCTAAGGTATGTAAACTTCCGACTTCAACTGTAGGTGTGTATAGTGCATTAAATCACCCAGGGGAATGGAGAAAACATCCTGCTGTTGGAGGTGTAGTAAAGGCCCTTGGTGTTGGCTCAGTGTGGTGTGCACAGTCGTGGCCACAGACGGGGCCATGGGGCGAAGTTGGACCAGGAACAGAGTTATACCCCCACAACAGATCCCTGGAGGAAATAACACAGGCATAGCAACTGGGAATCAGACACTGTGGTAGCCAGGTGCTACAGCAAAAACCAAGCCCTCTCAATTAAATCTCCAACAGTCGCTGGTTATTACAGATAAGTACTGTATGTGTCGATTGTCTTAGAATACATTTTTCAGATGTGGAGTGTTACTCAGTGCTGTCAAGTGAGTAATTAGTTAGACTTATAAATATGTAATTGGATAAAGGATCATGGAACGTTTATTAATTTAACCAACATTTTTGTGAAGCCTCTCTCCTTCACTTCTAGCAATGTACAAGTATGTGTGGACAACCTCATGTCCTCAATGGCAGATCTCCTGAAATGACTTCAGCCACCTCTCTGGCTCGTAATGAAAACCAAGCCACTGTATGTATCATCAATCACACTTGATCCAAGTCTCCAAGAACCACCAGGAGGAGACCTGACTGACAGGTACACATAGGAGTAATAAAGAAGACTAACAGTGTCACAGAAGCGAAAAGAGAGTAGGAACACAAAGGCCTGTTGCGTCGCTTTATATGTCTGTGTCAAGCTTTCCTTTTTCAATGTAATTAATGGAGCTGTGTTATGACCCTGTGATTGCAACCCTAGCTCAGATCTAAATTCATTTGTATGTCTAAAGCATAATCTAACATTCTCAGAAATTATTGTGGCGGTATAAGTGTGCTAAATTAAAAACAAGGGTTATTAAAACAGTCGTAAATGCTCTCGCCTGTAGTGGTACCAGACTTTAAGGCAACAATGGAATTCCTGGCCAAAATTCCTTTCGACTTCCAAAAATACATGATCTTACTAGGCCTATATGCCCTTGACTTTATTGTATACAATTGTATACAAAGCATACTCTTTGCTCTACCCTTGATATATTGGTGGGTGTAACGTGCTTTGTCTCTTTTTAGTTTGCCTTTTAATTGCATTTGATATTGATCTAGCATTCCAAAAGTTGGGAAAGTGAACTTGTCCTTTGTAGTTCCTTTTCTGTAATTCTTGCATGTCAGCGGTGTCAATCTCTCTGATGCAGAATGATGTCACAAGAGAAATCTAGTTCCTGTATCCTATCTGCCAATTGGCACAGTTGATGGTGAATAACAATGACCAGCTGATCTTGTAATGGGTGTGTCTGTGATGATGCTCAGACGAAATGCCTGAAATAACATTATCACGATGCTTATATACATTACAATGCGTTCCTATCCCACTGAGCACAGATGTCAATTCAACATGTATTTCACGTTGGTTCCACGTAATTTTGTTGAAATGACATGGGAACAACGTTGATTCAACCAGTGTGTGCCCAGTGGGATATTTCCACACAATCCACAGCACGGAGGACTGAAGGAATTGACCAAGACGGGCTTACAGCATTGGCAGGTAATTTGATGCTGAGATAAGTTGTTCGCTCTCTGCTCTTGTATTGATTTCCATCGACAGTGGACTGCGTCACAGGTAGCACACTTTCATGACCAGACCTTTAATCATACAGAATTGATTAAACAGCAGTACTTTACAGAGAATATACATGCTGATCAGATAATCAAACTGTGTGAAAGAGTCACACTAGAATATGCTTTTGCATCTTTAAACCTGACCACAGCCACAGCTAAAGCTCGTTACCCCAGTCCAGTGCAGCACCCAGAAAGATTGTGTTCTTCCAGAAGAGATCCCACATTATACTGGAAGAGTCCAAGGTTTCCTCCAATGTCCCTCTATAAGGAACAGTCCAACCGTCCACACGTCTCATGTCCACATTGTTAATGATCTCAGCCTGTCCTTTCAAAAGCTGTAGCTGATTCTCTTTTAAATGCAGCTTCTATATTCTAATATTCAAGAATATAAGTGTTCTTATATTAGAGTTTCATCATCATGACCACATACCAGGAATGAGATCATTCACATGGAATTGGTGGAGTGTGACCTGTGCAATTAATAATGCCAGAAAAACATTTTGAGTAATAGCAGTGAGAGTGATCTTACACAAGAAATGGCCAGCTCAGTTTCCTATCCTGCATAATTGGAATACAGATCACTCCAAATATCAACCACAAGCCTCTAAAAGAGTGTAAGAACTACTACAATAAATTCTCAATGACCTTCATTAAGGTAAGTAAGAAGCACAACACTGCACATATATAGTTTACACTTTGTCCCTCACTATAATAACCAGTGTTGTGTATGAGACCACTTAAAGTGAGACTGATTCAAGACCAAGAACGGAGCAAATTGAATCAAATCAAATGACATTTTATTTGTCACATACAGAGTCCGAGTCAAGACCGCGACTGGGAAGGACCATTTTTACAAAAACATATGGAAACTTCTGCCTTCTTGAAGGCCAACAGGTCTCTGCGCAACAGCGAGCAGTAGTTTTCCCATGGTCTATCTAGCTAGCTTTTGTTGTTGGTTAGTTTGCAGCGGCTGCCGCAGGTGTTATCGGCTAGGATGTTGTCGCTAATTTGTTAGCTTCTCCCTTTTCAAGAATAATTTTCAACAAGTTACATTTTAAATTATCATCATCTGGTGAGTGGAACTGTGTTTTTTATTGCAGCATGCTTACTGTTGTTAGCCATCTCTTTGAAAATAACTTACGTGTGAAACATTGTTGCATTTAAAGTGGAACTGACAGCATTTTAGCAACATGAAATCTTATTCAAATCTGTTCATATACACTCCCAGGAAGAATATGAGATTTAAAAAATAAAAACCTGACAAGCGACCACTTAGATATGGTCATTTTCACGTTTTCATAAATTCTTAGAATGTTTGGGAATGGCAAATATTAAGGCATTTGTGAAAATTCTATAGCGATATAGAGTTCGAAAGCGGCTGTGCGTTTGGACAATTCATAGACACTGCAGGAAATAAAACCAAATAAAAACATCTGTCTTGTCCAGGACTGGAGTCTACTCAGTGTGCTATATCCAATAGGAGCTACAGTACCCAGCTAGCATTGAGGAAATGGTACAGCCCTTTTCCAGGGGGCCAGAAATGACTGAATTGGCCCGGAATCGGGTGTCAGACTCGGCCTGGAATCAAAATGAATGACCGCTCAGAATCGGCCCAAGTACATTGGGCTGTTTCCGTCTACTGGAATTCAGCCGACTTTGCCGGCTTTACCAAAATTTGTCCCGATGCTAATTTTAATAAATCTATGCAAAATTACCCGATTTAGTAATTTTGAATATTACTATTATACATTTTATTCATACAAATTATACCTATCCACCCCCAAAAAATGTTATGTCGGAGGAAACATGGTACACCTGGTTACCACGTGTCAGTGTGAATGCGCCTGGCACGCCACAGGAGTCACTACAGCGTGATAGGACAAGGACATCCTGGCCAGACAAACCGTTCCCTAACTTGGATGTTGGCCAATTGTGCGTCACCTCATGGGTCTCCCGGTCACGGCCGGCATGGGTATCGAACTAGCATCTGTAGCAACGCAGGTTGCAATGCGATGTAGTGTCTTAGACCACTGTGCCACTTGGGATGTGCCATCCATAAAGTTTTTAATGCTTATCAATTGCCTTGCACAAAGTATCAAAATACTAAAATACTACTTAAACAGGACTCTTAAAGAAATTAATTTAAATGTTATTTGATTTTTTTTATCACAGAAACAATGAGAATATATGGAAAAATAAATAAATAATGAAATGTTAATTTTGCAAAGAAGACCATGTAATTTATTATTATAACTTTATTTCAACAAGGAACACAGACTGAGACCAAGGTCTTTTTTACAGCTGGGCCCTGCGTATACATGTTTACACATACAGTTTAGGTACAATGATTAAAAAACTAAACAAGACAAACAAAATGATCACAGATCACGATCATCTGCCAGAGAGTAGCCCCAATCGGCCCGAGACCCAAGTAATACATTTGGGCCAGATAGTTCAATCCCGCATCCTAGCCATAAGAAATCCTGCCTACGGCGGCCCAGACTCGGGCCACATGACGTGGCCAAGTCTGACTCTCAGCCGAGCGCCCGACTCTCAGCCGGAATCGGCCCAGATCCACTGTGCTAGCTGGGTAGGCCTTTATACAAACAAGCCATTTGCCACACGGGCCTGCCATCATTCACTTTGAACTGGACTGTGTGTTTACAGATATTTGCAACAGTGCAACTTTAGATCATTAGAACGCATTCACCAAAAGCCACAAAATATTCCGGAAAAGATTTCTACAAATATGTAAACACCATGGGAGCCCTCTTACATTTTGGAACTTTACAGTCCTATTGATCAAACAAACATGAAAATGTAGGTTATTTCCTTCAGTTATGCACATCAACAATACCAAGATCAACAACTAATGCTAGCCAGAGCAAGATAAGCTCAAATCTAACAAAGGAACATTAGATAAACCCTCAAACTTTTTCAGCTAGTTGGCCATAAAAATTGCACTGATAAACGATGGGCAATCGTAGTCTACTTGTCCTTCTGCAGCTTGCCTGCCAATGCATGCCTGTCCCAACCAAGCACCCAAGCTATGTGGGCTAAAGTTGTCTAGTTTGCTAGCTAGCTACTTCCAGACACAAATGAGACAACACCTCACTCTGACAATTTTACTCACTGTAGTAGAGCTGGTTAGGCTGTTTACATGTTATCTAGAGCGCTCTTGACTAACTTTTACTTTTTTTCTCTACATTTATTGACACCGGTCATATTCAGTGTTCGCGCTTTCGTAAACTCGCTTTCGTATCAGTTGTTCTGCGCTCAAGCACACAGATGGGAGTGCTCTGAAATCTGAGTATATAGCCGGAGTGAATCTGCGAATGAAAGAGATATGCCAACTGGATAACAGTCAAGTTCTTGCTAGCTAACCAAATGACACCTGCATCTCTTGCTGTGTATAGCCACCAAAAAATGATATGAGGGGGGGAAGTCAGTCACTAACCCACTCCTCCAATGGCATAACATGACATCCTCATAGCAGTTAGCTAGCTAGCTATTATTATTAAGTTGAGGCACATGGGTTACTAACAGCTTACTACACAACATACACTTTGTATTACTTTCTTATCTACAGTATACATATCTCCCTGGCATATTACATCATTTATACAGCAGCATACAATACAATACATTTTAGTACCCATCTTCTTGTGCACTGCTCCCTTGAACAGGAATTTTGTCATCAAACCTTGTCATCAAAGTCTGGCATTCGTTGGATTTATGGTGCTTTTAAGACAACTGGGAACTCAGAAAAAAACAAGGTTGAATCACAACGTCAGTGATCTTCAGGTCAGAGCTCTAGAAAGAGGGCTGAAGAGGCGACTCTGGGATGCTGGCCTTCTAGGTAGTGTTGCAAAGAAAAACTGTCCAATATAAAGAAAAGATTAAGATGGGCAAAAGAACACAGACACTGGATAGAGGAACTCTGCCTAGAAGGCCAGCATCCCGAGTCGCCTCTTCACTGTTGACGTTGAGACTGGTGTTTTGTGGGTACTATTTAATGAAGCTGCCAGTTGAGGACTTGTGAGGTGTCTGTTTCTCAAACTAGACACTCTAATGTACTTGTCCGTGTACCGGTGCCTCCCACTCCTCTTGTGTACCGGTGCCTCCCACTCCTCTTTCTATTCTGGTTAGAGACAGTTTGCGCTGTTCTGTGAAGGGAGTAGTACACCGTGTTGTACGAGATCTTCAGTTTCTTGACAATTTCTTGCATGGAATAGCCTTCATTTCTCAGAACAAAAATAGACTGACGAATTTCCGAAGAAAGTTCCTAATTTCTGGCCATTTTGAGTCTGTAATCGAACCCACAAATGCTGATACTCCAGATACTCAACTAGTTTAAAGAAGGACAGTTTTATTGCTTCTTTAATCAGGACAACAGTTTTCAGCTGTGCTAATATAATTGCGAAAGGGTTTTCTAATGATCAATTAGCCTTTTAAAATGATAAACTTGGATTAGCCAACACAATGTGCCATTGGAACACAAGAGTGATGGTTGCTGATAATGGGCCTCTGTACGCCTATGTAGATATTCCATAAAACATCTTCCATTTCCAGCTAAAATAGTAATTTACAACATTGACAATGACTACATTGTATTTCTGATCAATTTGATGTTATTTTAATGGACCAAAAAGGGGCTTTTCAAGGAAACTTCTAAGTGACCCCAAACTTTTGAAAGGTAGTGTATATATTTTTTTAGCTGAACAGGTGGAGCTCTCACCTGCCCTGAATGACTGCCGATGTCATTCTTCTGTGAGCTGCTCCATGCCAAAACCAGTTGAAAGCTACACACTCTTGCTGCTTGCAGATCATATTCCTTTGAAACTATGTGTGCAGCGAGCATGTGAATATGTTTCACGTGCTTTGCGATTGTGTAGGCTACTTTATGCATGATGTCTCTATTGTCTTCCATAATTGATCAATCCTATACCGCCACCACACTACTTTGATACATATTTATCGGTAGGGATTCAGAAGTGAGTATAAGCAATGCCCACTGAAAAGAAAAGTAGTTATATGGTTTATACCTACGCATAGCCTCCACTACACCACTGTCTCTTTGTGTTTTACAGAAAGCGCACTCTCCTACATGAGTGTGCTGTATGGTTGCTGTCCTTTCAGAATCACAAACCTGTCACACAGTGAAGGTCTATAGCTTCACCGCTGCACAAACATGTCTATGATAGATATAAAAGGCTGTTAAAACACTGTATTAATGTTTCAAGATTATTTGGCCTGGAGAAGTGGTTTCATGTGCTGACTGAATGAAAACTGATAATTATGAGGGTTTTTTAAATTTTTTAAAACTCTGTTTATTAAGTTTTACACACACACACATTATGAGGTTTTTACTCAGCTGGTCTCTGAAAAATTAGGAGTCCTCACTCTCTGAGACCTAATCAAGACCAAGTACAAAGTACAAATGTATCCGACAACAAGACAAGACCAAGATACTCAATATATGGTCTCAATCGAGTACTACAACACTTCTAAATACAGAATGCATCCTGTCTATTCCCTATTCGATGTGAATATTAATGAATTGTTCCTAATGAAATCAAATTAATTATATGTCCCTGGTTGATCTGTGCAGTGCATTCAGAAAGTATTCAGACCCCTTCCCCTTTTCCACTTTTTGATACTTTACAGCCATATTAAAAAAATTAAAGTGAAAACAGGATTTTTGAGATTTTAGCAAATGTAATAAAATTAAAGAACATAAATACCTTATTTACATAAGTATTCAGACCCTTTGCTATGAGATTCAAAATTTGAGCTCAGGTGAATCCTGTTTCAAAAACCAAGCCATGAGGTTGAAGGAATTGTCCGTAGAGCTCCGAGAAAGGATTGTGTCGAGGCACAGATCTAGGGAAGGGTACCAAAACATTTATGCAGCATTGAAGGTCCCCAAGAACACAGTGGCCTCCATCATTCTTAAATAGAAGAAGATTGGAACCACCAAGACTCTTCCTAGAGCTGGCCGCCCTGGCAAACTGAGCAATCGGGGGAGAAGGCCTTGGTCAGGGAGGTGACCAAGAACCCGATGATCACTCTGACAGAGCTCCAGAGTTCCTCTGTGGGGATGGGAGAACCTTCCAGAAGGACAACCATCTCTGCAACACTTCACCAATCAGGCCTTTATGGTAGAGTGGCCAGACAAAGCCACTCCACAGTAAAAGGCACATGACAGCCGACTTGGAGTTTGCCAAAAGGCACGTAAAGGATTCTCAGACCATGAGAAACAAGATTCTCTGGTCTGATGAAACCAAGATTCAAGTATTTGGCCTGAATGCCAAGCGTCATGTCTGGAGAAAACCTGGCAACATCCCTCGGTGAAGCATGGTGGTGGCAGCATGCTGTGGGGATGTTTTTCAGTGGCAGGGACTGGGAGTCAGGATCGAGGGAAAGATGAACGGAGCAAAATACAGAGAGATCCTTGATGAAAATCTGCTCCTGAGAGCTCAGGACCTTAGACTGGGGTGAAGGTTCACCTTCCAACAGGACAACAACCGTAAGCCAACGCAGGAGTGGCTTCGGGACAAGTCTCTGAATGTCATCGAGTGGCCAAGCCTGAGCCCGGACTTGAACCCGATTGAACATCTCTGGAGAGACCTGAAAATAGCTGTGCAGTTACGCTCCCCATCCAACGTAACAGAGCTTGAGAGGATCTGCAGAGAAGAACGGGAGAAACTCCCCAAATACAGGTGTGCCAAGCTTGCAGCGTCATTTTTTTGTTTTTATATACGTTTGCAAACATTTCTAAAAACCTATTTTTGCTTTCTCATTATGGGTTATTGTGTGTAGATTGATGAGGGGGAAATAAACAATTTCATCAGTTTTCGAATAAGGCTGTGATGTAACAAAATGGGGAAAGTCAAGGGGTCTGAATACTTTTCTGAATGCACTGTATGTCTACTGTAACATTGTCATTTAAAGGACCTGCTGGGCATTTCATAGGTTGATTATTTAGGCATTATTTTCTTCTTTTTTTGGTTGATGGTATAGTAGCCTAATTATTATGGGATCCCCATTTTAATGAGTTGTGACAAAATGTCAGATTGCTTATTGATTAAAAGGTTGGCAACAGAAAGTTGAAATCACAATCCAATTATATCAACATTTAAACTCTGCTAATTCCATTTGTGGGTATGATTGGTTTGGCTGTGTTCATAACTCGATTACGATAAAGCTACACAGTCATGTTAATAAGATTGCCGCTTATTGCTGCCTTCCTTTATCAGATTGCTTGTTCAGTAAATTAAAAACGGTGCCTAGTAATTCCTGAACACAGGAATAACAAATATGATCAAACTGAATTTCAATGAAAATAAGCAGGAGAGTGGCTCCAACGCTTGGCAAATCATTAACTAGGAATGCCATGGGGCATATTTAAGGGCTGAGAGCACACTGGAAAAATGCCCAATGCCCACATAACCCTTGCGCCAACTGTGTTCTCAAGGCTGAAACCAGGGGCAGGTTTCCTGTTTTAATCATACTTTGAAATGTAATTTGCCCTATTCTCTTTTGATTTTGTAATAATTAACTAGTAACTATTATCGTTCCAGAAACTATAATGATGACAAAATGAGTGTGTGTCTAAAGAAAGTGATAATGAAAAGCCCTTTAAAGTAACAAATTAAAGTGTTATTTCTGTCTCCTATTCTTCTTTTACAGTCTCTTATCTAGTAAGTAGAGCACATGTAACCTTTTAATATCAGATGTTCATCCAGTGGCAGGTTGGGTTTGCTTTAGGTGATACAACACGTGTTCTTCAACATATAGAAACTTCATACTAAATGGATTTGGCATGTTCTGAAAATCCATGCGACTGTACTTATTTTCTCTTTATAAAACTTGCAGGCCCTACAGTTCAAGACAACATCACACAAGGGTATGATTAAATTAAAGTTGAAACCCCACAAGGTGATTGGTATTCAATAGTTTTTCTGTTACTATGTATAGCTACATTAGCACAATAGAGAGAATGCACATTCCCAGCACATTAGTTGCATGGAATAGCTTGCATATGGGGGCCAATTCAGACTTCAGAAATGTATGTCTTTCCTACACACGCCTTTCCTACGCACTTCTCATATTCAGACTGACCTTACGCATGCACTTCTCATATTCCGACTGACCTTACGCAGGCGCTTCTCATATTCCGACTGACCTTATGCAGGAGCTTCTCATATTCAGACTGACCTTAAGCAGGCGCTTCTCATATTCAGACTGACCTTATGCAGGCGCTTCTTATACGCAGACTTACCTTATGCAGGAGCTTCTCATATTCAAACTTACCTTATGCAGGAGCTTCTCATATTCCGACTGACCTTACGCAGGCGCTTCTCATATTCCGACTGACCTTACGCAGGCGCTTCTCATATTCAAACTTACCTTATGCAGGAGTGATTCCTTTGTGTGCGCTGAATACATGTAATTCAATATGAAAACCCTCCCGCTTGCTGGCCAGCATATTTTCTTGTGGAGTTTTCATTCAACAGTGTTTTCAGTACATTTATCTTAAACCATCCCTTTAAATACGGTGTAACTTTAATTAGAATGTTGACGACAGACTCACTAGAATACATAAAGAAGAAGGCTTCAGAATATTCGGGATCAATGAAAGGAAGCCATCTAAAGATATGCATATTTTTCTCAGTTTCAGCACCAAAGTATTTGAAAAATACTCTGATCTTGTTGATTATTTAGGCACATATTAGGGTTCGGAAAGTATGTATGACTCATAAAAAATTGGTTTGGAGAGCCATTACGCGCTAAATATATTGATGAATAAAAATGACAGTGGTTTGATTCATCCTGAAAGTTTCCAAACAATAAAATATATAAAACGGCACAGCTATACTTATAGCCTACATCACTGTGGAAAAGGGGCCGCAATACATGTTTGTTTCCACATGACTGGTTTCACATTCTCCAGGGATCATAAGGATAAATCATCTAAAACAATTGCCCTTTGTATTTACAATCCCCTTCTCCAAATGGATTGCTTACTTACCTAGCTCTTATCAATAGCTCTTATCGATTTCTAAAATACAGTGCATGGAGAATGCGGTTATTTCTATCAGAAAAAAATTAAGAAGATTTTTCAACTTGGAACGCTCAACCTTTTTTCATGGTTTCCTCGCGGGTAAAGGTGTTGGAATTGAGAGGGAATTAAGTCAAAGTCAGAATACGGCATATCTGTAGACACACCTTCATTTCTTTGATCTCCACCTCAAATGAATAGCGAGTGAATAGCATGCTATTCTCCTGCTTAAGTTCGAGGTCAGAATACGTGTAGTGAGATAAGTGCATAAAAAGGGAGTTTGTTCCATTTTCACAAGCTTAACTTGGCTCAGAATTCAATAGAAACAAAGTGTCTATAATCCACCAATGCATATTTACAAACAGAGTGGGAGCCAACATTTTGCTACCATCATAACAGAATTAATCATAATCAGTCATTTCTCCTTAATTATACCCACACACACTGAAATTCCTTAGTTAAGAGGTTGAACAGCAGTTGTATCTGCTCCATGCCTAGCAATTTGCTCTGGTGAAATGAACAAAACAGAAGGTTTACAGCTGAGAGGCTTTTGTTTTCAACACCAGAATGCATCTATTGTTTTATTTTCCACTCAACACTCTGGAATAACTCAGCAATCCCATACACTGTGAAATACTCTAATGTCACATGATTTCAAGCTGTAGTTTTTTTCTCCATTGAATAATTGTTTGTTTTTCACTCTCATCAAACATTACAGGGATTCATCTTGGCATCATTAATGTTTCTCCCCTTGGGTTATCTTCTGTTTCACACAATACGCCCCAGGTTTGATCGTGATATGAGCTCTAGCCGCCATTTCTCTCAGCGCAGGGCATTATTGGAGTGAGTACAAGCCCTGTTTTCCTGGATGGCATTTCAGTTAGTCAAATGCTGCGGTTTAACTTGTTGGTGTAAACTGCAAATAACATTTGGATAGAACAGCTACTTTTTGAATGATCCTTTAAGGGCCCTGTAATCTGCATGTGTGCTATTAAGAGAATATACAGTATGGCCTGGGTTGATGGATTGATACAAAACATTAAGGACACCAGCTCTTTCCATGACATAGACTGACCAGATGAATCCAGGTGAAAGCTATGTTCCTTTATTGATGTCACTTGTTAAATCCACTTCAATCTGTGTAGATGAAGGGGAGGAGACAGGTTAAAGAAGGATTCTTAAGCCTTGAGACAATTGAGACATGGATTGTGTATGTGTGCCATTCAGAGGGTGAACGGGCAAGATAACATATTTAAGTGCCTTTGAACAAGTTATGGTAGTAGGTGCCAGGTGCACCGGTTTGTGTCAAGAACTGCAACGCTGCTGGGTTTTTCACGCTCAACTGTTTCCTGTGTGTATCAAGAATGGTCCACCGCCCAAAGGACATCCAGCCAACTTGACACAACATGGGTCAGCATCCCGGTGGAACACTTTCGACACCTTGTAGACTCCATGTCCCGACGAATTGAAGCTGTTCTGAGGGCAAAAGGGTTGGTGCAACTCAATATTAGGAAGGTGTTCCTAATGTTTGGTATACTCAGTGTATTATTGCAGTTATACGAATAACTGAAAGTGCTGAATTAGGAAGAATCTATTACCATTAGCACAGTACTGATCCTTTTGAATATTATATTGGAGGTAGAATTCAAATATCCGTGAGTAAGCCCTCTTACCAATAATGGCGGAGACATTACATCACAGTACTATTTTCACTTTATTAAAGTCCATGCCGATATACAGTTAGTATTATCATCACCACTGTGAGGTATTATTAGGATGTCATGGTAGGAGTGTAGGCTGACCGGGTACAACAGCAGCCTGTGTCTGACTGTGCCAATGTAGAAAACCCCTGGCAGGGTTGGAGCCACCCAGCCCATCCTCCAGGCTGGCACAGAGAGAGGATAATCACCTCAGGGTCACTGAGCTGCAGTGGAGACCTGGGATGCATCCCAAATGGCACCTGAGCCCTATGGGCCTTTGGGGTGCAATTTGGGACGCAGACCCACTGCCGCCCTCAGACAGACGGGCCACATGTGTCCCTCCTGGTCCTGCTGTGACACCAGGGTATTAGGCTCCACCATGCTCCAACACACCTCTGACATCTGCTGCTTCCAATATCTCTAATTGTAGAATTGGCTCAAATATACAAAGACCCTGAAAAATATAGCGTCATCAGATCTGTGTCAGATATGTTTTTTGATGGTATCAAACCTATTGCTCAATGTATGCGTTACTCTTGACTTAATTTTTCACTCTAACATAGATGGGGTGTTCAGGGGAATGACCGACCGGCTGGATTCAGACATGCCAGACCGACAGATGTTGATTATGTGGTTTCAGATCACCTCTGCCTTTCGCTGGCCCCTTTAATTACATACCAGATGATGAAAAAAATCCTATATCTGGTTCTAGCCTTTGCCGAAGCCTTTGCCGAATCCCCGACAACTGGATGTTCCAGTTTTCGGGGGAAATGGAAAGCGAGCCTGTGAAGCGACATCCGCTTTTGGACATTAACAAGGCGATACATCTTAACTCCTCCTCCGCGGTTACTGGATTAGTTGCAGAAGATAACTGTTTTTTTTCTTCTTCTCGTCAAGACCAGGCGTTTTTTTTTTACGCCAGTTATGTTAGATTAGTTCAGAACAGACAGAGCTCCTACAGGGCCCAACTGAAAGACATCCTGCTCTAAAAGCGTTGTCCAATGAGAGAACAATAGTGTGGGCCGTGGAGTTGACGGCCCTTAATGGCCTCATTACGGCTGCAGATTGAAGCGGAATTGAAAGAGATGCAGCCAAGAGGGGGTGAATTGAAAACAGCACTCCCATGCTCTCCCCCTTTCTTTGGTCAGGGACCCCAATCGATACCTTACAACTGGGTTAATGCAGTCTCTTGAAAACATACTATTAATTTGCTCTAAACTGCACATCCAGATAATTGGTTCCCAGTGTGTGCATAGTGAGGGGTATTGGACTGGAGTTACAATGAGGCTTGGTGCCCTCTGTTGGAGAGTCGGTCCGAAGATCTCATTTCTACGCCTCTTGACAAGGATCCATGTTCAGAAGCACTTGGTGAAATCTCATGTTTCGTTGAGCTGTTTTCAATAGTTGTTTTCAATAGTTGCTGTTATGCCAGCTGTACCAACTCTTTGGAAAAGGCCAGTATATCAGGACAAAACAATGCCAGCACACACAAGCCTGTCATCATTTCTAGTCCTCGGGGACCTCTCCAGGTTATACAGAAACCAATGCCTAACTAATCAATTAACGACGCTGCTTACAGTTATGTTTTTCACAAGGCAACATGCAGAATGTTAATGGAAAACCATTGCCTGATGGAAAACCATTGTTTACAACATATCCTACATTGCTATATGGACATATTTTAGAGGCCATTATTACATTATTATAATTTGTTACCTTTACTCACTAATAGTAAAATGTTTTTCCTTAAAAATCTGACCATATCTTTGAATTATTTGGAATTATTTGGAAATCATTCAGCTGCAATTCCCTGCTTCTCAGGAAAACACTCTGAATCATGGGTCTGTGAGTTACATGTTTAGTATGTTATAATTCATGTGTTACACTATGGAAGTTTGCTCAGTAATTATAATACTAATAGCCTAATCGAATGCCTCTTCATATGGACTTGAGCAACTTTGAGTTAATAAGACAGAAAAATATTGATTTGGTGGTCCACTGTGTTGTCACAGAAACAAGAAAACAAACAATACATAATACTCTGAAGTATTCAAATGTCATGTACCCATATAGCCAGCAAATAACTATTAATGATATAAATTTTGTACATTTAGTTTTCAAGTTCTTGGTTATCATTATTAGTTTATTTTTAACATAGATTAAAGTACTACGACTACCTCAGTATTATTGTCTGGTACCCTGCAAAAAAATGTAATTACTGATTCCTATTTCCCTTGTGCTCTCTAGTTCTGGACAAAACTAGCGTGAACTGAAGTGGAGGGTCCGGAGCCCATGTGGTGGCCTATAGCCACGCTGCGTGAGGAGCCTTTCAGAGAGCTTTAGGAATAAATCGCAGCTCTGAGAGCAGCTGAGACGTGGCAGCTCCAACAAGCCACTTCTTGACATTTCTTCCTGCTTCACAGGTCCCCTAATCTCCCTCTGCAGAGCCCTCCATAACCGGGTGGCTCCCTTAATCACACCACATCACATGGATGCAAGGATAATTTGGTAACCTGTCTGGCATTTAATGGTACCACTGTGTGGGCAGCCCGGTGGAGGTACTGTGGTGGAAGGGCAAAAAACTCAAATCAAAAGCAGTGGATGTAGGCCTTCAGGCACTTTGCCATGTAAACCAAAGCACATTGAATTTAGTGCTGTGGATTTGTCTCCAGCAAGAGCCCTGGTGCTGTCTGCCAATGTTGCAAATCTGTCTGAGCATTTGTGCACTATTGGTTTGGGATGATATACATTCAAAGGGCCAGATGAGTTGCCCTGGATTGATGATGATAATGTTATTACAGGAAAACTGACCAAACACCACTGAGCCAAAACCTTATGGAGACACTCTCAACTCATATTTATATACCCATTTAAATAACTGGACTAACTCAAACAACAAAACAACCCTACACATTATCCAAATTGTATGTATAATGTTCATTGTTTCAAATAGATACAATTCTAGAAATGTATTTTATATTGTTCAGCATATCAGAAGACTTCTGTCTCTTCTCTTTTCTCTGGAAAATGAAGTGATTGAGTGACAGACTTAGCAGAGGATGGGATTCAACAGACTCAAACTGTGAATAGATAGTGGGTGGAAGAGAGGGAGGTGGGAAACAAATCATGCAGACAACATGGAACATGTTATTGACTTATGTTATACATTGTCCATCCAAGTTTGAGTATCCCTTTGCTTCATGTCATGCTATTGAGTGGCAGCACTTACTAATGTTCATGCAAATAAGCTGAAATGAAATTGCATGGATTAAAAGGTCACCTACAGAAACCTGAAGGAATTAAATACGCAGTAAGAAGGTGGAAAGACCACCACAGCTCTAAGCAACAACACAGCAAGAATAGTGTTTTTCTCTGTCACATTTCTGCATTTCCCATCTTTCATGGTTCACAGAGACAGAATTCACAATGATCGTCAGGTATTTCAAGACAAAGTAAATGTGAAAGTACTGTAGATTAAACCTGCCTTCCACCTAACTTAATTTAGTGCTGGGCAGGGATCTCTCATTAGCCTAGATTGACCAGAACATGAGTGCTTATGTAAAGTGTATTATATATTAAATATATTAGATTTATTTATATTTATTATACATTTTACACTTTGTCCAGTTCAATGTAGAAATGCAGTACGTACGGTATGTTTGAATTTTTCCTGAAACCCTGGATTTCCCTCTTGTATGAAAAGGACCCTGAGTTTTAAGCTTTGACTCACTATGTGTTATGTGGGTAACAGTAACATTAAGGTCTACTGGAATCTCCCTGTGTCTGCCAAGCACGGTCCTTGGAGAGGTGCACCAAGACGAAACAAGTCTGGGAGCGGAGGACTGGCAGGAATAGTCTGTTATTATTCAGATTTCCTCTCAGCTCTCAGACAATACGCCTTAAACACCAATTGCTCTAGTTTTTCAATATTTTGGGGAATCAAGACTCAGGACATTAGAGAGCAGATTGGAATTAGTACCCATAGTTATTGTAATGGTTTTCTTCTGTGGACGAAGGATCGGACCAAATCGCAGCTTGGTTAGAGTCCAACATGTTTAATAAAGACCATAAATGTGAACACTACAAAATACCAAAATAACAAATGTGAAAAACCGAAACAGTCCTATCTGGTGCATAGACACAAAGACAGAAGACAAACACCCACAAAACCCAACACAAAACAGGCTACCTAAATATGGTTCCCAATCAGAGACAATGACAAACACCTGCCTCTGATTGAGAACCATCTCAGGCCAAACCCAACATAGAAACACAAAACATAGAATGCCCACCCAGCTCACGTCCTGACCAACACTAAAACAAAGAAAACACAAAAGAACTATGGTCAGAATGTGACAGTTATCTCTCGATTGGAATCAAAGATAGTATAGACAACACATTAGAGGTATGCACATACTCACAGAATTATGCCATGAGATAATTATAATGATGAGATATATTTCACTTCACTTGGTTTAAGATGAGGTGATCTTCTCCACCACAAACAGAGATAAACAACAGTTAAACAACATATATAATTATGCTCCAACAGCATAATTATGCTTCATATATAGAGCGTGAAAGTATGGAAACGTTAGAAACTAGAATCCTCCAACTATTTACTGAGATGAGATCATGGTTGTTATGCATGCTAAGTACAGTTTAATTATATAATTTAGTTGTGATGGGCACTGATATGGAAAGTCCCTATTGATATAATTTGCATTTTTCCATTCGATATCGATATCTTTTCATATACTTTAGGGGCCGTGGCCACAGGGGGCGCTTTCCCCACCAAACACGAGACACATCACCTCTGAGTTTCTATTGGACAAATTCATGTAGGTCCCTCCCCGTTTCGTTTGCTTCCGATTGGTTCCTAGAGTTAACGGTAAAACAGTTTCAGTTGCAAAATGTTTTGCAACAGGTTAAAGGTTTTTCTAGTGCTACCTTCTGTGACAAATTAATACAACCCAGGTAAAAAAAAAGCTTTTGAAAGCCCCAAAAATATCAGCAACAAGTGATGTCTAGGCTACTAATTGTATGCACTCCTCTACCAAGCTAGAGATGATAGCTAGCTAACGTTAGCATAATATGGCTAGCTAACTGGTAAACACGAAATGTCTAAACACACTGAAGCAACAGTTTTGATTGGTCGGCTGCAACTGACATTGATGAGCTGTCCTTTTGACAGAAAATAGGCCTATATTTGTGCTCACCATTATTGATTACGTTGATTTCCACATGCCAGTCTCTTTGGATTAAAGGCTTAGATTACATTTAATGTCCTTTAAAATGTATTGTATTGTATTTCTGCAAATCCTTGCAAAAACTGTTACATTTAATATCTTATCAAGTAGAAATGTGTCTTTACAATGCAATTACAGTATTTTCCATATTGCCTGTAAAACAGATAAATAAGAACATTCTAATAGTCTGAGATACTGTAGTAAATATATATTTTCCTATACAAGAACTTAATATTCATTGCCATACCTTTTAGTTTCAAGTGTAATAGTAATTAACAACAGATTGTGAATTATGCTATAGACAACAAAACTAGTAAGGGAGGAATCATAATGACTTGATAAACAGCAGAGCAAACATCTGCTCATCAGAGGAGGCTGGTCGGAAGAGCTACGTGAGGACGGGCTCATTGTAATGGCTGGAATGGAATAAATGCAACAGAGTCAAACATGTGGTTTCTATGTGTTTGATAGCATTCCATTAATTCCATTCCAGTCATTACAATGAGCCTGTCTTCCTATAGCTCCTTCCACTAGCCTCCTCTGCTGCTCACACTAGATCGTTTACCACCATTTCCAATCACGTCTTTATTTTACAAGATGCCTTGGTGTCAATCACTCAAATCAACTCAATTAATGTCAAACACACAAACAATGGATTGGTATCATACTATCATACATATAATATCTGTGCCTTAGATGTACTTGCAGGTTCCAGAACATTGATACAGGGAAATTAAATAGGGGACCATCAATAAGTCTTGATGTCATCATACAGAGTTTGGGCTAATGAACTCCTAATAGCCTGAATCATTCCCTTGATGGAGCAAACCACCCTCGATAAACTACACAGAGATCCCAGAGTTAAGATGAGAAGGTTCATGGCCTTGAGCCTGCAGCTCATGGTAGTCCATTTGACCTGCAGGTGGAAGAGAGATGGCAGGATGAAGGTCATGGCTGCTCCCATCACCCATGAGCAGGGAGAAGTGGGGCATGAAGAGAGCCATGAGGATGGTCAACAGGAGACAGCCCTGTAGAACCAGAGTCCCTGTCTCCACACCGCCTGGCGCCACTTCCAGCCTCAGAACACTGCTCTGGAGGACCTCAGCCACAGTGTAGAAGGGTAGGGGGTATGAGAAGAGGGCCTTAGCCAGGAGACACAGGTTGACCACTATGCATACTCCAGTGGGAAGGTTATCAGTTATCACCTCTTTGAAATCTTCACCCTCAGGAGAGGAAGGCCAGCACAGAGATAGTGGTCTTCAACACACAAGCCAGGGAGTGTGTTCAACTTATCATGTAGGAGAAGTCCCCCTTGTCCTCCATGCTTCCCTCCAGAGTGGGCAGGAAGATCTGGGAGGTGTAGCTCAAGATGATGACCTCCACAGTCACCAGGAACCTCTCAAAGTCCACCAAGAGGACCATCCTCCTCCAGGACCAGCAGTAGGCTTGGTTCAGGCAGTAGGCCACCATGATGAAGGTGATGAGGAACTGGACCAAGGAGCAAAGCAGTCTGAGTCTGGACACCATGGCCACCATGCAGGGCACCAGGGTCAGGAAGGCCACCACGGACCAGGGACAGGGGTAGGAAGGAGAAGCTGTGACACATGATGCTGTAACACACCAGGTATAGGATACATCATCAGCTCAACAACCTGCTCAGCAGGCGGTGGTGTCTTCGTAGGTGTCCTGCACTCGTATGGGCTGGCACTCCTCATTGTCCTCATGAAGGCAGGATACAAGGATCTTACCTGTGTAGTTGTAGATGACCGCAGCGAGAAGGCACAGAAGCAATCCTTGGTAGCCACTCTGAAGGAGAGCGTAAGGCAGCCCCAGAACAAACACACCCTAGGAGAAAGGAAAAAACAAACAAACAACAGGTAGAGTGGGAACATGCAGTGATTTTTCTAATAAAGTGTGAGTCATCACCCAAGGAGAGTGTAAATTACAGATCTTTGCCAGAAACACGGTTGTTTGAAAACTGACACACATTAGAGGAGGATTTCTTCATGTACTCTAGACTAATCAGTACACAACATTAACACAACAATCTAATCTGGCAACAAACTCCTAATTGGATAGTCTGAGCACAATCTGGCTTCCAGTCAAATCGCAATGCAGAACAATGTAGCTAAGTAAACAAACTGTTTATAATATGATTCTGAGTAAATATGTAGATGCACTACATAGACAGAGTCAGGACAGACAGTAGGACACAGGGTAATTAGTGTTGTTGGAAAAGTACATGGTGTTGAGGATTATGATGATCGTATGACAAGGTAATATCTGAACAGATGAAGTTGTGAACAGCTTTTCAATAATCATACTCTGGCATAGACATACGAATAGGGGAAAACTGCTGAAATGCACATTTACTTACGTACTAAAATTATGCTTTAGTTATTAAAATGGCCTTGTTGTCAAACATTTTACACAGGATTATTCTCAGCTCCTCTGTTCCTTCCATTAAATATATACCCAATGCATCCTCTAGGCACAAAAACAACAACAACGCAACACCGGTAATGCTCATACAGTGCACTTTCTAACATTCATTATCTTCCACAAACATTTCTTGAGAGTGGGAAAAACACATAAAACAAAAAGATAGAGAAGCATCTTTCCTAAGGTGAGAAGTCTAATATCTAGGTTACCTGAATGGCATTCGTCACATTCCATCCCGCTTCCCAGGTAGTGATTTTGACCACTGCACTCAACATGAACCTGATAGGCTTAATTGGCTCTACCTGACATTTAAATGGTCTAACAGGTGATACATTATGAGGGCTATTGACAGGCTGTTACAAAAGATAATCCCTTCTGGCTTTTAAGGTAAATAATTAGTCCATCGTGCAATGAATGTCTGGCCTCTGCAGAGGGCCTGATAGGGTCCCACTGAATTTGCAAGTTGTCATTTCTATTTTAAAACAACAAGATATGATAACAGTTGAGTGTTTTTGGGCAAATAACTGACATTTGTTGCAACTCAAATAGCTGCCCTTGGTTCAACTATGGCAGTTAGACTTTTTACAACATTTTACAACATTTAAAGATGTAAACGATGTATTGCATCAATCTTTAGGATGTTTTTAACATAAATCTTCAATAATGTTCCAACCGGAGAATTGCACCCTGAATTGTCTTCAGAAGTGCGATAGAACAGAACTCTCTCTCATGTGAACGCGCATGATCAGCTCATGGCAGACCTTACTCATTCCCTTCTCCTTTGGACCCCACTTTACAGTAGAAGCATCAGACAAGGTTCTAAAGACTGTTGACATCTAGTGGAAGCCCTAGGAAGTGCAACATTACCAATATCCCACTGTATCTTCAATAGGAGCTGTGTTAAAAATCGACCAACCTCAGACTTCCCACTTTCTGGTTGGATTTTTTCTCAGGTTTTTGCCTGGCATATGAGTTCTGTTATACTCACAGACATCATTCATCAACAGTTTTAGAAACAGTTTTAGAAACTTCAGAGTGTTTTCTATCCAAATCTACTAACGATATGCATATTCTAGCTTTTATGGCTTTGTAGCAGGCCGTTTACTCTGGGCATGCTTTTCATCCTGTCGTGAAAATACTGCCCCCTACCCCAAATAAGTTTTAACACCTGAGGGAACAATAGATCAGTGGTTCCCAACCAGGGGTACTTTTTCTACTCATAGCGTTGCTATGGCAATGCAGCCGAGCGCAGTAAATGGGTGAGTGGAACATTGTCATGTAATCGCTTTACTCACAGTCTAAGATGTTTCTTCGTGACTTGTGAATTAGTTTTAGGCTGGTCCAATACTTTTAGTTTATTTTTCATGCTTCTACATCTGCATTGTTTGCTGTTTGGGGTTTTAGGCTGGGTTTCTGTACAGCACTTTTGTAAGGTTCTGTATTTATTTTCTTAGTCAACCTTGTGTTCTAGTTCGTTGTGTTCTTGAACGTAGCCCTGTCTTTCATTTTTGTTCATTGATTTCACCTGTGTTAGTTACTCAACTGGTCCCATCAGCTCCTTATTTAGTTCAGTTCATTCTGTTTCTGCCTTTGTGAGGTATTGATCGTTTTGAATCTACTAAGCCTTTTCCTAGCTCGTTTGTGAGAACCAGTTATAGCCTTCAGTCTTAGATTTGATTCACCTACCTGTTTGCCTACCTGTGTATGACCATTGACCACGATTCCTGCCTTCTGTGAAGGTGAAATAAACACCTGCCACGCTCTGCCTGTGAATCTGCACCTTTTTCTCCCTGAGTATTCAATACAACTTTGTGACATCGGCTGATGTAAAAAGGGCTTTATAAATACATTTGATTGATTGATTTTCTTCCCCGTCGTTAGTACACACATTTTCCTTGCCAAGATTGGCCGTTTATGTCGAGTGTATTCTCGTCCTTTCATAAAGCAGACAAATTCAAATCATTTTAATAAATTACCTGAAAATATTGGTATTGGCAGAGAATATTAAGAGAAGATACTTATCCTTTTACAATTAGTCTTCTCTGAAACATTTCTTAGAATAACCATGTAAAGAATAATTCTAAAATCTCTCTATGAATATTCATGTTTGGGCAGCTGCCAGCTGTGAGCCCACAGAAATGTCTGTCAAAACAGAAAGGGTGTCACGCCCTGACCTTAGAGAGACGTTTTATTTCTCTATTTGGTTAGGTCAGGGTGTGATTTGGGGTGGGCATTCTACGTTGTCTATTTCTTTGTTTTGGCCGAGTATGGTTCCCAATCAGAGGCAGCTGTCTATCGTTGTCTCTGATTGGGAATCATACTTAGGAAGCCTTTTTTCCACCTGTGTTTGTGGGTAGTTATTTTCTGTTTAGTCTCTCTTACTTGACAGACTGGTTCGCTTTCGTTTTGTTACTTTGTTCGAGTGTTTATTGATAATAAAAGAAATCATGAACACTTTTCACTCTGCGCTTTGGTCCACTCCTTCCGACGACAGGCGTTACAAAGGGATTATGTCAGAGATATCAGTTGGTGTCATCTAAGTTTAGAGATGGATAGTTAAAGATCCCCTCTGAAGTTAGAGCGTTTCCCTCATTTCAGCTTTGATAGGAAATTGATGCTGTCTACTTACAAACCATTTTCTTTTTTAGTCTGTCACTAAGGGTGTTGTGTTGAAATGTAATCATTCCCTGTCACTGTAGGTTTGTGCCTTGTGTCAGTGTACGACTAAGACTTGTCCCTCTCCTTTATGACATAGAGCTTTGTTCAGTGGCTTTTTTCCAGGTCAGTGAGAGGCAGGATCTGTATCCTTTCCTGTCAAAGGCAAGGGACACGTGTCTGTTAACAGAATCCAAAGAAGGGGGGGACTCTAAATTTAGGCAGGTGATAAGCAAAAAATAGTGCTATATCGTCCTGTATTCTTAAGATGGGCACAGGAAGGAGAAGACATTATATGGATGCGTGTCATCATCATGATAATCCCATTGGTCAGGAGTATTTGATAACAGAGCTAAGCAGACAGAGGTGTGTCTCTCTTCCAATGCTGTGGTCATTTAGAGCATCACCAAATCAGCCCAACAGATGTTTAGTGGAGGCTCCATGGCTGTCCAGATGGTAATACTGGATGGATGATGATATGCAAAACAACAACATAAGCCCCTTCAACATGAGGGAGAGAAGCTACTGAAACGGCTATGTAAGGTTTCTAAGGCCTGTGCCACTCTGTGATAGTGTAGCTTCTTAGAGTGGCAGGTAGCCTAGCGTTAAGAGCGTTGGGCCAATGACTGAAAGGTTGCTGGTTTGAATACCTAAGGTGACAACTCTGTTGATGTGCCTTCGAGCAAGGCAATTTGCTCTGGGGGAGCTGTATTACCATGGCTGACCCTGTAAAAGACAACACATTTCACTGCACCTATCTGGTGTATGTGACAATAAAACATATTTTTTCCCTGTAACATTTCTGTTTGGCAGGCCACCAGCAGTAGAATAATGTCACTGGGACTACCTTTAACTTTTTCTGTTTGTTTGTCTTCTTTCCCATTATGACTGAAAAATAAAATGTTTACTGGTGAAATAGAAATGTATTTTTTTGTGGTCATTATGTACATGGCTCTGCAGAGCTGTGTTTCCAAACTGTGTGGAATACTTATAAGTATAAAATCAATACTTAATTCTGCCACAACAACAATGAAAACTGGGGCCAACTCTAGTCTGACTTAGTCTTAGTAAATAGTGATGAAAGGATGCTAATAAAATAGCTGTGGGTGCTTTGGCATTCATTTGAAATTGCTGTGTCTATCAGAAACATGAAGGGCTGTCCATTTGGTTTGAGGACAAAATGTTTGGAGCATAATATAGCAAAAGAAGAAATGCGTAGGAAGAAGGGCCTTGTTCATGAAACGGCACTGTATATTTCTAGACATACAGCTATTGTTAACAAAAAAATCATTGTGAGTGTAAATTACCTGGTAATGAGACTATAAAACATGTTTATCATATATTTTCAATAGTCTGACTGTTTCAGTGGTTGTTTTGTTTAAAATATTTGCATATGTGTATAGATCGTCATGCATGCTGAAAATTCTGTGTCCCAGATTCGCATCCAATAGAGCTCTGTATGGTAAGATTATTTAACTTGCAGAAGGACACCACTAAACACATCACAGGACCTGTAGCCAGGACTTGAACCTATAACATTTTGGCTACTACTGCCTCACGCATGGGCCCCATATGCAGCCCTTCAGAGAGCTGAGGGATTTCTTCTCTTATCCTCATGGCATACTCCCCACTCAGCAGCTGCACTGAGACACTGCTCTCATGTGATGTTGGCCTGTCTGTCCTGACTAAGTGATGGAAGGCCGACCTCTCGTTGCACCCTTTGGTCTCTGCAGGAGATCTGTCATCGCTCTCGCTCTCTCGCTCTCTCACTCTATCACTCATCTTCCTCTCTCTCTCTCTATGTTCTTCATCTCTCTGTCACTCTCTCTCCATTTGTTTGTACCTCTACCTTTGTCCCTTACTCTCTCTCTGTTTCCCCTATATGCATAAATCGTGGCCATGACCCCTAACAGCTCAATACAGGGCCAATCTAGTACACACTGTGTGTCTTTACTTTGTGAAAACACAACAAAGCTCTGCATGTCTGACCAGCCAGGCAGCCACACTCACCTCTAAGATTACTACATTACAAACAAAGCCACAGCCAACATGATTGAATTCATAATGCATCACAAGACAGATGGAACACAAGAAATGTTTGGTAAACGTTTCATTCTTATTGTGTTGGGTGTCGTATTTCCCATTATACATATGCTGGGTGAGCCACACTGGAGCAGGCTACAGAGTAAATGTTACCAGTTACCAGCAAATTAAATATGAATAGTGTCTGTGTGGACTGTGGAGCGGATATGTTCTTTTGGTGAAGGGGTCTGACCATTCACACCCCCTGAAATAGATATATGCCCTCCGGGGATTTATGGGGCTAGGATATGATTGGACGATGTCTTGAGAGTAAATTATTCACTGGTGACATTCTCAGGCCTGGCTGTGACCAGACAGGAGGTACAGTATTCAAACCCTTGACTTTTTCCACATTTTGTTGTGCTACAGCCTGCATTTAAAATTGATTAATTGGAGAGTTTGTGTGACTGGCCTACACACAATACCCCATAATGTCAAGGTGGAATTATGTTTTTTTAGAAATGTTTATAAATTAATTCAAAAATAAAAGCTGAAATGTCTTGAGTCAAAAAGTATTCAACCCCGTTGTTAAAGCAAGCCTAAATAACTTCAGGAGTAAAAATTTTCTTAACAAGTCACATAAGTTGCATAGACTTACTCTGTAAGTCACTACAAAGATACAAGCGTCCTTCTTAACTCCGTTGCCGGAGAGGAAGGAAACCGCTCAGGTGTTTCACCAGGAGGACAATAGTGAGTTTAATGCAAGTTTAATGTGTTTAACAGAGTTTAATGTGTTTAACAGAGTAACAGAGTTTAATGTGTTTAACAGAGTTTAATGTGTTTAACAGAGTTTAATGTGTTTAACAGAGTTTAATGTGTTTAACAGAGTTTAATGTGTTTAACAGAGTTTAATGTGTTTAACAGAGTTTAATGTGTTTAACAGAGTTTAATGTGTTTAACAGAGTTTAATGTGTTTAACAGAGTTTAATGTGTGATCGTATTTCATTTTCAATACATTTTCCATACTTTCTAAAAAAAACGATTCACTTTGTCATTATGGGGTATTGTGTTTTTGTTTTTTAAATAGATTTTGAATTCAAGCTGTAACAAAACAAAATGTGGAATAAGTCAAGGGGTATGAATACTTTCTGAAGCCGCTGTACATAGGAAGAACGTTCATTAAAAGGGAAGTGTGAGACTGAGACGTTCCACTCAACATCCCCTTGAATCCTGCATCAGCAGACGCTAGTCGTCATATGACTTATCCATTATCTAATGGCTTCAGTACTGACAGCGTCCTAGTCTTCTGTTGGTCTATTGGATTTAATACCTACGTTTCTGGTGTCAGAAGCTACAGAAGGGAGATCGGGGTTTGTTATTGGCAAGGCTACCAATTGAGCCTGCAGTTCCTCATTTCCTCCACATCATTTAGCCTAATGAAGTTGCAAATGTGTATTCCTTTCTAAATGTGCATGATAGATAAAGTCAATTCTTGCACTTCTAGGAAGCTTGAACAGGAGATTCCTCAGATGTTTTCTCAGCTTCCAATTACTTGACCATTTGTATTGCACTAAATGGATTCTCTTGTCACATTTGAAACCCGTGGGCAGCTTGTTTAGAGAGCAACTTCACAAGGTATTGCCAGCAGTCACTAACTAACTCTTAACTCTGTACTTCAGAAGGGGTTTTGATTTTAGGGCTGTCTGTACTCATTTTCCTCAAATCCCTTTCTCATGAAACGTTTTCAAACTATGTGCAATGTGACTTTGCTAAGTCAGTACTTAGTCATCTGGTGTACTAGTCTAAACCATGTTATAGTCTGTATTTAAATTCACATTTATTAACATATCTTACTTTAACAGTAGATGATTATACTTTTAGAAAAAAAGTTGCTATCTAGAACCTAAAAGGGTTCTTCAGGTGTCCCCATCAGAGAACCCGTTGAAGAAACCTATTTGGTTCCATGTAGAACTGTCACGACTCCTACCGAAGGCGGCTCCCCTTCCCATTCGGGTGGCGCTTGGCGGTCGTCATCACCGGCCTACTAGCTGCCACTGACTCTTTCCTCCCCCTCCTTATCTGTTTATTGGTTACACCTGTTGTTTATTTGGTGATTAGTTGGGCTTTATTAGCCAGCCGGCCCGCCTGCTCTTTGTGCGGGATTGTTTGTGTGACTAGTGTGCACGTTAGAGGTTAACGTGTTTTCCTGTTCGTGGGTTTTTTGCTGGACTGTTTTAGTCCCCGTGTTTGGGGCATTTGTTTTTGTGTGCGCCCTGTGTTTTCGTGGGGTGGCTTATATTCGCCGTTTGTGCATTAAATAGCACTACCCTGAACTCTCTGCTTCCTGCGCCTGACTTCGCACCCACTATACCCAGATCGTTACAAGAACCCTTTTTACATGGAACTCAAAAGGGTTCTACCTGTAACCAAAAAGGGATATCCAATGGGGACAGTCAAAGAACCCACCCTGGGATACCAGGTGTTATCCTTTATCTGTCACAAGGTGCATTATACAGACATATCTGCAACATGTTTTGGTCATTTTCTTCTTCCTTGTGTACTGGCATTGTGGACTCTCTGATATCAGACCCATAGTTCCCATGCATCAGCCTACCCCCATAGTCAGCTGTGTCTCAGGGGAAATATTACACACAGTGGTATTACACCATCAAGCTTGGCTTATATCGCTAATGTGTACATTAAGTTGTCCCAACTGTAAACAACATGGGATCTCCTTCACGCCTCCATTCAATGGGCTCTATGTAGACTTTGGGTCCTTCGAAAAATGAATCCAGCTGAAAGCACACTGTGATAAAAATGAGAGCAGAACCCACAACATATTGTACAGACAATGTCATGAGGAAGTATACTGAAGTATCACAGAGATCCTTGATTTAGCCAGAGGACTGTATGTAGTCTCTTCCTCTCTTCCTCCTTTCTGTATTTGGATTCGTTCCCACACTGGCCTGCCTGTGTTTCTTCTGTGCAGAGGAGATTAAAGGCGTCCGCATGCTTCCCAGCCGAAACAGTTCGGTAGACTTCCTGCACACATTATTACAACCTTTTGTGACGTTTTTGGAGTTTGGTGAGTTTTTGGGGGGCTTTTCGAGCTCACACAAAAATGTCCTGCCCGCAAGCTGAAGTTCGGAGCCAAAGTCTACGCTCGCTTTGGCTGTGATTGGTCAACGGTAGGGATTTTTTTTTCTCCATTGTTTTCATAGATTTTTTAAAAAAATTGTGCAAATAAGATCTCTTCAGTAAAAATGTATTCTTACTATTTTGAGAAAGTGTATACTGGCTACGGCGTCTCGAAATGGACAAACATTACTATTGCTTGCCACAAATTCTTCAAGTGTCTCTTTTAAGGTAGTATGCGAGCATACCCATTTGGTTCGGCTACCCGAGTTTGGCTAGGTGCCAGCTGAACTGAAGCATGCTGATGCCTTAAGTCCCACATCAGCCCCCCAAACTAATGGCTATTTGGCTTCCCTGAGCCTGTCGTCTGAGAGGTGCGACTGTGAGCACGGGCGAACCCTCTCCTCCAGGGCATGCTTGAAACCCATTTCCATTTGTTTCCCATTATACGTATTGCTGAACCAGCAAATAAGGTGTTATTGAGATGTCTGTTGAAGGTGCTTAGCTATGATTCATTGGAAGCAAATAGCACCTTGACAAGTGGAATGGGCTTTTAACATATTTATAACATGCATTGCACCGTGGGGCCCCATTCTCACGCTGCCTTAATTTGTAATAGGAAGAAGGGCTTCCGCAGGAATCTTTCCCTAGCAGCCAATTGAATATAAAAATGTCTTCCTATATTTTTAATGAGTGCTGCCAGTAGGTGACGCATGGCATTGGATCATATCCATTCCTTTTTGGCTTCACATTCCTGTGATTTAGAGCTTTAAAATATCGCCAGTCGTATTTCTTTTGGGAAAGCTATAAATATCACATTTACATGATTGCCAGGATTAAATAAGTATTTGAGAAACAAGCAAACTTACACATTTACCCACGGGATACCTTTTGTGACAGCATGTTAAGCCTTATTTCCCTTTCTGCTACCAACTCAACTGTTGACTGTTTAGACTATTTAGACTGACACCATGCATTTAAACTGGTTACATGTTTAATCATTCTAGTTGTGATATTCTAACCTTAATAACATCCATTACTGCTGCAATTATTAGATTAGCTGTTATTTGATATTCCCGGAGCTATGAGACGAAAATCTATCTGTGTTGATCTGAAAGCAGTCTTTGATTATAGGCTGTTCACTTAGAACACTGTCCTTTCATGCTTATTTCTCACTTTAGTTTGGTCTTAATTGAATCTATTTATGCGTCCCAAATGACACCCTATTTCTTATATGGTGGCCATCTTTTGACCAGAGCCCTAGGAGTACCATTTGGGATGCAGACTAGGCTCAACAAGACAATGCAATAGCACCACCCACATGATAGCAGGCAGTCTGTCTTTTACAACACCGTCATGCTTTATCCTATTCTGTGGGCTCCTTGTAATGTAAAACTCATTTAAGAAATGACTTTGTCTTGTTCAATGTCCCTTTACTGGAAACAGAACAGTTTCCGCACCAGTCTGCTCCTACCTATCAACAGCACACTACACACACTATTATTGTACACAGAAAATGCCACCGACTTGTCAATTTGACACTAATGTTTGATAATAAAAAAATATCCAATTAACTAATAATGCTATAATTTGACTCAATTACGAACAGGGCCTTGCCTTCAAAAAGTATTCATACCTTTGACTTATTCCACATTTTGTTGTGTTACAGCTTGAATTTAAAATGGATAAAAAATGTTCTTCTCACCCATCTCCACTAAATACCTGAGAGAGAGAGAGATTTGTCTTTTTGTCTTTCTTTAATGAAACATTCTAATTTCATTAAATCCCCCCTTAAAATAAAACACCAAAATATATCCTGTACAGCATACATGTACCATACTCACCTTGCCCTCTACCCCATGATACAAAACAACCAAAACCTCACTACTTCTACAACCGTATATCCAAAACATCTTCCCCAGCTATACAGACAGCAAACCCGACACACCATATCTCCTGAAACATCTCCACAATTTTTATAATTATATAGAACTCAAATTCAAGGCGAGCAGAGACCATCGCATTAAACAATAGTAAAGGTTCTGTTATCCCCCCACCTTTGACCCTGTTCCTCCTTGTTAGCCAAATAGCCAACTTTGCCTGAGCAAACAGAAAATTCAACAAAACACATTTGACCTTTCCATTATAAACATCCCAAAAGTAAAAACCACTCCCAACCTCTCACACAGACATTCCAACATAAACATTAATGGCATTAACCTGGTGCACACAGAAAACACATGAATCACAGTTTCTCTCATAACACAGAAAGGATACCCCTGCCCAACTCCTGGGTCGACCCATGCCAACCAGCTGTTAGTGGCCAGGGCTCCATGTAGAACCCTCCACTGGAGGTCCCATGACCTCCGTGGTACTGGGGCTTTGTAGAGCCCCCTCCATCTAAACCCCACCATACTCTCCACCCCACATACTCTCTGCCACTGATGTGCCTTCACTCCTGTGCCTTCACTCCTCCTAATGTTCCAAACCTTAATGCAGAGGTTGTAGATGACTTTACCTCCCACCCCTTCAAACTCCCCCAGGCTCTGAGTTTTAAAATCTAACAAGTCCTCCAGACCCCCTTGCCAGTCCCCAGTCTCTGCTGTCATCTGCAGTGGCGGAAACATTGGTGGCACCTCCCCATTTGCCCGCTCAACCACCCCCTTACTGGCTCAGACAGTGCCTCCTGGACCTCCTCCAGGAATCTTTCCAGCAGCCTAAGAGACATTAGAGAGTTTTTCAGGGGGATTGCTATTCCTGTTTGTTGTGGCAAAACTTCTGGGGTTTTCCACCCCTCCTCTCCCAGCAGTTGCAGGTCACCCAGCCTTAGTAAACCCGCTGCCATCAGTTTCCTCTGCAGGGTGGCCGACTGAACCGATCTCAAAGGGATGGTTGGGTTGTGGAAGATAGGCTCCACCCAAAGCCCAGGCTCCACACCCCCTTCTCATGAGGGCCTTAGTAGCTGCCAGGCCCTCAGCACTGCAGAGTAAAAGTCTGAGAGACCTGCTGTACTCAGCCTCTCCAGCTTCATGAGGAACAGCTGCCGGTCTAACCCTAATCCTCCAGCTCTCCTCAGCAGCGCGCATGCTGGTTCCCTCCAGCTACATGAGGAACAGCTGCCGGTCTAACCCTAATCCTCCAGCTCTCCTCAGCAGCGCGCATGCTGGTTCCCTCCAGCTACATGAGGAACAGCTGCCGGTCTAACCCTAATCTTCCAGCTCTCCTCAGCAGTGCGCATGCTGGTTCCCTCCAGCTACATGAGGAACAGCTGCCGGTCTAACCCTAATCCTCCAGCTCTCCTCAGCAGTGCGCATGCTGGTTCCCTCCAGCTACATGAGGAACAGCTGCCGGTCTAACCCTAATCCTCCAGCTCTCCTCAGCAGTGTGCATGCTGGTTCCCTCCAGCTACATGAGGAACAGCTGCCGGTCTAACCCTAATCCGCCAGCTCTCCTCAGCAGTGTGCATGCTGGTTCCCTCCAGCTACACGAGGAACAGCTGCAGGTCTAACCCTAATCCACCAGCTCTACTCAGCAGCGCGCATGCTGGTTCCCTCCAGCCGACATCAGTATGTTACAGCAGTCTCTGTAATGCCTTTAGTTGTAAAGCAGCCACCCTGCTCTCCAGTTCCACCAGGCCCCGTCCTCCTTTGTTGAAGGTCATGTACAACAGTGATGGCCCGACCTGAAAAAGTCCACCATTTGCTTTGCAGGTCTGCGAGCCCAGCCCAGGTACACCACCGACATTTTAAGACCTTCACAACCCAATAGCAATCCCCCTGGAAGCAGAGTAGGGGCCCTATCCCCCCCCATGCCCCACATAACAGAAGCTCCCTCATACACCTTCAGACTAGTCTCTAGTGCCTGCATATCCTGACCATCCCTGACCATCACAGAAATGTAATATGCATATGCTGACACTGCTATACCTGTCAACACACCCATGCCTGTCCAGCACTCTCCTTGCAGTCTCTTGCGTAGCAGGCCCAAAAAAGGCTCAATGGCTAGTGTATATAACTGCATCCTTGTCTAATGCCCCTGTCTCACCCAGACTGGTCTACTGAGCACCCCTCCCACCTTGACCATACATGACGCCCCAGCATACAACCTCTTCACACTGGCCAAAAACATGTCCCTGATTATGAACAAGTTGTCTGTGATTGAGCCTCCCAGTACACAATATGTTTGGTCCTTGTGTACTATAGAGTCCAGATGGGACTTCAATTTGTTAGAGAGGACCTTAGCAAATATCTTATAGTCTGCACAGAGCAATTACACAGGCCTCCAGTTCTTAAGTTCACACAAGTCCCCAGCTCATCGGCAACTCTATTACACCAACGCATTCACGCAACACGCAAAAGAAGTCAAGTCCAATTATTCCCCTGAATTATTTTGTAAAACTCCACTGGGAGTCTATCAACCCCGGTGCACGGCCAGGGGACATCTGGGTTACGGCCTCTGCCAGTTCATGGGACAACAGAGGAATGTCCATTTCATCCCTCTGTGCCAGAGAGAGCTTAGGGAGTTCTGCAAACAAGACCTGAGCACACATAGCATCACACAGTTCTGCACTGTACAACTTAGTATAAAACTCCACAGTCCGCTCCCGCATCTCCCCCACCACAGAGGTCACCCGCCCATCAGACAGCCGTAGACAATGAATACTCTTGGCTTCACCACTCTGTCTTTCCAAACCAAAGAAGAAGGAGCTGAGAGCGTCCATCTCCTTGAGCATGGAGAACCTAGCTCTTGCAAGTGCTCCCTTTGCTTTAACCTGGAAAAAAACTGCCCAGGTCCCTACGTAATTCAGCTAAATTAGCCTGAAGCCCCAGCTATATATATATATATAATGTATGTGTCTGGGAATTTGGCATTATTATCTATGGCCTAACCAGGGGCGAGGAGCGAAGGCACATTCCTACACATTCTGTTTCCCGTTTAGACATCTGGACTTTCACTGGGCAAGAGCTGGAGGTGGGGTGGGGATCATCCTCACTTAAGTGTACTTTGGCAGGTGTTCCATCCAAGGGCCCGAACTCTCCACCTCAAAGCATCGGAGCACAAGGCTGGGCCATCGAGCTGCTGCAGCTCCATGCACACTGCTCTTGAAGCAATACAGTCAAGTAGCTAGGAGTCAGTCATTTAACTTCAGTGTTCAACACTTTAAACTAAATGGTAGAGAGATGAGATGTTCTATTCTAATATTTTCCTTAATTTTCTTGTTTAATGAGAAGAACTTGCCATAAAGGCTGTCTGGTCGCTTTTATGAACTAAAACATTTTATGGGCAGAAACCAATCCAAATTTGCAAAAACTGTCAAATGAAATATGTGAATTGTGACTCGCAGCATCTCCACTTGCAGTTAAACCAGCACTTTATTGCAGTTTACAGCATATTGTTAATTTCCATCAGGAAAATGCACCAAACTGCAGTGGGAAACGAGCTCTCCAGAAAAGAGCAGCAGAGACTGCAGGTTGAGTGGCCTAGGAATTTCTACACAATCTTTCTCATTTGGCATGTAGGGCTACTGTAGTGTAGAAATTTGGTTGGGAATGAAAACGTGTGCCTATTTGTTATTTTTCATGTATTATAACATATGCCATTAGCATTTGTATGTAAGTATGATCCATCTCATTTAAAATGAATTAAAAAACAAAAAAATGAACATCCATTGGAATGAATGAAGATGTTTGGATCATATCTATGTGTTTGTTACATTGTAAATCAGCAAAGGGAGAATTATCCCCTTTTATAAACATGTAAGGAGCATTGGCATGTGTTTGATTTGGCCTTGGCTGGGCTGGTCATGAGCAAGTGCTTCAGTCCAAATGAAACTGGGATGGTTACCATGTTAAATCACCCTGGGGATCCTACAGCCAGACACATCAGGCTGCTTCACGGGAGATTTACCGGTGACTGGGCTGCACCACACTAAATCACAGTGACCACTTACTTTGGAGGGGACAGGGATGGAGAGGAGAGGAGCAGCTAGAGCAAGGTACCAAGAGGAGGGACGTGGGTGACCTACCTGTTTTAGTATTGTCCAATACTAGTGGGTGAGGGAGATAAGGCATTCAGAGGATTTTAGGATTGTGGTGTTACTGACAAGGACTGTGGGTAGTGTTGTCTCAGGGCTGTTGGGAAAATACACATCTGTCAGAGGACATTCCAGTGGGTCCCAGTCTTGAGGGGCGATCGGGAGTAGGGGGGACTGGGAAAATGTTTGCGTTGTTTGGATTGCTTATGACTTTTCAGATAGGATCAGTTTCATACACGATGTCTAAGAG
This sequence comes from Oncorhynchus kisutch, assembly GCF_002021735.2. Lineage (NCBI taxonomy): Eukaryota > Metazoa > Chordata > Actinopteri > Salmoniformes > Salmonidae > Oncorhynchus > Oncorhynchus kisutch. The sequence goes on from NC_034185.2 coordinate 21,311,123, forward strand.
AATAACTATTGTCACAGATAGTGTTTGTATGTGTTTGTATGATACATAAGAGGGATTTGATGTAACATGGGAGTCTGAAGAGAGATCTCTCTGTCAGTGATGTAGCGCCTTATGGCAGTTGCAATAGAATCATAGTTGGTGGAATGTCACATCGGCACCATTATGAGATCATATCAAATCATTTTGTTGATTTCCTTGAAATATCTGTTTTTATCTAATTCAAGAGGATTTTATTTGTAAAAAAAATGCCTGTCACTGTGTATAAAATACGACTGTATTATAAGACTAGTCTTAATCTTCCATAGGGATCTTGCTATTTTGTTTCAGGTCCGTAGGAGGGGGAGCATTTGAGCATTTGAGAGCTGAGCGTATGCTCTAGCTCTGTCTTAAGATCCATATTAAAATCGTTGAAATGGCGTGAATTTTAAATATATACGTATATTTAGCTGTGTGGTATGCACTTGGGTCCGACAAATCCTTTGTGATTTTTTTGGTATGGTTTGATTTAAAGGAAATCTTTATTTTTCAGCTCTGAGCACACTCTAGATTTCGCTGAATAACCTGAATGTTTTTTTTCTCGTGGCATTTGAGCAGTGCCAATTTAAGGGAAATGACTCTGTGCTTCCGTCAATGTCAAGTGAAATGACTTTTGATATTGACAAATGACGGCAGTGTTACAGGTTGACTGCTCCTCTTTATTTGATATCAAATGAAATAAAATGCCAGTGTGTAATTGAAGAGAATTATGTTTCAGTTAGTGAAAGAGCGGATTAAAAGTAATGACCACGAGAACCCACTGAAACAACTCATATGGAGCTTCCCAGTTGTACCCTCTCCAATACTGCACATTGGGATCATACTGAGATGTTTGTGTGTGCTTGCATGTGTGAGCAAGTGCAAGTGCTATGGATGTGTGTGTGTGTGTGTCTGTGTGTGTTGTCCATTTGTCTGCCCTGAGGGTCTTTTGCAGTCTCATGAACAGTCTTGACCTGCTTGGACTGGATGTTTTCTCCTAGATTAAGGTCTAAACCAGTTGCTTTCCTGTTTATAAGTCTGAGGTTAGCTTGTGAACCTCATCAGCAAAACGTTTGATCTGGGTTTATATGTATTATGGGCATAAACACTCACACTTCGATACAACATGTATTTTATTTGAAATAATTAATAACGATCAATTTATGGTCTGATGTGAACTTAAAAATGTTGCTAGACAGCACATTTTTGCCTGCATAAAGATAGGAAAAATAAACTTTTTTTTGGAGGGAAGAGGACATTTTGTGAAAAAATGCTCTAACCAGTCCCACCTACACAACACCTGTAAAGGAATGTAGCTAATGAGTGGTTATAGATGCAGTACCTTAAATTGAGCCAGTTTGTAGCAACAGGAAATGTGGATTATAATTAATTTACATTTTTGTGGAGGTTGTAAGGAAAAGTCAAGTCTGAAATTTCAAAGTGAAAATAACAGACTTAAGAATAACAAACTTTCAGCAAAGTTCTCCTGCAACAGGGTGATCAAATTAAAATCATACATGCAAACACAACCTTCTGCTTTGCTCATGATTACAATGACTCTATTTAGAGAGAGATAAGTGATTCTAAAACAGTTAAATAGCTGTTCTATAAAGACATCTCTGAGTGCTCTGTCCTTTCCTATTTGTATTCCTAGAAGAAGAGTGGGTTTATTTGACTGGCCTGTGATTGATGTTTATGTTGTGTTTTGATGCAACTTTGACTATGATGAATCTTAGATCCAGTGACAGTGCATTGTTCAAGGCAGTGAATCAAACATTGTTTGAATGCACCATGAGTGGATATTCTTCTTGAAGTTCAGCAGGCATTTGAAAGGCCCTCAGATGTCACTCACGGTTCAGGAAGCTCACCTTCATTGATACCATGTTGGATTAATGTTGTCTTTAAAAGAAATTATGAATTTGATTCATTTTTAGAATCAACCAGCAATTCAGATCATAGAATGTCTTGTGAACTGAATTTGTTTAGGCTATTATAGCTACTCTATGCTGAAATAACAATAATTTAGATGATGGTGAAGAAGAATACAATGTGTTTTCTGCTCGTTGATAGTCTAGGAACAGATAGGATCTGTGTTTTCAGTGTGATCCTAGAACACTTCAGGACATGTGGAAGTGGCTTCTACAGTATAACATCATGCTCTGTCAGGCTTCCTGTCTGTCTGACTGTCCGCCTCATATTTTCTCTCCTACTCTTGACATCTCTGTCTGAACCCAGCTTTTTAAGACGCTAATGAATTACTGATTGCTAAAATGAAAAAAATTGCAAATTACAAGTATCATTATCCTCTATGAAGGAAGTCATTCATTTCTTCGTGCATATCCACAGATGTAGTTACTAGGGAAACGGCATGTTGTTTCATTAAAGCCTGCTATTCAGTGATGGGGGCTCTAACCCCCTCTCCACCCTCTTAAGATTGCATTACAGAGGTCTTAACTGTTCCATAATTGTCTGGTGGCTCTCAATCCCTCATCACTGCATGTGGGACGTGAATACACTTCCAGCCCTTAAAAAAGAAGAAAGAGATAAACAATAGCTAATGGAATGTTTTTTTTAACAATAGTTAGGCACTTTGAGTTGTATTAATCCATATGTCACAGTGGGCTTTGCAAGCCATCACCATTCATGCCCAAATTTGTATTTCATGTTATGGATGGCTGTTTTAGTTGGATTCCTATTTGAGAATATGTATCCATCTTTGGGGCTGTCGTGGTGATGCTGTCCTGGTGTCAGGCCTGTATCGATCTCCTGCAGTATGCATGCAATGTGAGACTGATGCATGTTGGAGAGTACACACACACACACACACACACACACACACACACACACACACACACCCACCCGTTTGAGACTAGCTGTTGCAGGGCTGGACAGGTGACCCACCTAGAGGAATGATTGAATGCCACGATGCTGGGCTTTGGCATTGAGCAGATATAATGTAGAGTCTAAAGGTGCACCCTGCCATGATGATGAATACAGGCAAGATGAAAAATAAATGTTGCTGTATCATTCAATGGGCTGCTGCGTGACCTCTTTAAGATGCACTCTGTCTATTTTTTTTGCCAGACACATTAAGCATCAGGATTAAAGTTTCTAATGTGAACACGGATCTCAAGGACAACTAAACTGTCTGCTGGCATATGTCAGGGCCTTCATCCCTGTTCCATGAGTTTCTTGGAGAGCAGGAGTCCCGAAGTAGCCTACAGGCCTAAGCTTATATGTTGTTATAATATACTGTGTATTTTCCTTGTATACTGGATGAAATGACTGGATGACATTAACTATGTTTATGAGGCATTATAAGCAAGTAATGTTGCATATATCAACTGACTATTCTAAATGTGAAGCAGATGTTTCATAACAAACTGGAATCTTTCAAATACACCGATAGTGCTGTATGCTTGTTTATTTTTGACATTGGGGCTGTCAGCGTTTTGAACATGTAGGCCAGACAGACATTCATTTTGAATGCAGGGAAAGGAACCACACTGGGAAAACTGTTAGCTGAGAGAAAGATCCATCTCTTTCTAAGAATCTGGAGCATGACTGCAGACAACCCTGGCTGGGTAGTTGGCATGAATTAGTTTTATCAACTTGAATGAACAATCAGCAGAAGCATAATATGAATGGGAGCAGCATCCACAGTCTTATTGATTGGAGGCTGGAGAAACCACGGAGAGAAAGAATGAACCCAGCCTTGTCATCCATACTTCACATACCAAACACAGGCCTACAGTCAATACCCACCCCCTCCTGATTCAATAAAATATGTGTATACAATAGCAGCAGCAGATATCCCTGTAGTACACACAGCCTGTTTGGCTTAGCAATATTAGAAATAAATAGAGAAGCAGTACAGATGTAGGGTCTTAATTTGAGCTAGTTTGCTACAGCAGGAAAATATTCCTGCAGTAACAGGAAATGTGAATTATTATGTGGATTCTAATTCATGGACATTTTTGTAGGGGGTGATCAATTTTTTGTTAAGGCAAACCCAGTCTGAAATTTCTAAATGTAAATTACAATCTTTATAAGCCTTTTTAAAACTCAAATATACTACAAGTTTGCAAGAAAATTCTCAGCAACAAAAGAGTGATCAAATTGAGATCCAACATCTGTGTCAGTTAAAAAAGTCCAGTGCAATACCAGTATGAGGTACTTAGCCTTACATAGACATTTTCGTAACACTCATTTTGGGGTTTCTAAAGATGGGTCATTATCCAGCAATAATGTAAAGTATGATAATAGCTGATGATAGTACTTTCTTATTCCTTGATTGTTCCTCCCTCTGTGCCTCTGATGTGAATTTGAAATCTTGACCCCAGTACAGAGCAAAGAAAAAAACATAGAATGTAGGGGGGGTCTGTATTAACCTTCCATATTCAGAGCTCTGTTGTATCTTCTAAGGTCCCCATGTAAGTATCAGCCTCATGAAAGCAATGAGTTCATGTCTCTTTAATCCTAGTCAAATGCCTTGCTTCTTTACTGATATTCACTCCTATGCTTTTAGACTACTGCTCCACTCTAATTACCAGCAAATAGTCCCTGCTGTGTTGAATGTGGTTCTGCAAATGGAGCTAGACACTGTTTATTAAACAGGCTGGGTTATTGGCTTGGTGAGTGAGGAGAAAACTCACAGCATAAAGATGCGGACGGACATTAACCAGATATTGCGTCCAGTTCAAGAAGTCATGGGATACGGTGTATTTTTTGGAGGTTGTACGGTACCATACTAGCTTATAATCTGACCTATAACAGTTAGGCCAGTGTTATTAGACCTAGACCTTCATCGGTTGGTGAATGTCAGCGTTACTCGCGCCATAGACTTCCTCATAGGCATCCGTAAAACTTTATTTTCTGCAGCTTGACTTGGATATCAGATGTTCTTCACAGTTCATTTGGCCTGGACATCTGGAGGAACAGCTGGGAGCCATTTTGGAGCAATGGGCCCAGTCTTTGATATAGACTCAGTCAGTGTTCACTTTCCATACAGATGCATAACAGAACAGGGGACAACATGAATCTCTCTCTCTCTCTCTCTCTCTCTCTCTCTCGCTCCTCCTCTTGCTCTCTCTCTCTCTCTCTCTCTTGCTTTCGCTCCTCTCTCTCTCGCTCTCTCTCTTGCTCTCGCTCCTCCTCTTGCTCTCTCTCTCTCTCTCTCTTGCTCTCGCTCCTCCTCTCTCTCTCGCTCTCTCTCTCTTGCTCTCGCTCCTCCTCTCGCTCTCTCAGAACCAAGTACGGCTCCCTTTTATCCGCTCCCCCTTGGATATTCTTCATCTACGTTCCCATTGAAACTCCTCTGAACTAACGGCCCCATACTGTATTTTAATTTGAAAGCTGAAACCGATGTGGCGGTTTATGTCTGTTTTTTTATTTTTATGGAGTGGCAGAGATGCATCAAACACCGGCCTTGAATGTGACATGATGTCGCAGCTATTCCTACCATTGCCAGATTGGAAATCTCTACCGTTGGGCTCGTAATTCTGCCAATGCTTGACATCAACAGTTCTGTATGTATGAAGGATGCTGTCCCTCACTCCCTCCCTCTACAGTACCATGAGCTAGGGGAGACTGTGGGTATAAACCTGATGGACCGTGGCTCTACTATGTATTCTCATACCGGCTGAGTCTCATTTCCCTCTCGGTGAACTCTGAGTGAGACCTGTCAAACTGGCCTGGGTCCTTGCTGTCCAGTATCTTTGGGACGTCCAACTCATACAACTCCCCATTTGACGTGGAAATTTAAATGCTCAAGGTTAGGGTTAGGTAAGGGTTAAGGTTAGGGTAAGGGTTAAGGTTAGGGTTTGTGGTATGGATGTCCCAAGGATTCTGGATAGCACTAACCCATTGGTGCCTATTCACCATAGGACTCCATTTATATTACAACAACGGCAGTGAAGGAAGCCACAAAATGTTCATAAAATTGGTCAGATAGCCTTGTATTGTCTATATAACAGCTAAATTTACAATATGGCTTTGATAGTATTGAATTGTCAATGTTACAGATAGATATAGCTACTGTATGTACAGTGTAATATTATTAAGTAGATTATGTTTCCCAATCCTTATCCCTCAGGTCTGTTCCCAGCTGTACTGAACCTGGCCTCCAATGGTGGAGATCCACAACAACCTGTGGAGAGACAGGACCAGAGATGTACTGCAAACTAGTGGAGCACGTCCCCGGACAGCAAGTCAGGAACACGCAGTGCCTCATCTGCAACAACAACAGTGAGAGACCATTTGGTAACTATCACTATTATACTGTACCTACTGCATACAGTACAACTCCACTTTGTACTGTATCAGCATTATTCATACTGTACAGTAGGATTAGGAGTGTGGAATACTGTATACAACCACGTTCAGCAAAGATTTAGAGAATCAATTTGCACATTGCCCTCATCAAAGCTATCATCATTTATCTATTCCAAAATCAATGGGCTCAGCCTATGAAATATAAGTGGCCTGAGATTGCTGAGGAGGGACTTTTGAAGAGCTCTGACTTGTGGTTCTGTAAGCACAGCCTGCGTTGCTGAGCATATCTAACTATCTAACTGAGGACACATCTTACTGTGTAAATCACAACAGTGTGCTATGTGTACACAGAGAGGAGCCATGCATCCTCTTCTCACAGCCACTTTTGACTTAGGCTGTGAGTTGTAATTACTATCTGTTAGAGAAAATCAGTCAGATGAACTGGTGCAGATAAACTTTGCAAATATATCCTAAAATATAATAAATTTTTTCAGGAAACAAGTATCCTTAATACAGTTGAATTTGGATGTTTACATACACTTATGTTGGAGTCATTAAAACTTGTTTTTCAACCACTCCACACATTTCTTCTGAACAAACTATAGTTTTGGCAAGTCGGTTAGGACATCTACTTTGTGCATGACACAAGTAATTTTTCCAACCATTTGGACAGATTATCTCACTTATAATTCACTGTATCACAATTCCAGTGGGTCAGAAGTTTACATACACTAAGTTGACTGTGCCTTTAAACAGCTTGGAAAATTCCAGAAAATTATGTCATGGCTTTAGAAGCTTCTGATAGGCTAATTGATGTAATTTGAGTCAATTGGAGGTGTACCTGTGGATGTATTTCAAGGCCTACCTTCAAACTCAGTGCCTCTTAGCTTGATATCATGGGAAATCGAAAGAAATTGTAGACCTCCACAAGTCTGGTACATCCTTGGGAGCAATTTCCAAACGTCTGAAGGTACCACGTTCATCTGTACAAACAATAGTACACAAGTATAAACACCATAGGACAACGCAGCTGTCATACCGCTCAGGATGGAGACACGTTCTGTCTCCTAGAAATGAACGTACTTTAGTGCGAAAAGTGCCAGAACAACAGCAAAGGACCTTGTGAAGATGCTGGAGGAAACAGGTACAAAAGTATCTATATCCACAGTAAAACGAGTCCTATATCGACATAACCTGAAAGGCCGCTCAGCAAGGAAGAAGCCACTGCTCCAAAACCACCATAAAAATAGCCAGACTACGGTTTGCAACTGCACATGGGGACAAAGATCATACTTTTTGGAGAAATGTCCTTTGGTCTGATGAAACAAAACTGTTTGGCCATAATGGCCATCGTTATGTTTGGAGGAAAAAGAGGGAGGCTTGCAAGCCGAAGAACTGTCACGACTCCCACCGAAGGTGGCTCCTCTTCCTGTTCGGGCGACGCTCGGCGGTCGTCGTCATCGGTCTACTAGCTGCCACCGATCCCCTTTTCCTTTTCTGTTGGTTTTGTCTTAGTGGTTAGACTTGTTTCTTGTTTGGGTTTTGGTTAGGGCTGTTTAAGCCGGTTATGCCCGTCTGCTTTTGTGCGGGCTTGTTTCTATGTTCGTTTTGTGGATGTCTGGGTCCTATTTTGGGGCCGGTCATTGTATGTGTCTGGTGTTTTGGCGTGACCTTTTCTGTCACCGGAATAAATACGGTTGTCCTAAACCCTCTGCTCTCTGCGCCTGACTCCGCACTCACTACTCCTAGAAGTTGTAACAAGAACATCATCCCAACTGTGAGGAACGGGGGTGGCAGCATCATGTTGTGGGGGTGCTTTGCTGCAGGAGGGACTGGTGCACTTCACAAAATAGATGGCATCATGAGGTCGGAAAATTATGTGGACATATTGAAGCAACATCTCAAGACATCAGTCAGGAAGTTAAAGCTTGGTCGCAAATGGGTCTTCCAAATGGACAATGACCCCGAGCATGCTTCCAAAGTTGTGGCAAAATGACTTAATTACAACAAAGGCAAGGTATTGGAGTGATCACAAAGCCCTGACCTCAATCCCATAGAAAATTTGTGGGCAGAACTGGAAAAAAGTGTGGGAGCAAAGAGGCCTACAAACCTGACTCTGCTACATCAACTCTGCCAGGAGGAATGGGATACAATTCACCCAACTTATTGTGGGAGGCATGTGGCAGGCTGCCAGAAATGTTTGACCCAAGTTAAACAATTTAAAGGGAATGCTACCAAATACTAATTGAGTGTATGTAAACTTCTGACCCACTGGGAATGTGATGAAAGAAATCAAATCTGAAATAAATCATTCTCCTGTCTCAGCCTCCAGTATTTATGCTGCAGTAGTTTATGTGTCGGGGGGCTAGGGTCAGTTTGTTATATCTGGAGTACTTCTCCTGTCCTATTCGGTGTCCTGTGTGAATCTAAGTGTGCATTCTCTAATTCTCTCCTTCTCTCTCTCGGAGGACCTGAGCCCTAGGACCATGCCCCAGGATTACCTGACATGATGACTCCTTGCTGTCCCCAGTCCATCTGACCGTGCTGCTGCTCCAGTTTCAACTGTTCTGCCTTATTATTATATGACCATGCTGGTCATTTATGAACATTTGAACATCTTGGCCATGTTCTGTTATAATCTCCACTCGGCACAGCCAGAAGAGGACTGGCCACCCCACATAGCCTGGTTCCTCTCTAGGTTTCTTCCTAGGTTTTGGCCTTTCTAGGGAGTTTTTCCTAGCCACCGTGCTTCTACACCTGCATTGCTTGCTGTTTGGGGTTTTAGGCTGGGTTTCTGTACAGCACTTTGAGATATCAGCTGATATACGAAGGGCTATGTAAATACATTTGATTTGATTTGATTCTCTCTACTATTATTCTGACATTTCACATTCTTAAAATAAAGTGGTAATCCTAACTGACCTAAAACAGGGAATTGTTACTTGGATTAAATGTCAGGAATTGTGAAAAACAGAGTTGAAATGTATTTGGCAAAGGTGTATGTACACTTCCGACTTCAACTGTTCATCTTTGGCTGTGTCCCAAATAGGGTTTGACTGTGTCCCAAATATCTCCCTATTCTTTTTATAGTGCACTACTTTTGAACAGGACCCATAGGGCTCTGGTCAAATGTAGAGCACTATGTAGGGAATAAGGGGTCATTTGGGACGCATCTCAAGCCTCCATGAACCAACTAAGCAGTGTAGGTTAGAGTCCAGGGAGCAGGCAGCACAGATATCAGAGAGACTGACGTGCCAGACAGACAGACCTTGTTCAGTAATTACACAAGTCTCTCAGAAAGGTCATTGCTCTGTAAATGCTTTTAGACAATAATTATCGGCGAAGAGGGCTTCCTGTCTGGAAGAAAAGAGAAGAAATGGACTCGTCATCATTTATCTTGTCTCATCGTTCCATAATGAGACTTTCATTTTTCTGGTAATTTCAGGTCTGACTGAAAGGACATTTTTGTTAATTTACATTTAGCTTGTCATTGTGGGCACTCCTGATATGAAATACTATACATTCCCACCATATTAGTACGTCATTAGGGAAAGACAATGTTTGAGTCCATATTTTCCTCATCCACATCTTACAACTGCATGCCTGGTGAGTAATTAGCCATGTAAGAATAGGCCTGAACATGACCATGTTATAAGCAGATTCGTACTCCTTATTGTGAATCAATTGGAAATGCATTAAATGAATGATTTCTCTCATAAATGGTAGAAAAACTATTAAACTGCGTAATCAAGAGGGCAACTTTAATCATTTAATGCTCCATAAGCAACGTTTCCTCATTAGCAGGCTCCTTACAGTTTCCATGGTTTCTAAATAGCACCGAAATGTCAGAAATAAGTAGCCTATGATTGAGAGTGTTCAATCATCTGATATCCAGCAGCTCTTCAGTTACAAGTCACACGCTAACTCATTGCTCCTATCTTCAAACACTGTCTCCTTAATTATAATGCTTTGTTTCATCTCATTGTTATTCCTAGAGCACCACCCGATTGAATATGCCATCGATGGGACTAACAGATGACGGCAGAGCCCCAGCATTAAGAACGGCATGGACTACCATTACGTCACTATCACTCTGGATTTACAGGTAGGCCCAGATCTGTAAGTGCTGTACAGCTAACTCCTCTGGTCGTTGTCTGGCATGACAATAACCATAGGAGTTGGCAAGATGGCACAAACAGATCTGGGACCAGGCTCACTGTAAATCCTATTGAAACTGTAAAGCCACTTGTCAGCCAAGTTCCCAGACCCGGTCCACAGTGTAGCTTAATTTACTTGGCAGCCTTATGTGATACATACTCACACGTTTGTTTGTCCGGTGTCAATAGAGTGTTTGTAAAGATGCTGGCTGTAGACTTTGAAATGCTATGAGATATTATGTGTAACTCATCATGTGAGATGCACAAGTGGCTGGGAAGAGGGTTGTTGTAGTTGAACTCTGTGTAACTCCCATGGCTGTGTAACTCTATCTGAAAAAACAGTTATGGATTTCAAGCTCTCTCAGGAGGGGAACAGTACCACTGAATCACACCAACATTAGTTTTGTTTCCATATTCCCTATGTCAAGTAAAAAAAAAAAGAAAAGTTTCATACAAATATTTTCTTGGACACCGACACTATAGCTATCACTTTCTAAAATTGATAATTATTTCTTACCAGCAACCCGCCCACTTCTTTGCACTCTTGCTCAACACAATATCTCAGTTGCAGTGAAAATGGGATTTAGACTAAGAGTGCAGCCATCTTTAGAACAGTTTGAGATGAACCCTAGTGGAAACATAGCATGAAGGTAGTTGTGTTTATGCCCACAATCATTATTTCAATTGACACACTTGAGAGGGTGTCTGGACTGCTGATTTCTTCCTTGTGTACCCTTCAAGCATATGTGTTCCGTAGGAGACTGTACTTCCTCATATCAGCATGATATACCTGATGTCTCTGTAATGACTCCTCTACTATTGACCTACAACAGGAAATTATTCAAACCAATGGAGACTCTCTGAATACAATAGTGTGCTGGATCTCTGTGACTTCTGGGTTCAAGGGCTGGTAGTGTGTGTGTGTGTGTGTGTGTGTGTGTGTGTGTGTGTGTGTGTGTGTGTGTGTGTGTGTGTGTGTGTGTGTGTGTGTGTGTGTGTGTGTGTGTGTGTGTGTGTGTGTGTGTGTGTGTGTGTGTGTGTGTGTGTGTGTGTGTGTGTGTGTGTGTGTGTGTGTGTGTGTGTGTGTGCATGTGTGTCTATTCATGTGTGTGTGTGTATGCTTGCGTGTGAGAGAGCAAGAGAGAGAGAGGAACAAAAGGAGGGGGATCCTGAGGCTAGATTGTGATTAGTTTGGTAGGGGGTATGGTAACTCAGCCTTCCTCCCAAGGCCTCTGATATGATCAGGGGTGAGCGTGAAGACGTGGCCCCGCTCCCAGCGCCTCCACGGCTGGTGATTCATGGGAGTTTGTCCCTGGCTGAGTTATTATGCTTAGGGTCAGAGTGTGGCTCTCAGCAGACGCAGGGGAAGGGTCCCTGTCTGTGTCTGTCTCTTTCCCTTCCAGGAAATAGACATGCAAGCATGTCTCCTTCATCAACCTGTCATGTTACACAGGAGACGAGAGCAGGGTCACTCTGGAATTAATGAAAGTGTCACTTACACTGTTGAATTAAATATACAATGAAACTAAGTTGGGACCCTGGAATAAAAAAAAGAGAGAGATGGATGAAAAGGATCAGATTATGTGGAAAAAAATCTCCTCGCTAACTCTAGCACAGCCCAGTGAGCCTATCATTGGTTATTCTACCAGGAGTAAGCAAGCAACCAAAGATGGAATGCGTAACATAGCAACTAGAATATGAACAGTAGAGAAAAGTACGTAATTTAATTTAATGCACATACAGTTGAAGTCAGAAGTTTACATACACCTTAGCCAAATTGTCACATTCTGACCTTTATTTCCTTTGTTTTGTCGTTATTTAGTATGGTCAGGGCGTGAGTTGGGGTGGGCAGTCTATGTTTGTTTTTCTATAATTTTGGGATTTCTATGTTTCGGCCTAGTATGGTTCTCAATCAGAGGCAGGTGTCGTTAGTTGGGTTTCACTGTTTGTTTGTGGGTGTTTGTTTCCGTGTCTGTGTTTTTCACCACACGGTAATGTTTCGGGTTTGTCATTTCACGTATTCGTTTATTGTTTTTGTATTTCGTAGTGTTCAGTGTTTTTGTTATTAAAAAATATATGGACACTTACCACGCTGCGTTTTGATCCGATCCCAGATGAAGAGGAGGAAAACACTTACACAAATACATTTAAACTCACTTTTTCACAATTCCTGACATTTAATCCAGGTAAAAAATCCCTGTTTTAGGTCAGTTTGGATCACTACTTTATTTTAAGAATGTGAAATGTCAGAATAATAGTAGAGAGAATGATTTATTTCAGCTTTTATTTCCACATTCCCAGTGGGTCAGAAGTTTACATGCATTCAATTAGTATTTGGTAGCATTGCCTTTCAATTGTTTAACTTGGGTTCAAACATTTCGGGTAGCCTTCCACAAGCTTCCCACAATACGTTGGGTGAATTTTGGCACATTCCTCCTGACAGAGCTGGTATAACTGAGTCAGGTTTGTAGGCCTCCTTGCTCGCACATGCTGTTTTCAGTTCTGCCCACAAATGTTCTATGGGATTGAGGTCAGGGCTTTGTGATGGCCACTCCAATACCTTGCCTTTGTTGTCCTTAAGCCATTTTGCCACAACTTTGGAAGCATGCTTGGGGTCATTGTCCATTTGGAAGACTCATTTGGAAGACCCATTTGGAAGACCCATTTGGAAGACTCATTTGGAAGACCCATTTGGAAGACTCATTTGGAAGACTCATTTGGAAGACTCATTTGGAAGACTCATTTGGAAGACTCATTTGGAAGACCCATTTGGAAGACTCATTTGGAAGACTCATTTGGAAGACTCATTTGCGACCAAGCTTTAACTTCCTGACAAATGTTTTGAGATTTTGCTTCAATATACCCAAATAATTTTCCTACCTCATGATGCCATCTATTTTGTGAAGTGCACCAGTCCCTCCTGCAGCAAAGCACCCCTACAACATGAAGCTTGCAAGCCTCCTCTTTTCCTCCAAACATAACGATGGTCATTATGGCCAAACAGTTCTATTTTTGCTTAATCAGATCAGAGGACATTTCTCCAAGAAGTACGATCTTTGTCTCCATGTGCAGTTGCAAACCGTAGTCTGGCTTTTTATGGCGGTTTTGGAGCAGTGGCTTCTTCCTTGCTGAGCGGCCTTTCAGGTTATGTCGATATATGACCCGTGGGATTGATTTTCACTCTTCAGACTAAAGTACGTTCATTTCTAGGAGACAGAACGTGTCTCCATCCTGAGCGGTATGACGGCTGCGTTGTCCTTTGGTGTTTATACTTGTGTACTATTGTTTATACAGGTGAACGTGGTACCTTCAGCCGTTTGGAAACTGCTCCCAAGGATGAACCAGACTTGTGGAGGTCTACAATTTCTTTCGATTTCCCATGATATCAAGCTAAGAGGCACTGAGTTTGAAGGTAGGCCTTGAAATACATCCACAGGTACACCTCCAATTGACTCAAATTACGTCAATTAGTCTATCAGAAGCTGGATTTTCTGGAATTTTCCAAGCTGTTTAAAGGCACAGTCAACCTAGTGTATGTAAACTTCTGACCCACTGGAATTGTGATACAGTGAATTATAAGTGAAATAATCTGTCTGTAAACAATTGTTGGAAGAATTACTTGTGCCATGCACAAAGTAGATGTCCTAACCAACTTGCCAAAACTATTGTTAACAAGAAATGTGTGGAGTGGTTGAAAAACGAGTTTTAATGACTCCAACATAATAAACGTGGAATTTACCCAAATACTGTATCTGAGTGGTAAGTATGCAGACAGAGAGAGTCTCACTGAGGGCATCAAGCATCCATAAATCATACCTGCCCATGTTTAGTTAACGATTGAAATTTGACACAAGAAGTGTCGAGGTAGCAATTTTGCAATGCTAATTTTGCCTTGCTCATCTCTGTCCGGCCTGTCACAGCCGTGATGGAATCACTTTAACTATCCACATTGTCCCGGCTCAAACTGTTTGGCAGATTAGGGAGTTTCAAGGAGATTAGATTTAAGTAAAACAGTTATGTAATGTCCCATATGACATGAGTAAACAATTGCAGAGATAATAGGCCTACTTCTTGGAAATAGCTTTCCCCCCTCAGCAAATCCATCTGTTCAACCATTTTTTATATAATGGCATATTTAAGCAATAATGCCCGAGGAGATGTGGTATAAAGCCAATATACCATGGCTAAGGGCACAACGCAATGCGGAGTACCTGGATACAGCCATTAGTCATGGTATATTGACCATATACTATACCACAAACCCTCGAGGTGTCTTATTGCTATTATAAACTGGTTACCAACATAATTAGACCAGTAAATATGAATGTTTTTTTCATACACGTGGTATATGGTCTGATATACCACAGCATTTAGCCAATCAGCATTCAGGGCTCGAACCACCCAGTTCATAATGAGGGTTATATACCAAGGTTCTACTATTGCTATTTCACCATGAATATGGATTAATCAGTAGTTGCATGCAGTAGATATTGATTGAGAATAATTTAATTGATATCCACTGATGCCAACCGTAAACACCCAACATCCATTTTGTGTTTTGCCTTTATGGCCCTTTTTACAACAACATTTGTCACAAAGGCCTTTACAGTAACCCGGCCTAGAGCCCAAAAGGGCAAGCAAGCAGAAGTACAGGGGCAAGGAACAACTCCCTATTAAAATCGATCACTCCCTCCCTCATGGTTGGGCTAGCTTTGTCCATGGCACTGTATGCAAAGTGATTTCGCCATCAGTGTCCTGTAAAATGTAATCCTATTTGTGCTCCATTCAGGCACATTTCCCCGGCGGCCAGTCACTGTGCTTGCTGTCATCTCCTGCGGTAAATGAGTCTGTGCTGCTGGCGCTGTTGGTGATGTGTGTGAACGTATCGTTATCGCCCGTGACATCAGCACTCTCATTTCCCCCTCGTTATCCAGGAGCCCATGCTGGAGTGGAAATCTGAATAATGACAGACACTGTTGGAAGTGTGTGTGTGTGTGTGTCTTGGCGTCTGGGCCACTTTTCGATTAGACTGGGAATTGTAGTCATTATGCCCTGTATTTTTGCCCAGTTTGACTGACGTGGTCCAATCAGTTATTAGTTGATGTTCCAAAGGCTTTAGCGCAGACTCTCCAATGGAGATCTGATCAGGAGCATAAATACTATGGAACATTTTGGTATGTTTTTGTGTCTGATAATCTGAAAAGACCCAAATAAAAAATATGAAATCCACATGGACATACTTCGATCATGCTGTATGTCTAAGTCAGAGAAAAAATGTGTCATTCATACACAGGACGTGAGCACAGAGGTCGTGTTTGAATTATATTATATATGACAGCTAACTAATCACATACTCTACATGACAGATACTTGGTATGCTATTTGTAGACATGGAGGTGTTTTGTCAGTGAGTGGCTCTGGACTTAATTTGAAACACAAATCAGGTGTTAGCTATGTATTGTCGGGATTATTCTTTTCACCTTTGGGCACACAGAACAAACCCACACCATGGACCTCTGGCACCTCAACCTCCTATTGAGAATGACAGTGATGCGACCTAGCTTTATCTGTAGCTAAAGCTAGCCTACATCTTTGTGGATTTAAATAAAAATGGACCTATACTATAGATATCGCCTCAAAATTCTCTGGCATCATAGGCCTCATTTCAAAGTAATTTAAAGAGATGGTTTAATGGATATTCTGTATCACTTCTGTGATACGTGGAAAATATATAGCCTACCTACGCTCAGTTATCTTCGTTCTATTCTTTAACTCGGCAGAGTCATTTAAATGGTTGACGTTTGCAGGTTATCTATCACTGAACCAAGACCTGACCTTTCTATTTAGCTGTTTTCAAGTTTGACTTCTACTTTACATTACACACTACTGGTATTCCCTTGTCATGTATGCTCTACATTCACATTCTTTATAGCGACTGCAGATTTTTAGGAACAGCAAACCTCCTCTGACTTCATTTTTGATCAAAACAAAGAATATGTGCAAACAAACAAATATTTCCCAAATCGGCCGATTTCTGTTGTTGTTGCTGTGTTTAAAATTACCCATAACTATTTCAAAGGCTGTCAAAGTGACTAATGCTTAGAGATTAGTAAGTAGGAGCAAAGAATTACAGCCAAGCAGGCGTTGACTCTATTGTCACTGATGTCACCGGGCTGGTAGCTCGAAACTAGTCCTGGCTTGGAATCCACATGGTCATGTTGTGACTCCAACACTTTCATTTTAGACCGTGGTTAACAGGTCACGCTCTGCCCTGCAAACTTAAGAGCTCTCGTTTCTCCTTCTCCCCAGACTCCACTGCTCCCCTTTAATCATCACAATAATCGCACCTACCTACCCCTTACGCTGTGTGAGGACACCATCAGCCAGTCTTCCTGTTTTCCTGCTTCATCTGAATCAAGGAAACATTGAGGCTTTGTGAGATTTCCCCTGCTACCTGGACAAAATCCTATTGGGTTTCAGTGAAAGGGATGAGTACTGGGTTGAGTGGCGCTCTCTCTATTGTAAACACCGAAACGCTACACCATTATCTACTGTAGATGAGAGGCAAACCGTGAGTCATTTTTTATGTTGATTGTGCCATGGTCGTTTATTTTTCTGCGTCGTTGGGAGACAAGGAAACATTTAGGTGGAATGTCACCTTTCCCCTGTGCTTCCTGTTTTTCTTGAGGAGCTGTCATTTACTGCTTGATGAAATTCATGTGTCCTTCGAGGGTACAGTACTGCACGTATTCCCATGATCTAGTCTTTTCAGCTATTCAGTGGTGGAGTACCTGAGGGCAGATCAGCTTTGGCTGTCTCTGAATGTACCAGGACGGAGATAAAGCATGTACATTAGTTGTTCCATTGGAAACGTCAAAGGAAGGACTCCATATTGTAGAGAATACTGTACAGGAGTGGAGACCTCATAAGGATAATCTTGACCATGCTCCCTGATAGGATTGTTTATTTTAGTGTCTGGTTTTTCTATCAAACACGACTAAACTGACTTACACTTGTCTATGAATGTGTCAGTGTCGTATTGAACGAGCATATGTGTTTTCTTAATTAACCTGAATATGAAACTTCTCATATGAATCTCGGGGTCAACACATTCACAGGACACAAAGGAAGGACTTTCAAAAGAAAATAATAAACAATAATAATATATTTATATATTTAAAATAAGATATAAATATTTACACAAAAAAGTTACAAAAAAGAAAACATAACAAATGGATGGACTTTCAAGATTCAATTACTTTTATAAGCTAAGCTTCTGAGTTACATGTGAATTCTACTTCCCTCTAAGGTGTACCAGATAGCATATATGATCCTGAAGGCTGCTAACTCCCACAGGCCAGGTAACTGGGCGCTGGGGCGTTCTCTGGAGAGGGGGGGCCTTTACCCCCCCCCCCTGGCAGTACTACGCCATCACAGACACCAAGTGCCTCACCCGATTCAACCCCGCACCGGACCGCCATCTTACACCCACGATGATGAGGTTATCTGCACTTCTTTCTACTCCAACCCCTGGAGAATGGAGGGGTCAAGGGTCAGCATATAGCATCACTGAAAGGGCATAGGGGTCAGCAGTGGCGTAACAGCTACTTTTATTTATCCTTTATTTAACTAGGCAAGTCAGTTAAGAACAAATTCTTATTTACAATGACAGCATATCCCGGCCAAATCCTAACCGGATGACGCTGGGCTGCCCTATGGGACTCCCAATCAAGATCGGTTGTGATACATCCCGGAATCGAACAAGGGTCTGTAGTGACGCCTCTAGATGCAATGCCTTAGACAGCTGCGCCACTCGGGAGCTACAGGGACTCATTTTTTAAGTAGATATGATTATGTTTGTTGAACACTTCAAATTGCAATCCAATTTCAATTCAAATGCACAACATAAAAAGTTGATTCCATTTAACTGTAATATATTAGATTCAACCATGGCCCACATGAAATAAGACCACCAGCACATTAATTCACTTGCTTCAATAGACATGTATGGAAGCCATTTGCTGCTAACATTTGATTGCCAGCTACATTAGTATTTAAGTGCTGTGGTGGTTTAATTAAATTACATCAGTCAGCTTTGAAGTCACTCACCAGCTTCTCACAATGAAATGTACATTTCGTGATTTAAGTTGTGATCAACACAGCTGCCTTAACATTATACATTTTTACAAGTTTACAAGTTAGGCATACAGTCTAGGCACATGACACATTTTATTTCCTGGTGTGCTGGTTTCCATATTTGCTTTCATTGAGGATTTGGATAAAGAAAGCCTACCTCACACAAATAAATATACACACATCAACACACGCTCACTATACAAACAGCAACATTGCCTTGATCAGCTGTGTATCGGAGCAACTCCTTTTAATTGTGAGAACTGATCGCACAGTCTGCTCCCACTGACAGTAATGAAGCAGTACAGTCAGTACCCCCCCCCCCCCACCATCCCGCACCCCGCACCCCCACCCCGCACCCCCAGCTCTGCTCAGACAATCAGGAGCTCCTGTCATCCAGCTCCTTTTAGATAGTGACAGAAAGCGTAAAGCGTGATCACAGCGAAATCCTAATGAGTCGTAGGCGGGTGTCAAAGCATCGCAGATCTTATATTGAAATGTCACTCTCTCCGACTTCTTCAAAAACAACCAAGCTAACCACACAGCCTTAATTAGCAACCAGACACGGTTAACCCTTCATAGCTGCAAGCAAATCACTTTTTTTCTTACTAGGTCCATTAACAATGTATTTTATTCTTACCACAGCAATGGAGTGCTGTAAATGTTGTTATGGGGCTGTTTTATGGATTTGCTGAGTAGAGATTGAATTCAGTATTTGTTAAATATGTGTAGGAAAATTTGAATAGAGGTCACTAAAGAGCTCCCTTTTCCTGTATAACTTACTAAGAATCCATACCATTCGGTGCTTTGTCTCTCACAATTTGCACCTGGGGCATAGATCCACACCTCTCTGATCAATGGAAGGCCGAGTGCCGATGACCCCTCCCCGACTTTACTGAACTTCACCTCTGCACGCTACATCCGCCTACAGTTCCAGCGAATCAGAACCCTCAACGCCAACCTCATGACCCTGGCCTTAAACGATCCCCGCGATGTCGACCCAATAAGAACGAAGCAACGTGTTGATGACCACACATCACGATCACTTTCATATAGAATCATGTATTCCATATGTGAGCCGCTAGTTTATTCCTTTCTACCCAGCATCATTGGTGAAATGGCCATGGCGGCATGTTGATTACATTGCGCTCACCAGACAGATGGGTCTTAATTAAAAATGGCTATAATTAAGAAATCTGTTCCTTACTGAGCAACATCCACCTCATCATGTGTTGACTTTGGCCTACACAATCAGTCACCCAGTGAGCTCCTGTGTGACACATAATTACCGGACAGATTGCAGGGCTTATATTGAGCTAGGAATTTATCATTTACAAAATACTGTTCAATTTAGTCATACCAAAGGGACATAAATTATGAAATTGTGGATAAAATTATCTCTCACTCTCTCAGAAATAAACACGGAATACCAATGAGTGTCTTTGAATAAACTAGACTGTGCTGTAGCTTTGTAGAAGTAACCAGTATATGATAGAAATATTAATGCCAGTGATCTCCATTTTTCTCAACTTGTTTCTTTTTTGTTTGTATTTCCAGTATTACTACTCTATCAAAGACAGTTGGAGGGATGTGTAGCTGCTATGATCATGCTAAAGCCTGTCCCCTGAACAACCAGACCGAGGTATGTCAGTCAACTTACATTCTCTATGGCCCCTTCTCTACATTGTAATCATACAGTGAGCTAGATTTTCTGTCCATGGGCACAGTTCATGTACCGTTTGATAGTAATATCAAAGAGAAACACAATACTTCTTAACCTGCAGCCCTCGTGTGAAGTGTGCTCCAGTTGTCTCTTGGGTGAAAAGATCTGAGTCTTTCCTTCAGTGACGATGACACTGTAACATGGCGTCATTTGATTCCCTGTCATGAATTTCAGTTGTGAGTGTGAACACAACACGTGTGGGGAGAGCTGTGTCCCCTGTTTCCCCAGCTACAAGCAGAAACCCTGGATGGCTGGGACCTTCCTAACTCATCACAACTGTGAGAGTAAGACCACACAGTGATAAACTTAAGCATTAAGGCCCGAGGGGTTGTGGTATATGGCCAATATACCACAGCTAAGGGCTGTTCTCGATACAGGCCTTAGCTGTGGTAAATTGGCCATATACCACAAACCCCTGAAGTGCCTTATTGCTATTATAAACAGGTTTCCAACCTAATTAGAGCAGTAGAAATACATGTTTGTCATAGCTGTGGTATATGCCAGACCTGTGCTGATGGCTACTACAGAACCACTGGGGTATGTACTGGTACTGTTGATCCCAGTTGACTAGGATCCAAGCAATGACTGAAGTGCATGTTAGTGAATACTAAATAGCAATCTCACTATAGCTTTGTATCGTGACTAGGGTTAAGAGTTTTTCCTGGCCTGAGTCTCCTGCTCCCCTGTTCCCTCCAGGTGAGTCTAGAGACCTTAGACCCATGTCAGCCCAGCTCATGTGACCCAGCAGGCTCCCCAGCATGTGTCCCAGACCAGTCCCCGATCAGTCCCAGGCTGAAGGAGGTAGGCTACTACTTAACCACACACCACAGTTCTCCTCTCTACGCTGATCTAGCTGCCATATGTTTATTGCTGAAGCCTCTCCCGTCTGGTCCCACAGACCTCACGGCTGGATCCTTCCACTGTAAGCAGGGTTACGGGGGACAGCAGTGTGACAGGTGTGCTTTCGGCTACAGTGGCTACCCCAACTGTGTCCGCTGTAACTGCAGTCTAGATGGAAGCCTAAACAAGGACCCCTGCCAGCTGCCCTGTGTCTGCAAGGTAGGCCACTCTCTCCTCCTCCACCCCCATCTCTCTGGCCTTTTCTCATTAGGGCAAAAGTCCATCCTCCACCCTCTCTCCTCTGACTTCACTCCTCTGTTACCCGGAAACCGATGAGTGGTCAAGGAAATGTCAATTTGTTAGTAGGCGAACGGAACAGTGTCTTCCCCTCCACGATAGCCACCTTTCATCAAGGATAGTCTTCCGCATCCTACTTGAGTCCCTCGTGGAAGAGTTAAAAAAATATGACACCCCTTTTGAATCAGCTTTTGTTTTGTCTGAGGAAAAAGCATGCACATGTTTAAAAACAATAATAATCATCTCTTCTTCCTATCCTCCCACACCACCAGAACCAATCCATTCAGTGTCAGGGGTGGACACATCAGCTCGATGCTTTATGCCTTCGTAGGGCCAACAGCTCCGAGTCCCCTCAAGTTCTTCTCACTAATTGCTCCAGCATATAATTTGACTTATCATTTTGTGTTCAAGTTAGCCGGCTACTTCCTCCACTGCTATTGTGCACACTCATGTCATACACATGTCATACCCTGGGCAAGTTTCACTCTTTCACTAGCCAATTATACCATCTCACTGCAGGGATGTCAAGGAGCACCGGTGAACTTTGCTCTCTATTGGTCTAATTATTGAGCTGGGGGGAGGATGTGCAGTCAAATATTGCATTTCGTTGTGTCTCCAGCTGAGTCAGATGCTACTGAAACTTTTCTCCCACTTAATGAGAGAGAGAGAGAGAGAGAGAGAGAGAGAGAGAGAGAGAGAGAGAGAGAGAGAGAGAGAGAGAGAGAGAGAGAGAGAGAGAGAGAGAGAGAGAGAGAGAGAGAGAGAGAGAGAGAGAGTCAATGCTGACATTACCAGGGGGTGGAGCCTACCCCCAAACGTGCACGTTGCTCATCACCCCAGAGCATCTGCACAACCACTCCCACCTGAGGAAGCAGACAGTAGGGATGTTTGCCAAGACTCTGAAGGACTTGGTAGACAAAAACAGGGCCCAACGCAGAGGTCGTCAGAGCACAGGGGAACCCTGTAGGATTAAGATTAAACAGCTCCTCCAATACATCTGCACTAAACTGCACTAAACTGCACTAAACGCGCACACACACACACACATACCTATTGTACTAAAAGTTTACTTTTTCAATTAATAGGAATATACAGTATATATATATATAGAGAGAGAGAGAACAGTTTTTTGTTGTTGCTGTTATCCTGTTTATCTCACTCTTAACAACTTAATAGTTAGTAGTTACTGTATTTCTGACAGTGCTATTCTTTCCTTTTGCAACATGAAATCACTATCAGTCAGCATGTGGAACATTCAGGGCCTAAACTCATCAACCTATCAGTTAGCATGTGGAACATTCAGGGCCTAAACTCATCAACCTTTGGACTGAAGAGTTTAGCACTGGAGTTCAACAAAAATCTTAAAGATGTTGACATCATTCTGCAGGAGACATGGTGTAAGGCAGACATTCTTATTCACTGTCCCACAGATGACAAAGAGGTAATTGTGCCCTCACAGAAACACAGCTCTGTCATAGAGGCAGAGACTCTGGAGGATTGATCATTTGGTACAAATCCGAGCTACAAAATCTAATTGATCCCCTCAAAATGGTTAAATATCACATTTGGTAAAAAAAAAATGTTAAAAAAATTGTAATGACAGAATAAGATGTGTTCCTTTGCGCAATATATATCCCCCCTTCAGAATCACCATATTACTCAGAGGAGATCTTCCCCACCCTTGAGGAAGAGAAGTGCCTTTTCCAGGCCCAGGGAAATGTTCTCATCTGTGGGGACACAAATGCGCTCACAGGAACACTACCTGATTTAACGACCACATGATGGGACAGCTTTATTACAGGCCATACTGTTTCTAACTGCTTTAATCTCCCCTTAGAAACAACAGTGACAACACCATCAACAAAAACGGAAGGGATCTGTTGCAGCTCTGTTGAAGCCTGGGTCTGTACTTTGTCAACGGTAGGTTACTCTTTGGGAAGATTCAACTATTGTTCACCTCTTGGCCACAGCACAGTGATTACATATGATTACAGACATTGACCCTTTCTCTCTCAGCTCATTCACCTCTGTCTGATCACAGCCAAATTACATTGTTCCTCAAAAGAACAGACATGGAAACAACCACACATTCACAGCCCAGTAAGCTGTACAACACCAGGAATTCATACAGATGCGCCCAAAACAGCACAGAAGAATAGCAGAAAGCAACCGGTAAACAAAATATCCAAAGGCTCTTAGATAACTTTCTGGATACATCATTCACTCATCATTCACTTTTACTGCTAGATTGAAGGCATCAATCTAGCAGTAAAAATATCAACTACAGTGGGGCAAAAAAGTATTTAGTCAGCCACCAATTGTGCAAGTTCTCCCACTTAAAAAGATGAGAGAGGTCTGTAATTATAGGTACACTTCAACTATGACAGACAAAATTATTTTAAAAATCCAGAAAATCACATTGTAGGATTTTTAATGAATTTATTTGCAAAATATGGTGGAAAATAAGTATTTGGTCAATAACAAAAGTTTATCTCAATACTTTGTTATATACCCTTTGTTGGCAATGACAGAGGTCAAACGTTTTCTCCAAACAATCGGATAATAAAGAGAAAGCCAAACACATCGCGGACACCGACACCTCACGCCCGGATCAGCTGAACACATTTGTCACCCGCTTCAAGGAAAATAACATTGAGCTGCCGAAGCGGGCCCCCTCCGCTCACGAGTTCTGTGTGCTCTCGTTCTCTGTGGCTGACATGATTAAGGAATTTAAGTGTGTTAACCCTCGTTAGGCCGCCGGCCCAGACGGCATCCCAAGCCGTGTCCTCAGAACATGTGCAGACCAGCTGGCAGGAGTGTTTACGGACATATCTCTCCTTATCCCAGTATGTTGTCCCCACTTGCATCAATATGTCCACCATTGTTCCTGTACCCAAGAAAGCAGAGGTAACTGAACTAAATTACTATTGCCCCGTAGCACTCACTTCTGTCATCATGAAGTGCTTTGAGAGGCTTGTTAAAAGCAGAGGTACAGGGGTGTGGGGGCCCCCTCCTGTACTGTTCACCCATGTTTACGTGGCCATGCACGTCTCCAACTCAATAATTAAGTGGTAGGCTTTGTAAGAATATGTCGAAGATAAATACACAACGCAGAGACAGAGTACGAGAGGTAAAGAGGAACGAGGGTCAATAGAGTACTAACGATCAATGGAAATTGTGTTTTTTTCTGTAATAGGGAATTATTGATTAATGGTTTAGAGTCATGGGAGGAATATTTCTTCTGAAATAGGATACTTGTTATTTGGCCATTGGCTAGTTTTATTGGAAGAAAGTCTAATTTGTCAACTACAGGCTAGGGCTGGGTTATAAAACTACATACTGTTTCTTTGTTCTGTGGAGAAAGAACCACTGGAGAGAATCACTGAGAGAGCATCACTGAGGACAGTGGAGAATGACCATCTACCTCCCTTTATGATTTGTCCTCTTCAAATAAACCTATTCTCCTCCCCTGATTTGCTTTGGGGTTTGTGTTATTGAAGAGTAACATAAATTGCAAACATTTGGTGCCGTGACCCGAAAACATATCAACTGTGTGTTTATCCAGAATTAAGAGAGAAGGCT
This sequence comes from Oncorhynchus kisutch, assembly GCF_002021735.2. Lineage (NCBI taxonomy): Eukaryota > Metazoa > Chordata > Actinopteri > Salmoniformes > Salmonidae > Oncorhynchus > Oncorhynchus kisutch. Next base: position 21,336,143 of record NC_034185.2, read on the forward strand.
GAGTGCAACCCAGAAGGGAGTCAATTCTTAATCTCCTGATTGATGGCATAATTGCTGGGTGAGTCTAGACCAATATAATTTTAAAAGAACCAAATCAGGTTAAAATAGGTGCATGCAATGAGTGATATGTATCTGTGATGTATACGTCCTTTGTTCTATTAGACTTCCTTTGTTCTCCATGAAAATGTTTGAGGCCTTTGTCTTTGTTCTCTACTGTAGGGGTTCAAGTCCTCTATTAAATGTTTGAGGCCTTTGTCTTTGTTCTCTACTATAGGGGTTCAAGTCCTCTATTAAACGTTTGAGTCCTTTCTTTTTGTGGAACCTTCTTGTTGCATAGAAGTGAGTTGCTAGTTGAGTAGCGATTTTTACATGTGTGGTTAATGTCTTGAAGTCTTGAACAAGCTTCTTGAAGTGAACATATGTTCAATGGTAGCCATGCCCTACAGAGACAATTTGTGTTCCAGAAAAGGTTTCAGAGTAAAAAATTTTTTTTATATTTTTATATTTTTATCAAATATATATATATATATGTATACAGTGGGGAGAACAAGTATTTGATACACTGCCGATTCTTCAGATTTTAATTGGCATTTTATTGAGAGCCGGAAGTATGGAAGTATGCTTGGGGTCATTGTCTATTTGGAAGACCCATTTGCGATCAGGCTTTAACTTTACTGATGTCTTGAGATGTTGCTTCAATATACCCAAATAACTTTCCTACCTCATGATGCCATCTATTTTGTGAAGTGCACCAGTCCCTCCTGCAGCAAAGCACCCCCACAACATGATGCTGCCACCCCCGTGCTTCACGGTTGGGATGGTGTCCTTCGGCTTGCAAGCCTCCCCCTTTTTCCTCCAAACATAACGATGGTCATTATGGCCAAACAGTTCTATCTTTGCTTCATCAGACCAGAGGACATTTCTCCAAGAAGTACGATCTTTGTCCCCATGTGCAGTTGCAAACCGTAGTCTGGCTTTTTATGGCGGTTTTGGAGCAGTGGCTTCTTCCTTGCTGAGTTGCCTTTCAGGTTATGTCGATATAGGACTTGTTTTACTGTGGATATAGATACTTTTGTACCTGTTTCCTCTTTGCTGTTGTTCTGGGATTGATTTACACTTTTCGCACCAAAGTACGTTCATCTCTAGGAGACAGAAGGCGCCTCCTTCCTGAGCTATATGACGGCTGCGTGGTCCCATGGTGTTTATACTTGTGTACTATTGTTTGTACACATGAACGTGGTACCTTCAGGCTTTTGGAAATTGCTCCATACTTGTGGAGGTCTACAAGTTTTTTTCTGAGGTCTTGGCTGAATTCTTTCGAGTTCCCATGATATCAAGCAAAGAGGCACAGAGTTTGAAGGTAGGCCTTGAAATACATCCACAGGTACACCTCCAATTGACTCAAATTGTGTCAATTAGCCAATCAGAAGCTCCAAGCTGTTTAAAGGCACAGTCAACTTAGTGTATGTAAACTTCTCACCCCCTGGACATTATTATTTTTTTTTTTCCCACTTTATGGTGTGGGATCTTGTCTACAGTTAGGTGCCTGTGTGCACACCACAGGCACATAGCCTAGCTATACATAGCTTCACGTTTCGTTTGGTTGTTTGTTGTTTGTTGTTTCAGTGAGTTTCGATTTATTGAAAAAAATGTGGAACTCTATTCACGCTGCGCCTTGGTCTCATCATTACGACTAGCATGACAGAAGATCCCACCTCCAAAGGACCAAGCAGCGTGTACAGGAGGAGTGGACTTGGGAGGAGATTCTGGATGGTAAAGGACCCTGGACACAGGCTGGGGAGTATCGCCGTCCGAGGGAGGAGATTGAGGCAGCGAAAGCCGAACGGCGACGTTATGAGGAGTATTACCAACGAGGCAAGCACGAGAGGCAGCCCCAAAATATTTTTTTGGGGGGGGGGCACACTGGGGGGGGGCAGACTGGGGCCTCCAGCGATGAGCTGGAGACATATATGTCATCAGTACACGGGCAAGATGATGAGAGCAACAGGAGTGGGGGGAGACAGATATGAAACAAACCAAACCATTATCAATTTCTATTGGCCCAATAAAGATTGATGCAGGGGTGTGGATAGCTTCATTTGAACGACCTATTTTAGGCCTCAATGTTATTATGCAACTTGACTCTACATTGAACATTTCTGAAGGAAAGGTAACGTGGCAAATTAGGTAACTGCAAGGATCTACAGTTCAGAACTATCCTCTTTGGACTATGAAGAAACATGAGTGTGGAACCAGTGTGCTTGACAGGTGTTGTCTCACCTTGCACAAAACATTATCCCATTAGCAAGGAAGCTAAGGACGCTCTAAAGTAGTGATTAAAGATCTATGGCACATGGGTATAGTTGAAAAGACACAATGTAATCCAGCTACTCTGATGTATCCTACAGATACCACATTACGACTGTTGTGAGTTGGTTTGGATCAGCTCTCTGATGGGTTTATAGAGTCACATTAGGGACAAAATGGGAAGGTCCTTATCATGTTTGCTTATAACAAGGTCAGCAGTAAAAGTCCAGGGAAAATCACGATGGATACATGTCACTCATTGCAAGGTTGCCTGGAGAACAAAGAACTGATTGATTAGCATTTTATATTACTCTTCAATAACACAAACCCCAAAGCAAATCAGGGGGAGGAAAATAGATAAATTCGAAGAGGACAAATCATACAGGGAAGTAGATGGTCATTCTCCATCACCTCAGTGATGCTCCGCTCTTGAAATTATATTTCAAGAGCGGCATAGACTAAGATACAGTAGAATAGGACAAAATACAGTATACAGTATGAGATGAGTAATGCAAAATATGTAAACCTTATTAAAGTGACTAGTGTTACAATTATTAAAGTGGCCAGTGATTTCAAGTATATGTATAGGGCAGCAGCCTCTAATGTGCCAGTGATGGCTATTTAACAGTCTGATGGCCTTGAGACAGAAGCTGTTTTTCAGTCTCTCATTCCCAGCTTAGATGCACCTGTACTGACCTCGGCTTCTTGATGATAGCGGGGTGAACAGGCAGTGGCTTGGGTGGTTGTTTTCCTTGGTGATCTTTTTGGCATTCCTGTGACATTGAGTGCTGTAGGTGCAGATAGTTTGTTTCCGATGATGCGTTGGGCAGTCCGCACCACCCTCTGGAGATCCCTGCAGTTGCGGGCGGTGCAGTTGCCGAACCTGGCGGTGATCGGATGCTCTCAATTGTGCATCTGTAAAATTTTGTGAGAGTTTTAGGTGTCAAGTCAAATTTAATCTGCTTCTTGAGGTCGAAGAGGCTCTGTTGCGCCTTCTTCACCACACTGTCTGTGTGGGTGGACCATTTCAGTTTGTCAGTGATGTGTACGCCAAACTTGAAGCTTTCCACCTTCTCCACTGCGGTCCGTCAATATGGATAGGGGGGTTCTCCCTCTGCTGTTTCCTGAAGTCCACGATCAGCTCCTTTTGTTTTCTTGACGTTGGGTGAGAGGTTCTTTTCCTGGCACCACACTCCCAGGGCCCTCACCTCCTCCCTGTAGGCTGTCTTGTCATTGTTGGTAATCAGGCCTACTACTGTTGTGTCATCTGCAAACTTGATGATTGAGTTGGAGGTGTGCGTGGCTACGCTGTCATGGGTGAACAGGGAGTACAGGAGGGGGCTGAGCACACATCCTTGTGGGGCCCCAGTGTTGAGGATCAGCGGTGGTGTTTTTTCTAACTTCAGCACCATGGGGCAGCCGTAAGGAAGTCCAGTACCCAGTTGCACAGGGCAGGGTACAGACCCAGGGCCTGGAGCTTAATGATGATCTTGGGAGGTACTATGGTCGTGAATGCTGAGCTATAGTCAATGAACAGCATTCTTATATAGGTATTCCTCTTGTCCAGGTGGAACAGGGCAGTGTGCAGTGGGATTGCTTCGTCTGTGGATCTGTTGGGGCGGTAAGCAAATTGAAGTGGGTCTAGGGTGTCAGGTAAGGTAGAGGTGATATGATCCTTGACTAGTCTCTCAAAGCACTTCATGATGACAGAAGTGAGTGCTATGGGGCGATAGTCATTTAGTTCAGTTACCTTTGCTTTCTTGGGTACAGGAACAATGGTGGACATCTTGAAGCATGTGGGGACAACAGACATGGGATAGGGAGAGATTGAATATGTCCGTATACAGTCCAGCCAGCTGGTCTGCACATGCTCTAAGGACGCGACTAGGTTGCTCTCTGGGCTGGCAGCCTTGTGAGGGTTAACACGCTTAAATGTCTTACTCAAGCCGGCCACAGAGAAAGAGAGCCCATAGTCCTTGGTAGCGGGCTGCGTCGGTGGCACTGTGTTATCCTCAAAGCGAAGAAGGTGTTTAGCTTGTCCGGAAGCAAGACGTCGGTGTCCGCAAAGTGGCTGGTTTTCCCTTTGTAGTCTGTGATTGTCTGTAGACCCTGCCACATACGTCTCGTGGCTGAGCCGATAAATTGCGACTCCACTTTGTCTATATACTTACCTTTTGCCGTGTTTGATTGCCTTACTGATGGAATAACTATCCTGTTTGTATTCGGCCATATTCCAAGTCACCTTGCCATGGTTAAATGCGATGGTTCGCAGTTTTTCGCGAATGCTGCCATCTATTCACGGTTTCTGGTTAGGGTAGGTTTTAATAGTTACAGTGGGTACAATTCCTCCTATACACTTTATGATATACTCTGTCACCATATCAGTATATTTGCCTATTTTGTTCTTGGAGGCTACCTGGCACATGTCCCAGTCCGCGTGATCAAAACAATCTTGAAGCGTGGATTCCGATTGGTCAGACCAGCGACAAATAGTCCTTAACACAGGTACTTACTGTTTGACGTTCTGCCTATAGCAAGGGAGGAGAAAAATTGAGGTTAGAGCAGATTTGCCAAAGGGAGTGCGGGGAGGTCCTTGTAGGCATCCTGGAAGTTGGAGCAGCAGTGGTTGAGTGTTTTAGCAGCATGTGTACTACAGTGTGTTGATAAACTTTGCTAATGTTTTCCTCAAATTTGCTTTGTAAAAATCTACAGCTACACTAAATGCGGCCTCAGGAGATATGTGGTTTCCAGTTTGCATAAAGTTCAGTGAAGCTCTTTAAGATCTGGACTGGAAACTGTCGCCGGAAGCTCTGGACTGAGGAGGTGCACTGTAGGTCTGGTGCGTGGTGCCGGCACAGGTGGTGAGTGTGGAGTGCGGAGAGGAGGCACAGGACGTACTGAACTGTGGAGGTGCACTGGAGGCCTGGTGCGTGGGACCGGTACAGGTGGCACTGGGCTGATGACACGCACCTCAGGGCGAGTAAGGAGAGGAGGCACAGGATGTACTGGACTATGGAGGTGCACTGGAGGCCTGGTGCGTGGGACCGGTACAGGTAGCACCGGGATGATAACACGCACCTCAGGGCTAGTGAGGAGAGGAGGCACAGGACGTACTGGACATACTGGACTATGGAGGTGCACTGGAGGCCTGGTGCGTGGGACCGGTACAGGTGGCACTGGGCTGATGAAACGCACCTCAGGGCGAGTGAGGAGAGGAGGCATAGGACGTACGGGACTGTGTAGGCACACTGGAGACCTGATGCGTGGGACTGGTACAGGTGGCACCGGGCTGATGAAACGCACCTCAGGGCGAGTGCGGAGAGGAGGCACAGGACTTACTGGACTGTTGAGGCGCACTGGAGGCCTAATGAGTGGGACCGGTACCGGGCTGGGGACATGCACCTCAGGGCGAGTGCGAGGAGCAGGAACAGGACGTACTGGGCTGTGGAGGCGCACTGGAGGCCTGGTGCGTGAGACCGGTACAGGTGGCACCGGGCTGATGACACGCACCTCAGGGCGAGTGCGGGGAAGAGGAACTGACTGGGAACACGCACTTGAGGGAGAGTGCGAGGAGCTGGCACAGGACGCACTGGGTTTCGAAGGTACACTCGAGACCTGGTGTGTATAGCCGGCATCAATTGTTCCGGAACTTTAACACACGTTTCAGGACGAGTACGGAGAGCTGACTCAGGTGGCACCAATCTGACAACACGCTCCTTTATTCCAAATCTGTGCGTCCACCACCAACTCAACAACTCCCCCATTTCTCTCTCCTCCAAATCCTCCTTCTTTTCCCAGACTGGCTCTGGTTTACTCCTCGGCTCCGCCGACTGCTCCATGTGCCCGTTTGGGGGGGGGGGGGGGTTCTGTGGCCTACCTCGTTGGTATAACTCCTCGTAACTACGCCTTTCCACTTTTTTGCTGCCTCTATTTCCTCCTTTGGACGGCGATACTCCCCAGCCTGCTTCCAGGGTCCTGCTCCATCCAGGATCTCCTCCCAGGTCCATTCCTCCTGACCACGCTGCTTGTTCCTTTGGTGGTGGGATCTTCTGTCACGTTCGTCGTATGAATGAGACCAAGGTGCAGTGTGAATAGAGTTCCACATATTTATTTAATAAATCGAAACTCGGTGAAACAAAAACCACAAACAACCAAACGAAACGTGAAGCTACTGGTGTGCACACAGGCACCTAACTGTAGACAAGATCCCACACCAGAAAGTGGGAAAAAGGGCTGCCTAAATATGATCCCCAATCAGAGACAACGATAAACAGCTGTCTCTGATTGGGAACCATATCAGGCCAACATAGATATACAAAAACCCATAGACCTACAAAAACCCTAGACATACAAAAAAAACTAGAGTACCCACCCTAGTCACACCCTGACCTAACCAAAATATATAGAAAACAGAGATATCTAAGGTCAGGGCGTGACACTCGCGGCCCCACAGTTTGGGAACCACTGGAATAAAAGCCTGACTATGACACATGAAGACATTATTTACAATACACAAACATGGAAAGAAGAAATGCAATCCATGGGGGATTTGAATTGGTCCTGTAATGGGTAATGCTTTCATGTCTCTTTCTTTTCCCCAGGTGAGATAATGTATCTAGCCACTCAAAGCTACAGAAACCTGGCTTTGGCTGTGTTGGCATGCAAAATGAATGTCCGTTGCGATTTGTTGACAGAAGCTCAGGGATGATGGCATTTAAAAGTGTTGATTTTGCCAAGTGTTTATCTGTCAGTGCATGCAATGATTAATAATCTAAGATTCAACCAGAAAACAACAATCACCACCAGTTGTTACAGATTATGTTTGTTAGCAGAGTTTCTCTCAACGTGTGTTAGTCATACTTTATAAAATGTTAACGGCATCAGTTCAATGTTTTCACATTAGTTATTATTTTAATTGCTTTTATGTATCTACTATGTGATATTGGGAGAGAGGGAACGTCTGTCCCAGGGGTGTGTGGGCTGTCACAGTGTGTGAGTGCCAGTATAGCACATCCTCCTCATCCAGATGCTGTGTGTGTGTGTGTGTGTGTGTGTGTGTGTGTGTGTGTGTGTGTGTGTGTGTGTGTGTGTGTGTGTGTGTGTGTGTGTGTGTGTGTGTGTGTTTGTGTGTGTACATCTTCCAGGAAAACGTAAACGTGGCGGGGGAAAATTGTGACCACTGCAAGCTGGGTTTCCACCATCTCCTGGGTGAGCGTCTCCGCGGCTGCGAGAAGTGCTACTGTTCCAGCATAGCTAGCAACTGCTCCGACTCCCACTGGACCTACAGTAATGTAAAAGACAACGCCAGGCCTCACTCTCTCATTTCCCCCCACTAACACAACTCATTAGTGCCTCCTGCCTGGTATTGCGCGGCCTGCCGAGTTAAGTCTCTCCTAGCCGGCCTTATTAAATCAGGGTGCTGAGGGCTGGGCTGATGACAAGGTGGAGTGCAGGTGGAGGAACAAGGCATAGCCCCACACACACACACATCCATAAATACAGGCTGATTTATACTACACAACACACTCTGACACGTTGACAGGATTAGTTGGGCGAGGGTCAGAGGTTGATGATCTGCAGAGGGTGATTTGGATAAGCAGGGGATGCTGGGGGGTGGTTGGGTGTAGACAAGCAAGGGAGTGGCATGTAGCCTAGAAGTTAGAGTGTTGGGACAGTAATCGAAATGTCTCCCGTTTGAATCCCGAGCCAACAAGGTGAACAAAATATGTCGATGTGCCTTTGAGCAAGGCATTTAACCCTAGTTGCTCCTGTAAGTCTCTCTGGACAAGAGTGTCTGCTAAATTACTAAATTGTACAAAAATGGGGGAGGGCAGTAAAGACAGGCCTGTCACTGGATTACAGGGCCTGATTTACTGTGTAATACTACATGTGACAGACAGCTAGGCATCTGTCTCTGCAATTAACCTGACCTTGAGTTCTCCCTTCAATCCACCATTTGCTTTAATCACTGTGTGTAGATGTGGGGTGGGGGAGGTGTCTATAAGGGTGTAAATTTAATCTGTTTGTGGAGAAGACCATCTTCAACCTGTAATGACACAAAGGAATCAGCCATCGTCATTATCAGTGGAACAGTTAATCAGCCTGTGCCCTCAATGAACCTGTACCTCTTTATCTTAATGAACCTGTACCTCTTTATCCTAATGAACCTGTACCTCTTTATCCTAATGAACCTGTACCTCTTTATCCTAATGAACCTGTACCTATTTATCCTAATGAACCTGTACCTCTTTATCCTAATGAACCTGTACCTCTTTATCCTAATGAACCTGTACCTCTTTATCCTAATGAACCTGTACCTCTTTATCCTAATGAACCTGTACCTCTTTATCCTAATGAACCTGTACCTCTTTATCCTAATGAACCTGTACCTCTTTATCCTAATGAACCTGTACCTCTTTATCCTAATGAACCTGTACCTCTTTATCCTAATGAACCTGTACTTCTTTATCGTAATGAACCTGTACCTCTTTATCCTAATGAACCTGTACCTCTTTATCCTAATGAACCTGTACCTATTTATCCTAATGAACCTGTACCTCTTTATCCTAATGAACCTGTACATCTTTATCTTAATGAACCTGTACCTCTTTATCCTAATGAACTTGTACCTCTTTATCTTAATGAACCTGTACCTCTTTATCCTAATGAACCTGTACCTCTTTATCTTAATGAACCTGTACCTCTTTATCTTAATGAACCTGTACCTCTTTATCCTAATGAACCTGTACCTCTTTATCCTAATGAACCTATACCTCTTTATCCTAATGAACCTGTACCTCTTCATCCTAATGAACCTGTACCTCTTTATCCTAATGAACCTGTACCTCTTTATCCTAATGAACCTGTACCTCTTTATCCTAATGAACCTGTACCTCTTCATCCTAATGAAACTGTACCTCTTTATCCTAATGAACCTGTACCTCTTTATCCTAATTAATTTGTACCTATTTATCCTAGTGAACCTGTACCTCTCCATCCTAATAAACCTGTACCTATTTATCCTATTGAACCTGTGCCTTTTTATCCTAATGAATCTGTACCTCTCCATCCTAATGAATCTGTACCTCTCCATCCTAATGAATCTGTACCTCTCCATCCTAATGAACCTGTACCTCTTTATCCTAATGAACCTGTACCTCTCCATCCTAATGAATCTGTACCTCTCCATCCTAATGAATCTGTACCTGTCCATCCTAGTGAACCACTACATCTTTATCCTAATGAACCTGTACCCCTCCATCCTAGTGAACCTCTACATCTTTATCCTAATGAATCTGTACCTCTCCATCCTAGTGAATCTGTACCTCTCAATCCTAGTGAACCTGTACCTCTCCATCCTAGTGAACCTGCACCTCTCCATCCTAATGAACCTGTAATCGTCAGGATCACCTGTAATCGTCAGGATCACATAATCCACTTGATCAAATATTTACAAGGTTAATCTAGAAAACAAGGCAGCAAATGTACTTTATTCTACGGTTTAGGATATTCACTTGGCAGATCTAGAAAAAAAATGAGAGGGAAGAGAAAAAACATGGGGAAAAAAATAACATGATCATAGGCTGGCAAGGGGAAATGTCTTGTATAAATCGCAGGCTGCCAGACAGGAGTATTCATGGTGATTTAAGGAAGAGGGAACACGAGGGGTGTCAAACCGTGATGTATTTCCCTCTGCCTCGCACATAGAATATAAATCACAGAAAAATATCTCAACCAAAATCTGACTGTGGAATTTATTTTTCTATATTTATCTCGACCCAGGAAGAGTCATCTCTGTGTTCATTGGAGGGGGAAAAATGGCAAATTAGTGTTTTGAGATTGCCATCAACTGTTCTTAAAACAATGACAATCTGTAGATAATGCAGTCCTACTGCATTTTAAACTAGAGGCAGAATTTTTCAATATTTGAAGGGACAATTCCGTAAGCTTATGAGGGATACTATGCTACACGTCATCCTCCATTATATGCTGCTGCCTTCTTGGCAAGCTCTCCTGTGCAAAAGAGACTCTGTGTCTTAATGGGCTTTTCCTGTTTAAATAAAGGTTAAATAAATAGAGTAAGGGCTACATAACACTCTCATAACAAGGACATAACATATGTCATAACCAGTCACAAGCTCTCTGTGTGCATTGTTGAATATTTCAATCCTATCTGGTGGGATTCTGTTCAGGAGACATCCATGGCTGGCTGGTCCCTGACAGAGGCGGATGGGGAGGGGAAGGTGTGGCCCACCCCAAGCAGAGACAGAGCCTGGCCCCAGATACTCAGCAATAATAACCAGGAGGCCAGGAGACACCTTCCTGCTGTCTACTACTGAAAAGCGCCTGGAGGGTACCTGAGCAGCAAGGTCCGCACACAACAGCCCTCTTTCTCTCTCACATACACTCAAACACAACTGTATTGTGCAGTCTTACATTGTCATTACACAAGGATGATCTGTGCTCTGCTGTACTGAAGTATAACACAGCTGTTGTGGTCTTCTGTTGCATTCATCGTGTCTTTTGAAAGTTTATGTACTTTGTACTCTGAAGTTGTACTATTTATTTATGGAGTTTATGTAAGGGCTTTTTGTATATTGTTTGTATATAAGTTTCTTATCTTTTCTCCTCATAGGCTTTGCATGTCTTCGCATCCCATTGTCTCTAACACATTCTATTCCCCCGCAGTGCATTCTGGAGGAAAACATGAACTCTGTAATAATGTATTTTTCTCTAACAAAAGTCTTCGGGCATCAGGGTTTACTCTGCTCTCCCTAATGTCAAAAGGCATGTCATTATGAGCTTTATATAGGGGTCCACAGTAGCGAACTAACGTGTGTGTGTGTGTGTGTGTGTGTGTGTGTGTGTGTGTGTGTGTGTGTGTGTGTGGCAGTCGAGCAGGATTTCAGTAAAAGGATCAGACACTAAAGCAGAGAATTATCTCATGCTAGCGTGGCGCTCAAAGCCCAACACAATTACTCCTGTACATCCGTGGTGCCATGTTTCATCCCATGAATTATCACCATTGTGACATGCATTAAAAGTGACTCATTTCTAATGAAAAAGAGAAATTGTTAAATTTCGTTCCAGTTCCTACCAACGTCTATGACTGCTCATGAGTCTCATTCTGTATAACATGGCAAAGGATGACAGTTTTGGGCTTTATGTTTATGTTTATGTTTATGTGGGGGAGGCTTTTTGTGGTTTACTATGTCCTTCCCTCTCCCAATAGAGTTTGTATCACTGTTGAGTTAGAGTTCTTGAGATTGAGGTAACACCGACCAGAGTACCACCACACAATGATTAGAATGATTAGAATGAAATGAATACAATCTAGTCCTCAAAAGAAAATGACAGCTACAGTGCCTTCAGAAAGTCACACAATACCCCATAATGTCAAAGTGGAATATTTTTTTTTCTTTCGAAATTTGTATAAATTAATTTAAAATGAAAAGCTGAAATGTCTTGTCAATAAGTATTCAATCTCTTAAATACTAAATAAGTTCAGGAGTACAAATGTGCTTATTAACAAGTCACATAATAAGTTCATGGACTTTGTAGCAATAATAGTGTTTAACATGATTCTTTAACGACTTCTTCATCTCTGTACCCCACATATTCAATTATCTGAATGTCCCTTTGAGCATGGTGAAGTTATTACTTACACATTGGATTGTGTATCAATAGACCCAGTCACTACAAAGATACAGGCATTGCTGAAGAGGAAGGAAACCGCTCAGAGATTTCACCATTAGGCCAGTGGAGACTTAATGAGTTTAATGGCTGTGATAGGAGGAAATGGAGGATGGATCAACAACATTGTAGTTACTCCACAATACTAACCTAAATTAGATAGTGAAAAGAAGGAAGCCTGTACAGAATAAAACATATTCTAAAACATGCATCCTGTTTGCAATAAGGTACTAAAGTAACCTGCAAAAGTGTGGCAAAATAATTAACTTTGTGTTCTGAATACAAAGCGTTATGTTTGGGGCCAATCCAACACAACACATCACTGAGTACCACTCTTTAATATGATCAAGCACTGAGGTGGCTGTTATGGGTTTGACATTGGCCAAGTCTAGGGACTAGTTTTTTAGGATAAAATAAATGGAACAGAGCTAAGCACAGGCAAAATCCTAGAGAATCCTGGTTCAGTCTGCTTTCCACCAGACACTGGGAGACAAATTCACCTATCAGCAGGACAATAACTTAAAACACAAGGTCAAATGTACACTGGAGTTGCTTACCAAGATGACATTGAATGTTACTGAGTGGCCTAGTTACAGTTTTGACTTAAATCGGCTTACAAATCTATGGCAAGACTTGAACATGGCTGTCTAGAAATGATCAACAACCAACTTGACAGAGCTTGAATAATAAAAAATAAAAAAAATGTACAAATACAAATACTACAATTCAGGTGTGCAAAACTCTTAAAGACTTACCCAGAAAGACTCACAGCTGTAATCACTGACAAAATGGATTGTAACATGTATTGACCCAGGTGTCATGCCCTGACCATAGAGAACCTTTTTATGTCTCTATTTGTGTGATTTGGGTGGGCATTCTATGTTCTGTTTTCTATGTTTTTGTATTTCTATGTTTTGGCTGGGTATGGTTCTCAATCAGGGACAGCTGTCTATCATTGTCTCTGATTGGGAATCACAATTAGGCAACCTTTATCCTTTTCCTCCAGCAACGAGTCCAGGGCCCGCAACGAGGGTCCCCAGTCCGGGGCGCGCAACGAGTGTCCCCAGTCCGAGGGTCCCCAGCGAAGATAACCATCCAGCCAGGATGGGTTGTGCAGGCTCTACGCTCGAGACCTCCAGTGCGCCTCCACGGCCCAGCGATGGCCTCCAGTCCGGAGCCTCCAGCGACGGCCTCCAGTCCGGAGCTTCCAGCGACGGTCTCCTGTCCGGGGCCTCCAGCGACGGTCCCCAGTCCGGGGCCTCCAGCGACGGTCTCCAGTCCGGAGCCTCCAACGACGGTCCCCAGTCCGGGGCCCGAAACGAGGGTCCCCAGTCCAGGGCCCGCAGCGAGGGTCTCCCCAGTACGGAGCCAGCAGCGAGGGTTCCCAGTCCGGGGCCCGCAACGAGGGTTCCCAGTCCGGGGCCCGCAACGAGGGTTCCCAGTCCGTGGCCCGCAGCGAGTGTGCTCAGTCCAGGGTCGGCGACGAGGGTCCTCGCACCAGAGGCGCCACCAAAGTGGGGTGAGCCAGAGGTGGAGCGGGGTCTGCGTCCCGTACCAGAGCTGGGGGGGGGGGGGGGGGGTACTGTCGCTGACCTTAGAGAGACTTTTTATGTCTCTATTTGCTTTGGTCAAGGTGTGATTTGGGTGGGCATTCCATGTTCTGTTTTCTATGTTTTTGTATTTCTATGTTTTGGCCGGTTAGGGTTCACAATCAGGGACAGCTGTCTATCGTTGTCTCTGATTGGGAATTATACTTAGGCAGCCGTTTTCCCTTTTGTCTTTGTGGGAAGTTGTATTTGTTAGTACTGTAGCCCTTGTAAGCTTCACGGTCGTTTTTGTTATTTCTTGTTTTGTTGGCGACATTTTAACAAATAAAAGAAAATGTACGCTCACCACTCTGCACTTTGGTCCTCCTTGAACGATGGCCATGACACCAGGATTTTGAATACTTATGTAAATGAGATTTTTCTGTATGTATACTTTGTCATTATGGGGTATATTGTATAGATGGGTGAGAAAAAAATCTATGTAATCCATTTTGAATTCAGGCTGTAACACAACAAAATGTGGAATAAATCAAGGGCTACATGTATGAATACATTTCTGAAGGCACTGTATACATTCACTTGTTCGACAATCAGCAAAAAAGTAGCATCTTAATTGTTGCCAAATTTTGTAAGTACTTCCTGACCACGTCCACCTCTGATGGTGACAGATTTACAGGAGACAGTAAAACCTATAAACCTGCATAAAAATCGCAGATGAACTTTTCTCTTCAGAAATCTCCACGCGTTGATTGACTATTGCCCCGGTGCCGAGGGCTGCCTCCTTGCCTTCCCCAGCCGAGCAAAGTGAAAGGAATAGCACCAATTACTGCAGCTGCCTCTTCACTGAGTTGTGTCCTATCACGGGTAATAGACTATTATGATGATAAATGAACCCATCTCGACAGCGCTTGCCTGAGTACACACTTCAGCACTTTCTCCCAGTGAGGAACGGAGCCATTACCACTCGTCTTCAGATTGACAAGGCCGACAGAGCAGCCTGCGCAGAGAGAACCAGCGCACAGGAGAATATGTATGAGTGGGTGCCAGTGATAGTTTTACCCATATGAATGTATTTATTTACTATGTGTGTTTGGCTTCCTTGGTTGTACGAGGTAGTCCTTTCTGGGGACCTATAGACTAGAGACTGAGAGAGTGCCACTTATAGGATGCTATCGGAGCTCTGAATAGACACTGTGCTCCTCTGTCCCACTTGAAAGTAGAGAGGAAGATATTTAGCCACTCCAAGCCTGTCCCAGACTGCAGCTCCAGACTGCATGCTGTAGTTAACACTGTGATTCACCTCTATTCCCTCCACACTGCAGGGGGAGAGGCTGCAGGGCACACACAGCCTTATTCCCAGGCAATGCCACTTATGTAAATGTCCAATGAAGTGCAACAAGGAAGCCTCCAAAGTTTCCTCCTCATTCAGCGGATACTGGAGTAGATCATCTTTTGTTGATACAAATGTTGCATTTTTTTTTGCTTTGATAGAGCTCTATTAAAAATATATTGGTTGCTTAGAAACAACTTAGTCCTGTGTGGCTCAGTTGGTAGAGCATGGCGCTTGCCACGCCAGGGTTGTGGGTTTTATTCACAGGACAGAAATGTATGCACTCACTACTGTAAGTCGCTCTGGATAAGAGGGTCTTCTAAATGACAAAAATTTAATTGTCAGATGCTGTGTGTTTTCTTATACAGTACTTGCCAAATATTTAAATGATACTCCAACCGTTTAAGTAAATGTCTTAGTTCTTATGATTTAACCCAAATACTTCCCAAAAACATGGTGGAAATGTCTCCATAAAGCACACCAACACAAACACATGGTTACAGATGGACAAACAAGCAGGGAAATTCTTGCAGCTTTTGAGGCAGCATTAGCCTTTGTCCCAGATGTGTTCACTTTGGACCATCTCATTCGGGCCAGGAAAAGTGTTTCCCAGATGTGAGTGTTTCCAAACCCTAGTTTTGGACCCCCACCATCACCCACTATGCACAAACTAAACAGGACCCCATTTTGTAGGCAGTCAGAGGCTCTGAGCAGAGCCCCCTCTTTGTAGCTGTCCTGTGAGTGGCCGGTGGGAAAACACACATTGATGCTTCCTGGATATTAAAGTCAACAGAGCTAGGGCCCAGGGCTCGTAATAGGGGAGCAGATTTGAGGATCCCGGTGTCATGGTGAGACTTGTTTTAAGAACCCAGTAGATGGATCGAAGGTCTGTTGTTTATTTTCTGAAATGTGGGCGCTGATCACCCCCTGTTTGCTCTCTCTACCACTCTCTATCTCTCTGTCTCTCTGGGCATATTTGTTGTGGGATGGCTAGCCACTCTGGCTTTCTGTCTCTGTCCTAACACGGCCTCCCCTGTGATCTATAAAAGTGGATCCTAACTCCAGAGTCCTCTCTTCACAGGCCTCTCTTTATTTGTCCTATAATTCAATGTGTCCTCATGTAGCAAAACACACGTTTTTTATGATTGTTCAGAATCAGCCATGGTGCTCCAGTAGGATTGTGAGATATACAATTTGATCCTGGACAAAGAGATCCTACTGCGACGTAGATGGTTTATTGATGTGAGTGTCCTGATAGGAGTGCTTTTGATGCTACTAACAAGAGGATTAGATCTGTCTCATTAGTGGTGTGTCTGACGCTTGTTGTTGCTCCTTAACAAAAGGTTAGATTTTCCCTGCTCCTCCCACCAACAATGCACTTCACCTTCATAGACCAGCCCCTTTGTTCCACAAAGGTTGAGGTGTTCTCAGTGTGAACTGGATTTCTGTGAGTTAAGAGGTTGTCATGACATTATATTAGGACCTGCAGTCTGTACATGACTCACTTTAGCCCTTGTTTATCTCGCATCCTGTGTACAAACAAATAATGCTGTATTTCAACGCTTCTCTGCATTCATTTTGCCAGTGAACCATGGTTGGTTACAACGGGAACATTTTTATTAATCTATGTTGGTTGTCTGCACAGCTGTTCATGAGTCATATCACAATAATACATGCATAGACATCAATGATGCCAAAACACATGATGCCAAAACACACATTAAAAGAGCTCTGGCTCTGGTGCATGTGTCTCACTGCTGTTGCTGGTCTCCTAACCAGGGGATGATGGTGCTAGTAAGGCCCTGAGTTTTCCCTGACCACATGATCTGACCTGGACAAACTGTTATGGACAGAGCTACAGCCTAGGTAGGTCACATGCTCGGACCTGGACAAACTGTTACAGACTAGGCAGGTCACATGATCTGACCTGGACAAACTGTTACAGACTAGGCAGGTCACATGATCTGACCTGGACAAACTGTTACAGACTAGGCAGGTCACATGATCTGACCTGGACAAACTGTTACAGACTAGGTAGGTCACATGATCTGACCTGGACAAACTGTTACAGACTAGGCAGGTCACATGATCTGACTTGGACAAACTGTTACAGACTAGGCAGACTAGTGATTTGCCCTCCAGGTCTTAGTCAAAGGTTCTCCATGGTCAGAAAACAACAGGGCCTTTTCATTGAACACATCAGCGCCCCCAGAGCTCCCTGTTATAGCCTCAGCAGGGGGCCAGGAGATAGAGCGGCTTAATAGCACCAAGATGAGAGGGCCCCTTTCTAGCAGGAAAAACACAACACACATGTCTGCTTTGTTTGGGGAGCTGGAGCAGCCAGAGGAGAACATAGGAAACATAGAGAGAGAACAAAGACAGATAGACAAATCCAAAGGAGGCGGGGGAGGATAGGCTGTCCTAGATCTGAGAATGTGTAGCCAACTGTACCAGACAGACATTTTGGGAATGCAGTCATCATTCGAACAATCACACACTCCTAGTTGTGGAAAATAGACATCCTAATCTTCAGGAGCCCAGTGCCTGTAAAACTGTGTCCATCTTTAAGGATCTTTGTTTTAAAACTGTTTGTAATGCATCTGGCGAGTACAGCCTCTTCAGTATTACTCCCAGGAATGGAAGTGTGCCACTATAAAACCTGTCCCTTAACGCTCATTACACACCGCTCGTAATGTCACCGAAGAGGTGTGGAGATTTGTTGGTGGTGTTGGGTCATTTCATACTCCACTG
This sequence comes from Oncorhynchus kisutch, assembly GCF_002021735.2. Taxonomy (NCBI): domain Eukaryota; kingdom Metazoa; phylum Chordata; class Actinopteri; order Salmoniformes; family Salmonidae; genus Oncorhynchus; species Oncorhynchus kisutch. The sequence continues at coordinate 21,353,771 of NC_034185.2, forward strand.
GGATTTAAAGGGGACTCTTGATCATTTTCAACTTTATATCCCGGTTTACTAATACAATAACTCCTATAACCCTCACTATACATGTACTGCATGCCTAATGTCAGTCCTTGTCTTTACATGCTATTACATTGTTAAAGTTCCTTTGATGGTGGTAACCCATTTTCTTCTATGCAGCGCAAGTTAGCATACTGTAATGTACAATGTGACAGGTTACTTAAAATGTTGCCTTGTGTTTGTTTACACATCTCCGCCTATGGAGGAAGTCTCATATGATATGAGTTTCATATGACGCAGGAGAGAAAGGCCAGGATATCAGGGTTAACTCTGCTCCTAATGTCATCATAGGGGTAAATGTATGTAGCCTCATAAGCATGGACATACAACTACACTGAACAAAAATATAAATGCAACATGCAAGAATTTCAAAGATTTTACTGAGTTACAGTTCATATAAGGAAATAAGTCAATTGAAATGAATTCATCAGGCGCTAATCTATGGATTTCACATGATTAGGAATACAGATATATGCGTCTGTTGGTCACAGATACCTTTAAAAAAGGTAGGGGAGTGGATCAGAAAACCAGTCACTATCTGGTGTGACCACCATTTGTTTCAAGTAGCACGGCACATCTCCTTCGCATAGAGTTGATCAGGCTGCTTATTCTGGTCCCACTCCTCTTCAATGGCTGTGCGAAGTTGCTGGATATTGACGGGAACTGGAACGTGCGGTCGTAAATGTCGATCCATAGCATCCCAAACATGCTCAATGGGTGAAATGTCTGGTGAGTATGCAGGCTATGGAAGAACTGGGACATTTTCAGATTCCAGGGCAGATCCTTGGAACATGGGGCATTATCATGCTGAAACACAGGGTGATGGCAGAGGATGAATGGCACGACAATGGGCCTCAGGATCTCGTCACGGTATCTCTGGGCATTCAAATTGCCATTGATAAAATGCAATTGTGTTCATTTGTGTTCACCGCCACCATGGGGCACTCTGTTCACAACGTTGACATCAGCAGACCACTCGCCCATACAACGCTATACATGCTGTCTGACATCTGCCCTGTACAGTTGAAACCGGAAATCATCCGTGAAGAGCACACTTCTCCAGCGTGCCATTGGCCATCGGAGGTAAGCATTTGCCCACTGAAGATGGTTACGACGCCGAACAGCCGTCAGGTCAAGACCCTTGTGAGGACAACGAGCATGCAGATGAGCTTCCCTGAGACGGTTTCTGACAGTTTGTGCAAAAATTATTTGGTTGTGCAAACTCACAGTTTCATCAGCTGTCTGGGTGGCTGGTCTCAGATGATCCTGCAGGTGAAGAAGCTGGATGTGGAGTCCTGGGCTGGCGTGGATACATGTGGTCTGCAGTTGGACATTAATTCTCGTAAATTCTCGAAAACGATGTTGGAGCTGGCTTATGGTAGAGAAATGATCATTAAATTATCTGGCAACAGGTCTGGTGGACAATCCTGTTCCAGCAAGCCAACTGCTTGAGACATCTGTGGCATTGTTTTTTGCAAATGTATTAACATTACATAATTATTTACAAGTATTCAGACCCTTTTCTATGAGATTTGAAATTGAGCTCTACAACTTGGTAAATTCAGTTGAATGTACATGATTTGGAAAGGCACACACCTGTCTATATAAGGTCCAACTATTGACAGTGCATGTCAGAGCAGAAACCAAGCCATGAGGTCGAAGGAATTGTCCGTAGAGCTCCGATACAGGATTGTGTCGGGGCACAGATCTGAGGAAGGGTACCAAAAAATGTCTGCAGCATTGAAGGTCCTCAAGAAGACAGTGGCCTTCATAATTCTTAAATGGAAGAAGTTTGGAACCAGCAAGACTCTTCCTAGAGCTGGCCGCCTGGCCAAACTGAGCAGTCGGGGGAGAAGGTCACTCTGACAGAGCTCTAGAGTTCCTCTGTGGAGATGGGAGAACCTTCCAGAAGGACAACCTTCTCTGCAGCACTCCACCAATCAGGCCTTTATGGTAGAGTGGCCAGATGGAAGCCACTCCTCAGTAAAAGACTCATGACAGCCCGCTTGGAGTTTGCCAAAAGGCATCTAAAGGACACTCAGACAATGAGAAACAAGCTTCTTTGGCCTTAATGCCAAGTGAAATGTCTTGAAGAAACCTGGCACCATCCCTACAGTGAAGCATGGTGGTGGCAGCATCATGCTGTGGGGATGTTTTTCAGTGGCAGGGCCTGGGAGACTGGTCAGGATCGAGCAAAAGATAAACAGAGCAAAGTACAGAGAGATCCTTGATGAAAACCTGCTCCAGAGCACTCAGGACCTCAGACTTGGGCGAAGTTTCACCTTCCAAAAAGACAACAAGCCTAAGCACACAGCCAAGACAACACAGGAGTGGCTTCGGGACATGTCTCTGAATGTCCTTGAATGGCCCAGCAGGAGCCTGGACTTGAACCTGATCTAACGTATCTGAAGAGACCTGAAAATAGCTGTGTAGCAATGCTCCAATCCAACCTGACAGAGCTTGAGAAGATGTTTAGAGAAGAATTGGAGAAAGTCCCCAAATTCTGGTTTCAAATCTAATCCAATTGTATTTGTCACATGTGCCAAATACAACAGGTGTAGACCTTACAAGTGAAATGCTTACTTACAAGCCCTTAACCAACAATGCAGTTTAAAAAAAAATACCCCCCCCCCCCAAAAAAAAAAGTGAGAGATAAGAATAACAAATCATTAAAGAGCAGCAGTAAATAACAATAATGGGGCTATATAGGGGCTACTTGTACAGACTCAATGTGTCAATGTGCGGGGGCACCGGTGTCAAGGTAATTGATTTAAATATGTACATGCATGTAGGGTTATTAAAGTGGCTATGCATAGATACTAACAGAGAGTAGTAGCAGCAGGGGGGGGTGCAAATAGTCTGGGGAGTCATTTGATTAGCTGTTCAGTAGTCTTATGGCTTGGGGGTAGAAGCTGTTTAGAAGCCTCTTGGACCTAGACTTGATGCTCCAGTACCACTGCCGTGCAGTAGCAGAGAGAAGTCTATGACTATGGTGGCTGGAGTCTTTGACAATTTTCAGGGCCTTCCTCTGACACCGCCTGGTATAGAGCTCCTGGATGGCAGGAAGCTTGGCCCCAGTGATGTACTGAGCTGTGCGCACTACCCTCTGCGGATGTGTTGTTACCTACCCTTACCATCTGGGGGGCGGCCAGTCAGGAAGTCTAGGATCAAGTTGCAGAGGGAGGTGTTAAGGTGTTAAGTCCCAGGGTCCTTAGCTTAGTGATGCGCTTTGAGGGCACTATGGTGTTGAACGCTGAGCTGTAGTCAATGAATAGCATTCTCACATAGGTGTTCCTTTTGTGCAGGTGGGAAAGGGCAGTGTGGAGTGCAATAGAGATTGCATCATCTGTGGATCTGTTGGTGCGTGGGGGAAATTGCAGTGGGTCTAGGGTTTCTGGGATAATAGTGTTGATGTGAGCCATGACCAGCCTTTCAAAGCATTTCATGGCTACAGATGTGAGTGCTATGGGTCGGTAGTCATTTAGGCAGGTTACCTTAGTGTTCTAGGGCACATGGACTATGGTGGTCTGCTTGAAACACGTTGGTATTACAGACTCAGACAGGGAGAGGTTGAAACCAAGCCATGAGCAATGTGTGCCAAGCTTGTAGCGTCATACCCAAGAAGACTCAAGACTGTCATCTCTGCCAAAGGTGCTTCAACAAAGTACTGAGTAAAGGGTCTGAGTACTTATGTATATGTGACATTTTTGTTCATTTATGAATTAGCAAACATTTAAAAAACTGTTTTTGTTTTGTCATTATGGGTATTGTGTATAGCTTGATGAGGGAAAAACATTTTTTAAGCCATTTTAGAATAAGGCTGTAATGTAACTAAATGTGGAAAGGTCAAGGGATCTGAATACTTTCCAAAGGCACTGTACATTAGGTTAGCTGCCAACAAGAACTCATTCATAGAGCAAGTGCTAAAATAGAGAATGTTGGTCCAAGTAATGTTCAACCTGATTGGCCCAGACTGATCATGAGACATGTCCCCCTGCAGTTCTAAAGATACTTTTATCTTTTGTTGAAGTTATGTCTGGTTTCATGAAATAAATGTTTGGCACAAAGCTATGTGTTGTGAATTGTGTTTGTGTGTGTATGTGTTCAGTGTGTGTGTACACATCTCTGTGCCTGTATGTGCTCCTAGGTATTAGACAGCATCTGTCTGTCATTAGCTGATCCTCCAAAAATGAGCTCAGCTTAGTAGTGCTGCATTGTTTTGTGTCCCATATGCAGTTGTCTTACACATTCCTGCTGGTCCCCATGGCAGAGCTCTATCCTTTTCACACAGGGTAACTTAAATGAAGAGGTTACGCAGAGAAGGCTAGGGGAGAATAGTGCGAGACAAAATGTATGTTTGGATATCTACAGAGTTGTTTACCGAAATCGATACAAAATGAGAATAAGACAAGAATGAGTTCTTCGAAGTGAGGATTCTCCATCAAATTAAGCATGGAGGATGTTTCTCAAAGTAGACTTTAATGCTTTTTACAAGCGCTCTGTTGACAAAGCTGTATCATCAAACATGACAGCAATGGATGCATGTATATTTTTTATAATATAACCGTATAACAAACACTGTTCATTAACATGAACATATAGTGGTCCCCAGAGAGCTTTGCATCTAGTCAGTTGGTCTAGCTCCATACTATACCATGCCTCTGCATTAGTTTGTGCAGCGCTCAGAAGATACACTACATGACCAAAAGTATGTGGACATCTGCTCATCGAACATCTCATTCCAAAATCATGGGCATTAATATGGAGTTGGTCCCCCAATTGTTGCTATAACAGCCTCCACTCTACTGGGAAGGCTTTCCACTAGATGTTGGAACATTGCTGCAGGGACTTGCTTCCATTCTGCCACGAGCATTAGTGAGGTCTTTGCACTGATGTTGGGAGGTTAGGCCTGGCTCACAGTTGGCATTCCAATTCATCCCAAAGGTGTTCAATGGGGTTGAGGTCAGGGTTCTGTGCAGGCAAGTCAAGTTCTTCTACACCACTCTTGACAAACCATTTCTCTATGGACTTCAGCTTGTGCACGGGGGCATGGTCATGCTGAAACAGGAAAGGGCCTTCCCAAACTGGTGCCACAAAGTTGGAATCACAGAATCGTCTAGAATGTCATTGTACGTTAAGATTTCCCTTCACTGGAACTCAGGGGTCTAGCATTGGGGCAGGTAGCATTCTCCTGGCATCCTCCAAACCTGATGGTGAAGCTTGATTCATCACCCCAGAGAATGCGTTTCCACTGCTGCAGAGTCCAATGGTGACGAGCTTTACACCACTCCAGCAGACGCTTGGCATTGCACATGGTGACCTTAGGCTTTTGTGCGGCTGCTCGGCCATGGAAACAGTTCTTGTGCTGACGTTGCTTCCAGTGGCAGTTTGGAACTCGGTAGTGAGTGTTACAGAGTATTTTTATCACTTGGCTGTCCCGTTCTGTGAGCCTACCACTTCACGGCTAAGTCTTCGTTGCTGATAGATGTTTCTAACTCATAATAACAGCACTTACAGTTGACCGGGGCAGCTCTAGCAGGGCCGAAATTTGACAAACTGACTTGTTGGTAAGGTGACATTCTATGACGGTGCCACTTTGAAAGTCACTGAGCTCTTCAGTAAGGCCATTCTCCTGCCAATGATTGTCTATGGAGATTGCATGGCTGTGTGCTCGATTTTATACACCTGTCAGCAACGGGTGTGGCTGAAATCCACTAATTTGAAGGGGTGTCCACATACACTATATATATATATATATATATATACTTATATATATATATAAGTATCTCACAACAAAGGCTTTCTGATGTCTATCCGATTGTCACAAAAAAAGGATTTGTTTCGTTTGATTAATATAGGTATGGGGGTCCCAATTGCACGCTGCTCTGACAAAAGGTCTGCTTCATTATCTGCTTCTCACTGGTGAAACGGTCAATAAAAGCGGAACCTCCCCACTGTGTTTTATTGTCGCTCACACAACTTTGCCGAAGAAGGTGTGCGAAGCAATTAAATGATTTATTTTAGCGTTGTTTAATCATTCCTGACATGGAGGAGATGACCTTGGGAGTGATGCGCAACACACACTCTTTCTCTGTCGACCGTTCTCTCTGTTGTCCGTTCCCTCTGTCGTCCGTTCTCTCTGTCATCTTGGGCTATTACGCTAGCGAGGTGTCCTTTTATTGACCCACCATCGTGGACCAGCGGTTCATCTGTCGTCGTTTTCATCTTCAGTCAGCCGAGTGCGGTGATAGGATTCATTCGCTGTCTTTTGTTTCTGTGTGATCCATGAGGAATGTGTTGTAGTTTTCTCCCTGTGCTCTGAAGGAAGGGACACACACACACACACACACATTCATGGACACACACACACAGTCACGGACACAGTCACACACACACATACAGATGATGGCATTCAAAACCCAGCCGCAGCCACACAAATGCGATGTGCCATTGGTATGTATGTTCTCTTGCCCTCTTTACAAAAGCTGGAGAACTCAGATCATGATTACATCCTTTGAGGTTATCCTGAATAATGAGTTTATCCAGAGGATCTGAAAACCAGCAAGAGAGCCTGCTCTCTAGTGCAATCAGTGATCAAATGCTCTTCTAACAACTCAATGTCAACCTTTTTCAATCCAAAATATGCTATGTTTACTGATTTGGTGGATGATTTTTGAGGAGGTTGGTCAGAGAGATCCCTCTTCAGCTTCAGTGTGTATTTGTTATACTGGTGTTCGTACATGACTGTTTGAATTATGAGTCTGAGGGAGCGATATCCAGCCACATTAGTGTCAGATGACAAACACCTAAGCTTAGTCACTGGGTTTTATTCATATATTGCAGAGAGGAGAGCACTTGTCCTATGTGATATGGGGGAGGAGCCTGGATGTATGACAGATCATTATTGATAGTTAAACACTGCTTTGCATGTAGACTCCATTTATTCAGTGCAAATCAAGTGGATGTTGCCCATAAATTGTAATTTCCCAACAGCCACTGGAATAGTAAATAAACAATCCTCCCTGATGATTCCCACCAGTGTGTTTAAAGACTTTACCCTTAAAGTTTACCTGGCAATGCTTCCATTAGCTGTACTCTATCAGCAGACTCTCTCTCTCTCTCTCTCTCTCTCTCTCTCTCTCTCTCTCTCTCTCTCTCTCTCTCTCTCTCTCACACACAGACAGATTTCTCTATTTCCTTCGAGCTCACACCTACACATAAATTACTATGCTTACACTGACAATAACTCACACACTTATTGAGTCGATGGACAATCTGGATAAAGACAAGTTTCATATTAGGAAATGTCACTCTTTATACAATTGAGCTATTCATGGTGTCTCAGAATAAAGTATTATTCATATGTGACACCCATGCTTCATTTATGGCCAATATTGACAGCCAGAGCCAAGACTTAGCATTCTGGCATGTGGATACAAAATACATGCACCAACATGGATGCTGTCTCTCAAACGGGGGGTGGAAAAAGAGAGAAAACTGACATGTATCATTTTTTTTTTTTACCTGTAACTCTGGGTCTTTTTGTATCTGTCTGTTCTTTTAAGTTTATAAAATAATTCCATACTGGTATTTTCTACAAGGGACAGTACCTATACACCCTTCTTGTGTGTGTTCAATAAAAAACACTTCAGCAACAAGACCAACATTTTCATCTCTTGCAGAGCAGCGGGATAAAAATGATTGACAGTCGATTCAGTCTGCCGGTGTACCCTTTTTTAGGAGAGCACAAAAATGATTGTGCTCTACCCTGACCACTTTGAGAATCAGGAGACAGGCTTTCCTGTCAGCATGAGGGACTTCATGATGGCTCTAACTAATGTGAGCAGCGTCCTCATCAGAGCTTCACACAGCAATGAGCGGGTCGCCATCTACAGGTAACCATACACACTGCACCCTCCTGTGTTCTGTTCCACACTGATCTGATCCTGCATGTGCTCTTTGGCACAAGAAGCCAAAATCTGCTGGGGTTTTCTGTGGTTGATGTCATCTGTATGTTAAAGAGGGCATCGTTATGAGGTCTGGCATGATATATTGGAGAGATGCTTGGCATTATTAGATGTTTGTTTTTGTGTTCTGTGGTCATGTTTTACAACAGTTGATGTAGTGTGAACTGGATTATTTTTATGTTGCCATAAACCACCACTTTTCTAATAATGCTCTTGTGCTGTTGGTGTGTCTATCCTGTCCTGACCAGACTCCATTCTGTCAGTCTGGAGGTGGCCAGTAAGTTGTCCAGAAGATGACCAATGGCGTGTAGATGTGTCACTGTGTCACGCCCTGACCGTAGAGATCTTTTAATTCTCTATGATTGGTTGGTCAGGGTGTGACTCGGGTGGGAAACTCTATGTTCTGTGTTTCTATGTTTTGGCCGGGTATGGTTCTCAATCAGGGACAGCTGTCTATCATTGTCTCTGATTGGGAATCATACTTAGGCAGCCTTTTTTCCTTTTGTATTTGTGGGTAGTTGTCTTTGTTAGTGGCATTATAGCCAAAGTAAGCTTCACGTTCGTTTTTGTTGTTTCTTGTTTTGTTCGCGACATTTATATTAAAGAAAAATGTACGCCCACCACGTTGCACCTTGGTCCGGTCATTTTCAAAAGTGGTTGAGTGAGAGTGGCTCTGCTGGTGTGTCGTTGTCACTTCCGCTAATTGTAAAGTGTGTATGGTTTGTCAGTTTGGATGTGTGTGTGCATGCTCACGCGAGTGTGTCCGTAGGTGACTTGTAAATGTGAAGAGAAGCTGGTGTACAGGTACAAATACAAAGACGTTTTTGCTATTGCAGCAATCTGTACTCTCCGTTAAAAACGGTCTTTTCTATTAAAAAAAGCGATGGGTATTGATTTCGGCATGTGGCGTTTTGTGCTGACTCAAGCAAATGTGTGTGTGCGGGGGAGGGAGAGGGGGAATGAAATAGAATGCACGGTTATCATCAAGTCTTTATAGGCGATGGAGAGGGAGGGAGCGCTAGATGTGACCTCAATGAATAACAGCGGTGGCATTCTGTGAAGTGTGCAGGGCTCCCGGCTCAGTACTAATCCTTTCTCCCTCAGCAAAACCATTAAACGCCAAGAGAACTAAGAAAAATGCTGCTTGAGGTTTCATATCCCCAAATCCAACAGCATAACCTTTCTAGAAAGGGTAAAGCGGAGGTAAATCCTCATAGTATTCGTATTGATGATTGTTTTATACTCTCTTCACCCAATGCCCAGGGGTCTAATATCTATCTATTTATACAGTATAGTATGTGTTGGTTTTTAAGTCCTTCATGCTTTTCTCTTGTGCTTTGTCTCTGTTCTTATCCTTTGAGAAAAACATCCTGGCTGTTCTATGCTCACCATTGTGCTCTTCCTGTATGTAGGCATTGCTTTAACTAAACACGTCTTCCTGTATGTAGGCATTGCTTTAACTAAACACGTCTTCCTGTATGTAGGTATTGCTTTAACTAAACACGTCTTCCTGTATGTAGGCATTGCTTTAACTAAACACGTCTTCCTGTATGTAGGCATTGCTTTAACTAAACACGTCTGCCTGTATGTAGGTATTGCTTTAACTAAACACGTCTTCCTGTATGTAGGCATTGCTTTAACTAAACACGTCTTCCTGTATGTAGGCATTGCTTTAAATAAACACGTCTTCCTGAATGTAGGTATTGCATTTACTAAACAAGTCTTCCTGTATGTAGGCATTGCTTTAACTAAACACGTCTTCCTGTATGTAGGTATTGCTTTAACTAAACAAGTCTTCTTGTATGTAGGCATTGCTTTAACTAAACACGTCTTCCTGTATGTAGGTATTGCTTTAACTAAACACGTCTTCCTGTATGTAGGCATTGCTTTAACTAAACACGTTTTCCTGTATGTAGGTATTGCTTTAACTAAACAAGTCTTCCTGTATGTAGGCATTGCTTTAACTAAACAAGTCTTCCTGTATGTAGGTATTGCTTTAACTAAACAAGTCTTCCTGTATGTAGGTATTGCTTTAACTAAACACGTCTTCCTGTATGTAGGTATTGCTTTAACTAAACACGTCTTTAGTTAATTATTGTGAGTGTTTTCACCTTCTCCATTGGCCCTTCTCTTTCTTCCTCTCTGCAGAGGTATAACAGGGTAACACTTCTTGTTAACAACAAAGTCAGTATAGAGGGAAAGTGCAGAGCGAGACGAAACACAGGGCATGTTTGTTATCGTTGTCATTCTCTGTCTTGTTGTTTTTAGCCTTATGAGCATTTTTGGAGCGATGCCTGACAGTGTGTTGTGTCTTATCTGTGTCCACGAGAGCATTGAACAACACAGTATGAACGGAGAGTTGACAAAAGGACAGAGAAAGGCATTTATTTCCAATGCTATTGTGACGCTTGTGCATGCCCCGTTCTCCTACTTGAAATTCAAACTAATGTTTTGCTTTTGGATTTGTGTGTGTACCTACTCAGATAAAAACAGTCTTCTTTTTTTTTTTACCTCAAGTTGCTTACCCCAATTAATGCTATTTATTTAAAATTCACTGAAGATGTGTTTAAATTAGTTGGGTTGAAGATCTGAATGTAGCATTTAAAATTCAAATGTAGTCTTACTATTCCTGATGCATTTCTAATCTGACAGAACGATGTTACAATTTTCTCTCCAACTGCAGAAAGCACTTAGTTCAGCAACATTGATGCATTAATTACCTCTTTGAAGGACTAATTATAAACCCTAAACAACTTATGAGGCGAGACAATTAAACTCCATTTCACTGGCAATTTTTTTTCATTTATTTATTTAGTTTTTCCCCTGTAGCTTGGAGACAGTTGATTTGTTTTTACATTGTTGGCTTTTTATTGATCTACAAATTGGTATCTTTAAACTGTCAAGATTCTGTACTCGTAATTTCATAGTCTAATAATGATATGCCTTGGTGAGTGTTTGTGTTGCAGATGTGTTCTGGGCATCGCAGGGTTAATAGCAGTGTTTTCAAAGGAGTTTGTGAACCCTGCGACTGCCATGGCCATGCCACAATGTGATGACATCACTGGACAATGCTTAGTAAGTAGGGGTCCACATGAACACTAAATCTGACCTTCTACACTGTATTTTCACATTTCAATTGGCTAGAATAATCCTCGTATAACATATATTTTTTCTGATTTTATATTGACTATCTAACACACAGGTGTTAGAACTAGGTACTAGGTACTGTCAGTCACAGGGGTTTGAGATCTCAGAACTGCATTCCACTGAGTTACTTAAACATGTTCCTTCCTCCCTCTACCAGTGGACACAACACCTGATATCACCACTTGGAAATGTATAATAATGATATTTTCTTACGTGTAATGCTCCAATTGTTGTTAATCTCACCCTTGGTAACTGTACTATTACCACTGTTAAATCCAAATAGCATTGATTTTAATGAGGATATCAGAACTCAGGATAAAACCCAGATGCAGACAGCTAGAATCACAGATATCAGATGTCACATCACAGTGTCACGTTCTGACCTTAGTTCTTTTGTTATGTCTTTGTTTTAAGTATGGTCAGGGCGTGAGTTGGGTGGGTTGTCTATGTTCTTTTTTCTATGAATTGGGATTTCTGTGTTTGGCCTGGTATGGTTCTCAATCAGAGGCAGCTGTCAATCGTTGTCCCTAATTGAGAACCATACTTGGGTAGCCTGGTTTCACTTGTGAGTTGTGGGTGCTTATTTTCCGTGTCAGTGTTTTGTTCCACACGGAACTGTTACGGTTTTGTTTTTTCACGTGGTCGTTTATTGTTTTGTTCAGTGTTCATTATTCTTATTAAAAAACTAAGATGAACACTTATCACGCTGCGTATTGGTCCGATCCTTGTTACTCCTCCTCAGAAGAGGAAGAGGAAAGCCATTACAAGATGTTTATTGACCCAAACAGGGGGCAGGCAAAACACAGGTCAAGGGCAGGCAGAGGTCTGTAAACCAGGGCAGAGTCAATATGGTAAAGAAAAGCAGGCAGGCTCGGGGTCAGGGCAGGCAGAGGTTCGTAATCGGGTCAGAGTCAGGCAGGTACAGAACGGCAGCCAGGCTCGGGGTCAGGGCAGGCAGAATGGTCAGAACCGGGGCAACTAGGAAACAGAAACTTGAGGAAGACGGGAAAACACGCTGGTAAGACCTGACAAGACAAGACGAATTGGCAACAGATAAACAGAGAACACAGGTATAAATGCACATGGGATAATGGGGAAGATGGGCGACACCTGGAGTGGGGTGGAGACAAGCACAAAGACAAGTGAAACAGATCAGGCTGTGACAGAGGATTAAGCCAACACCTGAAGAGACTTGCTGGTTGGACCCTAACCAGGATTAACTTTGCTATCGTATTGACTTTCTACCCCCTCTTTTCATCTCAGCCTGTGTTATGATCAGGGCTTTAGAGGTAGAGATAGATCTCAGCCTGTAGCCCGTGGAGTTTTTTCATGACTCTGTGTTCAGATAGACCTGAGTTGTGTAGATGGCTGTGTCCCCGGGGCCGGAGGCCAGCCTCAGCTGTCTGTCTGTCTACATCCTGACAGCTAGCTAGCGCTCTCTGACCTCTGTACACCCTCACCTCTCTCAGCTTCCCCTGGCAGACGCCCCACACTGCCTCGACGCTACTTTCAGACATCAGACTAGACCTGCTTCAGTATGAAACAGACAGTCTGCAAGAACAGTATTTTTTATATTTAAACCATTATTTAAGCAGGAAAGTCCCATTGAGACCAAAGTCTGTTTTTCACAAAAATGCACCAAATTCAAAATACATAAATGATAAGGAAGCAGTGATACAAATCACACAAATAAAGGCATGAACATGAGAAATACAACAATACAAACAATAAAAAATACATACATTCACCTGAAAAGATATACCAATACCCTAAAATACAGAAAGGCACTAGTCCAATCGTAGGATATTCAGAAATGTACCACAAGTATGCAGCGCATACAAATTAAAGGCTGTTTTACCTAAACCGGTAGGACAGAAGGAATTTCAATAGTTAGCCATTCCTGTGAATACGTAAGGTATTTGGTACTTCTGTAGGTTAGCGTTCCTGTGTCAGGTGTGGTGTCTATGATCGACTACTCCCCTGAGACCTACCGCTGTCTCCTCCAAGGCCGGTTGGTGCCTGTGAATGATGCCATAATGTTGAGTTAAACCCTGGTTGAGTGTGCCCTCCTCCTCCTAGGTAGTGTGCCCTCCTCCAGCTAGGTAGTGTGCCCTCCTCCAGCTAGATAATGTGCCCTCCTCCAGCTAGGTAGTGTGCCCTTCTCCTGCTAGGTAGTGTGCCCTTCTCCTGCTAGGTAGTGTGGCCTCCTCACAGCTAGGTAGTGTGCCCTCCTCCAGCTAGGTAGTGTGCCCTTCCTCCAGCTAGGTAGAGTGTGCCCTTCCTCCAGCTAGGTAGAGTGTGCCATTCTGACTGGCTTTTATAAAGGCTCTCAGGATTTATCCCACAAGAGATAGGCTCTACGGCTCTGTGCCAAGCAAGTCTGGGGTTTATAGGTAGAGCCAATACACAAACTCACACATTTACACACTAAAACACACACACACACTTGTACGTGCGCATGCACTAAACTTCGTGCCCATCCCTCCCCCCGTAATCAAGAAATCTTCTCTATGCTGGTGATTATGCTGAGTAGACATCTGCAATTGACTCAAGAGCGTTTAGTCTTTATTGGGGCTGACGAGGCGTGGAGCTGAAAAAAAACAGCTCTCATTTTATTAGCGGTGCATTACCGGAGTTTGGGTTAATGCCAATCTGTGGGGAAATGCATTATGTTTAATTTGGCAACATCAGACTCACAAAGTCTCGGTCAATTATTCACCGGACCATCCCTGTCAGACAGACACTATGGAGTGGAGACTGTAGATTTTCTCTGTAGATTTTACTCAAATTTTGTTAATTGTTCATCCAGGTTTACTGCATTTGCCATTCAAGTACACCTGCTACTCAAACTAATTATGACAATACACCAGATTATTATTTGGAAAAGCTAGTTTACAGTGGATTTATTTATGTATTGGTAATGTTCTAGAAATAAATGGCCAAAGTGCAGTTGAAACAATAACAACGCGGACACCCCACCACTGTTTTGGTAAAAAGCTTATGGATGGGGCTGGAGAAATGTAACCACTCTCAAATTCCTAGCCAGATCTATGGATACAAGGACTGACCATTGATGATATCACAGAGATGTATTTGTGGCTATATAGTGTTCCTTACACTTTTATGTTCTTTACAAACATTGGAGTAAAACATGTTTATATTTTGGGTTCTAATCTAAGCTCATGAGGCTTTTATAAGATATATTCTTCAAGAACCAATGGGTACATATCGTTAATTTACAAGTCAGGAAATGTATGTAGCAACTGCGGATTGGCCTTTAAAGAATGGATTCATTCATTTGCTGTATGTTAACCCTATAAACCTAAATAACCTACTGTACATTCCTAGGGCTGTACTGACCACACCACCGGATTCCACTGTGATGAATGTATCCCTGGATTCCATGGCGTAGCTAACAAGAGAACGCCGAATGACTGCCAGCCCTGCGCCTGCCCCCTCAACATCCCGTCCAACAAGTATGTCATCACTTGTCATATGGAAATAAGTTAATACGGCACTTAATCAGAACCCTTATCTAGCCACACTGACCTCTATCTATAATGCATTATCGTCTTATAATAGCTTTTATTTTCTCATCACGACACTAATCCTTAGTCACTTTAATGTTTTATTTGGGGCTGATGGTGCTGTCGACTAGCTCTGTTGTTTTTCCACAATGTTGAGGTCGCTGACTTGCGAACAGGGCCAGAGACAATCGCTTTAGTCAAGCACTGGTAACTGGCGGTAATCCCCTGGTGGTCAAAGTGGGGGCGGCACGCCCCGGTGCCAGGACTGGAGCAGCAGCTTAGTGGGACGATGGGTTTGTTGATACGAGCTTCTTTTCTTTTTCTTCTACTTCCTGTTTCTATTGCTGAAAAACATTGCCTAGCTGATAGCTGATATGTGACCGATGGCAGCCGGGGTACACGGGAGCACACTGTGACAGGTGAGTGTCCCAGGCCTCTGTACCAACAGACAAAGGGAGTTAACCCTTGTAGACACAATTAAATCCAGTTTACTTGAGCTGTCCAGGGACCTTTTGTTAACTTTGTGCTGCTGTTTGGTATTGGTAGATAACCTGCTTTTGCAATGGGTTGTAATCGTTTCTCACTTAGAAATTAAATGGGAATGTCTAAGCATCTTTATGTATGTCTGTACATAGGTTATAAAGGAAAACACTTGAGTAAATGAGGGATACAAGGTATATTTAAAGCTGGTGCATCCACACAGGTGTGGTTCCTGTGTTAATTAAGTTCCTGAGTCAATTAATCATCCCATCATGCTTCGGGTCATGTATAAAAATGCTGGGCAAGACATTATTTTGGATACCATTGCTATGCCCCCATAGGAAGAAAATGCCCCCATCCACAGGGCACGAGTGGTCACTGAATGGTTTGATGAGCATGAAAACGATGTAAACCATATGCCATGGCCGTCTTAGTCACCAGATCTGAACCCAATTGAATGCTAATGGGTGATTCTGGAACGGTGCCTGAGACCGCGTTTTCCAATACCTACAAAACACCAAATTATGGAATTTATTTCTCATAGAGGAATGGAGTTGCATCTCTCCAATAGAGTTCCAGACACTTGTAGAATCTATGCCAAGGTGCATTAAAGCTCTTCTGGCCCGTGGTGGCCCAATGTCTTATTAAGATGCTTTATGTTAGTGTTTCCTTTATTTTGGCAGTTACCTGTATGTAGGCCTATTTTATGCTCTGCTAAATCAAAATCAAATATGAAGCCATGTCAATAGGTTATAGATAGACCTAAATTAGTCTAAATCATATTTAATGTAATTATATATGGATCACTTCTAAGTTGATTATGCTCATGGCTATTGGCAGTTTTAGATTATGTATTGGTCTGTCACTGGTGGCTAGTGGATTTTATAGTTATTCATTACACATGCATGTCAATATGCCACTGTGGTCTTTTCTGGTTTGTCTGTTGATTTCAGTTGCCAAACGGTACTGTGTGGCTATAAAAGCGTAGAGGCTGCAGAGGGGTTCAGTTGATGTTTCAAAGCGCTGGGATCTTTCCCAGAGGTGTCAGTAGACAAAGGACCATCCTCTCTGGAGCAGCGGGACGATTGATCACTTTGCAGTCGATGCTCACATATCTGTTCTGAGGTCTCTTGATTTCATTTGCATCATAAATACATACATTTCTCTGCCTCTCTTTCTCTATTTTTCTCTCTCTCCCTCTCTCTATATCATGCTCTGTGGGGACAGAGGGATGGTTGGTGCAGTATTTCTAATTGCTGTGGGTGTGGGTTTGCTGCTGCAGGGCTGAGATGGTGGTGAGGCGGCACCCCTCTTTATGACCCATGCTCTCTGACAGATGGAGACAGGCTGCTGTGGGCATACTTGCCATCCCTGTGCCACGCTGCCTGGCAGATGCCCGCACTGCTCTGCTCTTGATCTATAAAGCGAGAGAGTCCAGGTGGGGCAAGGAGGGATTTGGGTTCTGTGGGTCATATGTGGGGACACAAGCCCATTTAGGCTGCTGACAGACAGGATGGGGCCTCATCTATCATGGCTGCCTAAAACAGGGGGCCTGAGGCCTGGGTCTCTGAGAGCCGGTGAAGTGAAGGACGTTACAGAGGCGTGCTATCAGAATGTCCCTCTTCACACCTGGACCTACAGTATCTCTCTCTAGTATAGTGAGAGTGAACTGAACCCTGGAAGTGGAGCACTGTCTGCCTGATAACAAGGGACGCTCTGCTGCAGGACCAAGGAGGGTTAGTTGGTAATAATAGCTATCACCTCAGCACCGTCAAACTACTGCAATCCCTGAAAACAAATTGGCAGTCGGAGCTAAAAGAGGCGTGTGAAGAGGTCTCTAACCCGCTGGGAGGCCATACTGCAGGGGCCAGGAGTACATTCAGTCAAGTGCAGAGTTGCCAGTAATAAGGTTATTGATTTTTGGGGGGAAAGTCTATCC
Source organism: Oncorhynchus kisutch (assembly GCF_002021735.2). Taxonomy (NCBI): domain Eukaryota; kingdom Metazoa; phylum Chordata; class Actinopteri; order Salmoniformes; family Salmonidae; genus Oncorhynchus; species Oncorhynchus kisutch. Next base: position 21,370,885 of record NC_034185.2, read on the forward strand.
AGAGAGCAGGGAAAGAGGGTTCACTTCAAATTTTGGGGAAGCTGATCTGAGTGGGCAGGAGAACACATGGAAGCTGTCGAAGAGAATACACGACAGTATCTTGGCAGTCGGAAAGATATATAGGCACTGCTTTCGATACATATACACAGACCTCCAAACCTGTGCCTCTTCTCTGTCTGAGTCTCTGAGCTCTCGGAGACATTAGAGTTTATGTATAGCTTGTCGGTGGGTGGGCATGGGCACCTGATGCACCAGGATCTGTCAGATAGAGCGGTGTGTGTTGCCAGGTTGGGGTGAGAATGTTTCCTTTTTTAAAGGGGGCTGCTTGGGGCCAAGAGCAAGAGCTGAGGAGGTATTTATAGATGGGGAAGACAGACACCTGGCGGGAAACATTAATGTTTAAGACGGACCCTTCTTGTTTGTTTGAGAGAGCAAGGCTGCAAGGCTGCCTGGGTGAGATAATGGGTGTCAGACTGTGCCATGTGGACCCCTCAACCTCGACCCTACACTCTGAAAAAAAGGTACTATCTAGAACCTTAAAGGGTTCTTTGGCTGTCCCCATAGGAGAATGATCCTTTTTGGTTCCAGGTAGAACCCGTTTGGGCTCAATGGAAAACCCTTTCCACAGAGGGTTCTACAAAAACCCAAAAGGGTTCTACCTGCAACCAAAAAGGGTTCCACCCTTTTGGGACCATTTTTCTAAGAGTGTACCCTCTCCCAGGAACCACAGCCCCAACTGGAATGGAGTGAGTTGGATGTGGACCATATAACCATTCTTAGTGGATATTAAGCCTACCTAGATCATGAGATAAAGTTAGATATACAGTTCTGTTTGATAGATCTTTGTCAAAATATGAATTATAGGTGCCAAACGGTACTGTGTGGCCATTCCCCTATCCAAAGTACCTATCAAGCCATGTGATGTATCGTCCCATTCATCTTGCTCCATGTTTGCCTGAAGTTACAAGCATGCAGGGAAGTAAACTCAGCAAAAAAAGAAACGTCCTCTCACTGCCAACTGCGTTTATTTTCAGCAAACTTATTAACATGTGTAAATATTTGTATGAACATAAGATTCAACAACTGAAACATAAACATAAAGTTCCACAGACATGTGACTAACAGAAATGGAATAATATGTTTTGAACAAAGGGGGAGTCAAAATCAAAAGTTATAGTCAGTAACTTCTCCTGGTTCACTAGTTAGTGAACCTCTCCTGGTTCATTAACTACTTCTCAGATCGAGTTCAGTGTGCCAAATAGGCGGGCCTGTTGTCCGGACCTCTGGCAGTCTCTATGGGAGTGCTACAGGGTTCAATTCTCGGGCCTACTCTTCTCTGTATATATCAATGATGTCGCTCTTGCTGATTCTTTGAATCACCTCTACGCAGCTGACACCATTCTGTATACCTCTGGCCCTTCTTTCGACACTGTGCTAACAAACCTCCAAACGAGCTTCAATGCCATACAACACTCCGTGGCCTCCAACTGCTCTCTAATTCTAGTAAAACTAAATGCATGCTCTTCAACCGATTGCTGCCCGCACCCGCCCACTAGCATCACTACCTTGGACGGTTCTGACTTGTGGACAGCTATAAATATCTAGGTGTCTGGTTAGACTGTAAACTCTCCTTCCAGACTCACATTAAGCATCTCCAATCCAAAGTTAAATGTAGAATCGGCTTCCTATTTCGCAAAAACAAAGCCTCCTTCTCTCATGCTGCCAAACTTACCCTCGTAAAACTGACTATCCTACCGATCCTTGACTTTGGCGATGTAATTTACAAATTAGCCTCCAACACTCTACTCAGCAAATTGGATGCAGTCTATCACAGTGCCATCTGTTTTGTCACCAAAGCCCCATATACTACCCACCACTGCGACCTGTATGTTCTCGATACCTGGTCCTCGCTACATATTCGTCGCCAAACCCACTGGCTCCATGTCATCTATACGTCTTGGCTAGGTATAGCTCCGCCTTATCTCAGCTCACTGGTCACCATAGCAACACCCACCCATAACACACACTCCAGCAGGTAAATTTCACTGGTCATCCCCAAAGCCAACACCTCCTTTGGCCGCCTTTTCTTACAGTTCTCTGCTGCCAATGACTGGGACGTATTGCAAAAAATCACTGAAGTTGGAGACTTATATCTCCACTTTAAGGGTCAACTGTCAGAGCAGCTTAACGATTGCTGCAGCTGTACAAAGCCCATCTGTAAATAATCAACTACCTACCTCATCCCCATATTTGTTTTTGTTTTTCTGCTCTTTTGCACACAAGTATTTCTACTTGCACATCCTCATCTGCACATATATCACTCCAGTGTAAATTGCTCAATTGTATTTACTTCACCACTATTGGCCTATTTATTGCCTTACCTCCTTACTTCATTTGCACACACTGTATACAGCTCTTTCTATTGTGTTATTGACTGTACTTTTGTTTATCACCAACTCTGTTGTTTTTGTTGCACTGCTTTGCTTTATCTTGGCCAGGTAGCAGTTGTAAATGAGAACTTGTTCTCAACTGGCCTACCTGGTTAAATAAATGTGAATATTTTCTTACTTAAAAAAGTAACAATCCTTCCATCAGTCAGCACTGATGGAGGGATTGTGCATTCCTGGTATAACTCGGGCAGTTGTTGTTGCCATCCTGTACCTGTCCCGCAGGTGTGATGTACAGATGTACCGATCCTGTGCAGGTGTTGTTACACGTGGTCTGCCTCTGTGAGGATGATCAGCTGTCCGTCCTGTCTCCATGTAGCACTGTCTTAGGCGTCTCACAGTACAGACATTGCAATTTATTGCCCTGGCCACATCTGCAGTCCTCATGCTTCCTTACAGCATGCCTAAGGCACGTTCACGCAGATGAGCAGGGACCCCGGGCATCCTTCTTTTGGTGTTTGTCAGAGTCAGTAGAAAGGCCTCTTTGGTGTCCTAAGTTTTCATAACTGTGACCTTAATTGCCTACTGTCTGCAAGCTGTTAGTGTCTTAACCGTTCCACAGGTGCATGTTAATTAATTGTTTATGGTTCATTGAACAAGCATGGGAAACAGTGTTTAAACCCTTTACAATGAAGATCTGTAAAGTTATTTGGATTTTTACGAATTATCTTTGAAAGACAGGGTCCTGAAAAAGGAACGTTTCTTTTTTTGCTGAGTTTATATGTGTAGTGTAAATTTTGCATGCATAGACTCTCGGGCACCCAGACTAGGAAGCATGAAATATGTTGATCAGGACTCACTCTGTATAAGGACAGGTTTCCTTTCAAGTGTGTGCTTCCCCATACAGAGAACAGAGTTATCCTAGCTTTGAACTAGGTGCCTTCATATTCAACTGGTAGTGCTTTATAGTTTACAGCAGTCCATTGCCCAGTCAGCAGGACACTTAAAGTGCCTGATATCCCATTTAGTCCGGACCCAAGTTTGGCCATGATATCTGCATTCGTGCTGTCTATTCCCCAAGACACCCGCATGATGGTTCAAATGAAATTACAGACACGTACTCACTGTTCCACGCCAATGGCTCCTTCGAACATAAGACATTCGGAAGCAATAACATATTCAATTAATAAGTCTTCCGCGACTAAAGGAATCCGCTGCGCATGATATGGAATGATTACTTTTCCCATTTGGTATCATGGAGATAGAATGGCGGTGTGGAGATAAGAGTTGTAGAAACCATTTAACAAGGAGGCAATAGATGGAATGTATATCTTTATCAGTACAGAACACGACTGACTTCTGAGGAGATATATGGCGGGAAAAGCAGGACAGTGCAGATAGGAGTTGGTAGGGGGAATATAGATATTGTCTGTGGCTTCACATGTTTGCCTTTTCAGATTGTTTCTCTGTGTTTTGACTGCCAATGAAACTGCCTACTGTTTCATTACTGAAGCCATCTAAGTGAAACACTGAACGGCAGTCATATAAAGCTGTGCATGCTTGATGTGGTTGCTAATTATCCAGTTTCACTACAGACTTGAAAAGGAGCAGAGGCATGGTGGTCATATGTTGATTTCCGTCATTATACTTTAACTCAGCTATGGGGAGAATGTGTTTCCCATAAGTAGTACCTATCAAGCCATGTGGTGTATCGTCCCAGCCATCTTGCTCCATGTTTGCCTGAAGTTACAAGCATGCAGGGAAGTAAACTCAGCAAAAAAAGAAACGCCCTCTCACTGTCAACTGCGTTTATTTTCAGCAAACTTAACATGTGTAAATATTTGTATGAACATAAGATTCAACAACTGAAACATAAACATAAAGTTCCACAGACATGTGACTAACAGAAATGGAATAATGTGTCTTTGAACAAAGGGGGAGTCAAAATCCAAAGTTACAGTCAGTAACTTCTCCTGGTTCACTAGTTAGTGAACCTCTCCTGGTTCAATAAATACTTCTCAGATCGAGTTCAGTGTGCCAAATAGGAGGGCCTGTTGTCCGGATCTGGCAGTCTCTATGGGAGTGCTACAGGGTTCAATTCTCAGGCCTACTCTTTCATCTGTATATATCAATGATGTCGCTCTTGCTGCAGGTGATTCTTTGAATCACCTCTACGCAGACGACACCATTCTGTATACCTCTGGCCCTTCTTTGGACACTGTGTTAACAAACCTCCAAACGAGCTTCAATGCCATACAACACTCCGTGGCCTCCAACTGCTCTCTAATTCTAGTAAAACTAAATGCATGCTCTTCAACCGATTGCTGCCCGCACCCGCCCACTAGCATCACTACCCTGGACGGTTCTGACTTGTGGACAGCTATAAATATCTAGGTGTCTGGTTAGACTGTAAACTCTCCTTCCAGACTCACATTAAGCATCTCCAATCCAAAGTTAAATGTAGAATCGGCTTCCTATTTCGCAAAAACAAAGCCTCCTTCTCTCATGCTGCCAAACTTACCCTCGTAAAACTGACTATCCTACCGATCCTTGACTTTGGCGATGTAATTTACAAATTAGCCTCCAACACTCTACTCAGCAAATTGGATGCAGTCTATCACAGTGCCATCCGTTTTGTCACCAAAGCCCCATATACTACCCACCACTGCGACCTGTATGTTCTCGTTACCTGGTCCTCGCTACATATTTGTCGCCAAACCCACTGGCTCCAGGTCATCTATAAGTCTTGGCTAGGTATAGCTTTGCCTTATCTCAGCTCACTGGTCACCATAGCAACACCCACCCATAACACACACTCCAGCAGGTATATTTCACGTGTCATCCCCAAAGCCAACATTATACTTTAACTCTGCTATGGGGAGAATGTGTTTCCCATAAGTAGAGTGGTGATCATTCAGTCCAATACTGTACAGTGCAGTCACTCCTTCCTGCTCAAATTAGTCATGAATGGGCTATACTATAACTACGGTCTGCGGTTATTCCTGGTCAGCAAAAAAAAAAGCCTTACCCTGTCCTTACCTAGAACTAGGGCCCAGATTTTCTCCTGGTCATCTCATAAAGTATGGTAAGGAAACACTCAGGGTCCTAGTCACCAGTCCTGGTTTCCCGCTCCCTCTCTGGTCACTGTAGATGCACCAATGGCTACTTCGGTCAGCCGGTGGTTAAGGGGGGCTTGAGCCAGCCCTGCCAGTGTAACGGTAACCTGGACCTGGCCTCACCGCGGAGCTGTGACCCCATCACCGGATCCTGTCTGAGGTGTAGGGGTTCTACGGGGGAATCACCTGTGACACCTGCCAACGTGAGTATAAGAAGTACATGAGTATCAGAGCCTGTAGTGCGTTAAAACCCCTGTTCCTGTCTGACTGTCTGAGTCTCCTGTGAAGAGTGGGGTGTTGCTTTAATGTTATGGAGCGCTGCGCGCCTGCCAGACAGCCTGTATGCCAGATGTAAGCAGTGTGTTTGAGAATGTTTGGCTTTGAGAAGATAAATTAGGATGGAGAGAGAGAGAGAAGACTGAGATGTGCAGATGGTGACTGTCTGTGTAAATCCACATAAACAACCTGTGTTGAATCACAAACTTCAATGCCTGGCCCATAACAGTTTATCATTCATCTGCCTCTCCGTTCTCTGCAGTGTAGTCTGCTCTGTTGATTATGTCTGAAGATAACTAATTAGTCTCCGTTTACCAAAATAACCCATTTGACTATAATGCCAAGTTAATTAAAAATACATTACAGTGTATAGCCAAATGGATTATTGATATATAACTCTTGATAGACACATGCAATACAATAAGATGATTCATACAGAGTTATTGATAGTATATGAAAACTAGAGCCAAGGTAGAGTTCAAAAGCTAAACATGCAGTTAGGCCTAATGCCTAAAGGAATTCTACAAGAGAATGGAATGGCTGCCATCATCTGCATGGTTAAAAGCTCTGCAGCAAAACACACTACTTCCATTTGAATGAAATCTATCGAGGTTGGTGAGAAGAAGTACATTTTCTCTGAAATAGTCTGGCAGTCCTAACTGATTCAAGTGGTGGTGGTGAGGCATGGGGCGGAGATGGAGTAATCAACATTAGGAATGCAGAAACAGGGCCGCAGTTGATGCAAATTACCGACACTATAATGGTGGCAGGGAAACTGCTCGTAGTGTTTCATTAAAAATAAGTTGATGATCATTGTCACAGATCGCTGCAACATAATGTGGCTGACACACAGTGTGATCTTGATGTTGATTTCTGTGTGTGATGAAACCATCAACCTGACCCGTTCTCTCTCTCTCTCTCTCTCTCTCTCTCTCTCTGACAGCCACAATTAAAAACTTGACCCATCCTAGATCCCATCTGGACTCCATGCTGTCAGAATGAGGAGAAAGGAATCTTACAACTCATTCTAATTCCAACCTGTTAAACATTGAATAAATGCAGGCATTTTGCAGGCAAACATTTCATTGGCCAGAGCGACTGAGTGTAGTACAAAGACAGGAAAAAAGCAGCTGTCTCCTCCAACCAGTCCTATAGGAAACCATCTGTGATGTCCCCTCCAACCAGTCCTATAGGAAACCATCTGTGCCTGTGTTTTCTCTGCAGATCACTAGGACTTTTTAAAGTAAATAATGAGCCAGTTATACAACGGAAATGTGTTCCTATGTCTAGCAATCTGCAAGCTGTTGGATTTGCATACTCTATGAAATGATGATCGTAGACAGTAGTACAACACAGGAATATGACAGAAGAGGACATGGTTGTACTGTACCTTTACCTTTATCTGAGAGGACTTGGCTGGGGCTGTTCCTTTTTAAATCTGATAATATCCAACCCATCTCCTCCCCTCCTCCTCTCGTCTGTCTGCAGGGTGCCAGTGTCACAATACGGATACTGCTTTAACTCAGTGACATTTGTGGGTTTTCAAGCAGGAACTGCTCGTTCAAGTCTTGCCACAACATCTCAATTGGGATTAGATCTGGACTTTGACTAGGCCATTCTAAAACTAGAAATGTGTTGCTTTTTAACCATTTTCATATAGACTTGATTGTGTGTTTTGGATCATTGTCTTGCTGCATGACCCAGCAGCACTTCAGCTTCAGCTCACAGTCGGATGGCCTGACATTCTCCTGTCGAATTCTCTGATACAGAGCAGAATTCCCGTTTCCTTCTATTAAGGTAAGTCATCCAGGTCCTGAGGCAGCAAAGCATCCCCAAACATCACACTACCACCACCATGTTTGACCGTTGGTTTAAGGTTCTTACTGTGGAATGCAGTGTTTGGTTTTCGATGGGCATAATGGGACGTCATCCTTACACAGGAAGTCCAGGACCCAGGGCCGTGAGTTCTGTGTTGAGCTTAGAGGGCACTATGGTATTGAAGGCTGAGCTATAGTCGATGAACAGCATCCTCACATGTGCATTCCATTTGTCCAGATGGCTGAGGGCAGTGTGCAATGTACAATGGCAATTGTGTCATAGGTGGATCTGTCAGGGCAGTAGGTGAATTTGAGAGGGCAAGTGTGTCGAGGAGGTGATGTGATCTTTGACTAGCCTCTCGAAGCACTTCATGATGACTGAGGTGAGTGCTACGGGTCGGTAGTCATTCAGCTCAGTTACTTTCCCTTACTTGGGCACTGGGATGATAGTAGACATCTTGAAGCAGCTGGGGATTGTGCTAGCAAATATCCATAGATTTGCTTTCTGACCTGATTTAGCCTAACCTGATTTTACAGAGAGCTGTGTCTCAAGTCAAGGACTGTCACGACTTCCGCCGAAGTTGGCTCCCCTGCCTGTTCGGGCGGTGCTCGGCGGTCGTCGTCACCGTCCTACTAGCCGCTACCGATCCCTTTTTCGTTTGTCTGTTGGTTTTGTCTTACTAGTTTCACCTGTGTGTATTTTAGTTTAATTAGCTTCCCTATATATAGTAGGTTGTCCCGCCCTTGTTTTGTGCGGGATTGTTTTTGTTACTCTGTTGGATTGTGGTTTTCATGTGTGTATTCTCCGGACTGTTTTGTCCTGTGTTTGGGCTGGTCTATTCTATGCGCCCTGTGTGTTGGCGTGACCGTTTGTTTGCCTGAGAATAAATTCACGATATACTGAACCCTGCTCTCTGCGCCTGATTCCAAACGTACAGTCTATAACACGATAGAAAAGTCTATAAACAATGTGTGCAAATGAAGTACGATTAGGGAGGTAAGGCAATAAATAGACCATAGTGGCGAAATAATTACAATTTAGCAATTAAACACTGGAGTGATGAATGTGCAAGTAGAGATACTGGGGTGCAAAGGAGCAAAACAATAAATAACAATATGGGGATGAGGTAGTTGGCTGGGCTATTTACAGATGCGGTATGTACAGGTGCAATGATCTGTAACCTGCTCTGACAGCTGATGCTTAAATTTAGTGAGGGGATATGAGTCTCCAGCTTCAGTGATTTTTGCAATTCGATCCAGTCATTAGCAGCAGAGAACTGGAAGGAAAGGAGGACAAAGGAGGAGTTGGCTTTGGGGGTGACCAGTGAAATATACCTGCTGGAGCGCTGCTACGGGTGGGTGCTGCTATGGTGACCAGTTTACCTAGCAAAGACTTATAGATGACATGGAGCCAGTGGGTTTGGCGACAAATATGAAGCGAGGGCCAGCCAATGAGAGCATACAGGTTGCAGTGCTGGGTAGTATATGGGGCTTTGGTCACAAAATGGATGGCACTGTGATAGACTGCATCCAATATGCTGAGTAGAGTGTTGGAGGCTATTTTGTAAATAACATCACCGAAGTCAAGGATCGGTAGGATAGTCGGTTTAGCAGCATGAGTGAAGGATGCTTTGTTGCAAAATAGGAAGCCGAAATAGGAAGCCGATTCTACATTTAATTTAGGAGTGGAGATGCTTAATGTGAGTCTGGAAGGAAAGCGTACAGTCTAACCAGACACCTAGGTATTTGTAGTTGTCCACATATTCTCAGTCAGAACCGTCCAGAGTAGTGATGCTAGTCGGGCAGGCAGGTGCGGGCAGTGATCAGTTGAAGAGCATGCATTTAGTTTTACTTGCATTTAAGAGCAGTTGGAGGCCACGGAAGGAGAGTTGTATGGCATTGAAACGCGTCTGGAGGTTTGTTAACACAATGACCAAAGAAGGGCCAGAAGTATACAGAATGGTGTCGTCTGCGTAGAGGTGGATCAGAGAATCTCCAGCAGCAAGAGCGACATCATTGATGGATACAGAGAAAAGAGTAGGCCCGAGAATTGAACCCTGTGGCACCCCCATAGAGACTGCTAATACATAATAACATATTTTTTAAATGAGCTAGTCCTATATACATATGAGCTAGCTATAAGGCTACTGTATGAATGTATATTAACTATTATGTACAGATAACTGCCAAAATAAAAGAAACGGCAACATAAAGTGTCTTAATAGGACGTTGGGCCATCACGTGCCGCCAGAACAGCTTCAATGTGACTTTGAATAGATTCTGTGTTTGGAACTCTATCGGAGGTATGCAACACCATTCTTCAAGAAGAAATTCCATCTTTTGGTGTATTGTTGATGGAAAATGCTGTCACAGGAACCACTCCAGAATCTACATTTTACATTTACATCATTTAGCAGACTTACGGGAGCAGTTAGGGTTAAGGTCTTTGCTCAAGGTCACATCGACATATTTTTTTACCTAGTTGGCTCTGTGAGTCGAACCAGCAACCTTTTGGTTAGTGGCCCAAAGCTCTTAAGGGGATACTTTGGGATTTTGGCAATGAGGCCCTTCATCTTCTTCCCCAGAGTCAGATGAATTTGTGGATACCATTTTAGGTCTCTGTGTCCAGTATGAAGGAAGGTAGAGGTAGTTTCGTGAGCCAATGCTAACTAGCATTAGCGCAAACTGTGGATAGATGGCAGCATTCATGAAAAACTGAAAGGTCAAACCACCGCATTTAACCATGGCAAGGTGACTGGGAATATGGCCGAATACACACAGTGTAGTTATTCCCTCCTTGAGGCAATCAAACAGGCACAATTTCAGTATAGAAACAAAGTGGAGTCAAAATCCAATGGCTCAGACACAAAACATATGTGGCAGGGTCTACAGACAATCACGGACTACAAAGGGAAAACCAGCCACATTCCGGACATCGCCGTCTTGCTTCCAGACAAGATAAACACATTCTTCGCCCACTTTGAGGAGAACACAGTACCACCGACGCGGCCCGCTACCAAGGACTGTGGGCTCTCCTTCTCCGTAGCCGACATGAGTAAGACATTTAAGCGTGTTAACCCTCTCAAGGCTGCCGGCCCAGACAGCATCCCTAGCCGGGTCCTCGGAGCATGCGCAGACCAGCTGGCTGGAGTGCTTACGGACATATTCAACCTCTCCCTATCCTAGTCTTCTGTCCCCACATGCTTCAAGATGGCCCCCATTGTTCCTGCACCCAAGAAAGCAAAGGTAACTGAACTAAATGACTATCGCCCCATAGCACTCACTTCTGTCATCATGAAGTGCTTTGAGAAACTAGTCAAGGATCATATCACCATTATCTTACCTGACACCCTAGACCCACTTCAATTTGCTTACCGCCCCAACAGATCCACAGACGATGCGATCGCACTGCACACTGCCCTATCCCGTCTGGACAAGAGGAATGCCTATGTAAGAATGCTGTACATTGACTATAGCTCATCCTTCAACACCATAGTACACTCCAAGCTCATCATTAAGGTTGAGGCCCTTGGGTCTAAACTCTGACCTGTGCAACTGAGCCACCCCCAGGTGGTGAAGGTAGGAAACAACACTGATACTCAACACTGGGGCCACACAAGGGTGTGTGCTCAGCCCCCTCCTTGTACTCCCTGTTCACCCATGACTGCCTGGCACTTATACTTGGAGCACTAGTCACTTTAATAATGTTTACATATTTTGCATTACTCATCTTAAATATTTATGTACTGTATTCTGTTCTACTGTACAGTATCTTAGTCTAAGCCGCTCTGACATTGCGCGTCCAAATATTTATATATTCTTAATTCCATTCCTTTACTTAGATTTTAGTCTATTGTGTGTATTGTTGTGAAATTGTTAGATATTACTTGTTAGATATTATTGCACTGTTAGAGCTAGAAACAAGCATTTCGCTACACCCACAATATCATCTGCTAAAATACGTGTATGTGACCAATAACATTTGATTTGATGTGAAGTCTATAGGTATCTGCTAGCATGCTACCATATACCTATTAATTTCCAGCCATTGCACTAATGCTAGTTAGCATTTGCACTAGTTAGAAACTTCCTTCAAACTTCACGCAGAGACATAAAAATGGTATCCACGAGTTCATCCGTCTCTGGGGAAGTAGATATCCTGAAGCATAATTTGTTGTTTTATTGATGGTAGTGGAAAACGCTGTTTCAGGCGCTGCTACAGAATCTCCCATAAGAGATCTATTGGGTTGAGATCTGGTGACTGAGACGGCAATGGCATATGGGTTACATAATCAAAACACTGAGTGACCACTCGTGCCCTGTGGATGGGGGCATTGTCATCCTATGGGGGCATAGCCATGGTAACCAAAATAATGCCCTGCCCAGCATTTTTATACATGACCCTAAGCATGACGGGATGCTCATTTCTTAATTAACTTAGGAACCATACCTGTGTCGAAGCAGCTGCTTTCAATATGATTTGTATTCTTTATTTTGGCAGTTACCTGTACCACAGGAGGTTGGTGGCACCTTAATTTGGCAGGACAGATTCATGGTAACGGCTGGAGCGGAATAGGTTGAATGGTATCAAATACATCAAACACATGTGTTTGACGCCATTCCATTCGCGCCGTTCCTGCCATTTATTATGAACCGTCCTCCTCTCATCAGCCTCAACTGACCTGTACATATACAGTCGTGGCCAGAACTTTGAGAATGACACAAATATACATTTTCACAAAGTCTGCTGCCTCAGTTTGTATAATGGCAATGTCATATACTCCAGAATGTTATGAAGAGTGATCAGATGAATTGCAATTAATTGCAAAGTCCCTCTTTGTCATGAACTGAATCCCCCCCCCCAAAATTCCACTGCATCTCAGCCCTGCCACAAAACCATGCCTGCTGCCATCCCTGAGCAAGCTCTGTACTGGTGGTGCCCCTAAATGACATCATGTCAGTGATTCTCTCGTTAACACAGGTGTGAGTGTTGACGAGCACAAGGCTGGAGATCACTCTGTCATGCTGATTGAGTTCGAATAACAGACTGGAAGCTTCAAAAGGAGGGTGGTGCTTGGAATCATTGTTCGTCATCTGTCAACCATGGTTACCTTCAAGAAAACATGTGCCATCATCATTGCTTTGCACAAAAGGGCTTCACAGGCAAGGATAGAGGCTGGATATCCTTGAGGCTGCCAGTAAGATTGCACCTAAATTGACCATTTATCGGATATTCAAGAAAATGAAGGAGAGCTGTTTAATTGTTGTGAAGAAGGCTTCAGGGCGCCCAAGAAAGTCCAGCAAGCGCCAGGACCGTCTCCTAATGTTAATTTAGGGGCACCACCAGTACAGAGCTTGCTCAGGGATGGCAGCAGGCAGGTGTGAGTGCATCTGCACGCACAGTGAGGCAAAGACTTCTGGAGGATGGCCTGGTGTCAAGAAGGGCAGCAAAAGAAGCCACTTCTCTCCAGGAAAAACATGGGGCAGACTGATATTCTGCAAAAGGTACAGGGATTGGACTGCTGAGGACTGGGGTAAAGTCATTTTCTCTGATGAATCCCCTTTCCGATTGTTTGGGGCATCCGGAATAAAGCTTGTCTGGAGAAGACAAGGTGAGTGCTACCATCAGTCCTGTGTCATGCCAACAGTAAAGCATCCTGAGACCATTCATGTGTGGGGTTGCTTCTCAGTCAAGGGAGTGGGCTCACTCCTAAGAACACAGCCATGAATAAAGAATGGTACCAACACATCCTCCAAGAGCAACTTCTCTCAAACATCCAGGAACAGTTTGGTGACGAACAATGCCTTTTCCAGCATGATGGAACACCTTGCCATAAGGCAAAAGTGATAACTAGGTGGCTCGGGGAACAAAACATCAATATTTTGGGTCCATGGCCAGGAAACTCCCCAGACCATAATCCCATTGAGAACGTGTGGTCAATCCTCAAGAGGCGAGTAGACAAACAAAACCCCACAAAATCTGACAAACTCTAAGCATTGATTATGCAAGAATGGGCTGCCATCAGTCAGCATGTGGCCCAGAAGTTCATTAACAGCATGCCAGGGTGGATTGCAGAGGTCTTGAAAAAGAAGGATCAACACTGCAAATATTGACTCTTTGCATCAACTTCATGTAATTGTCAATAAAAGCCTTTGACACTTATGAAATGCTTGTAATTATACTTCAGTATTCCATAGTAACATCTGTTAAAAAATATCTAAAGAGACTGAAGCAGCAAACTTCGTGGAAATTAATATTTGTGTCATTCTCAAAACCTTTGGCCACGAGTGTACATGCAGTTAGGTATGAATGTAGAACAGCATTCTTTAGACTGTTCATCTAAATGTAATTGTAAATCCTTGAGGCATTGAACAAACACTTGAATGCACAATGTGACCCATTTACATAGGCTGTGTTTACACAGGCAGCCCAATTCTGATCTTTTTTCCACTAATTGGTATTTTGACCAATCACATCAGATCTTTTCACATCACATATTTTTCTGATCTAATTGGTCAAAGGAACAATTAGTTGAAGAAAAGGTTAGAATTGGGCTGCCTGTGTAAACACAGCCATACTGTAATCTACATTCTAGAGAGGTGATAGAGGATTCTTGGAAATATCCAGCCCCCACAAGACCCTTCAATCGATGTGATAATAGACAATGACTTTATTATCCCAATTAAATTTGTTGTGGCTCTGTGCATACATAACAATACATAATGGAAGATAGACAAAGGACATAGACAGACAGTAAATACTGGTAGAAAAAGTTATGTTCATCAATGATCATCTGTACACTATATACACTATAAACAACAAACCACTCTGTCAACTACAATGGTACCTGTAGGCCAGCCTGCTGGTCCTATTTGTGGTTTTAAACATTCAGTAGCCTTACTGCCACTGGGAAAAAGTATAGTTTGGCCCTATTGTTTTGTGCCCTTGTACGCTGTAACGTCGCCACGAGGGGAGAAGCTCAAAACTTGTGGGCTTTTGTGAAGGCAATTATATCATAAATGAACTCCAGACCCATCTGTTTGACCCCTAGCACCCTACTAGCAGAGCTAAAAAAAAATCTTTATATATTTCTCAGAGAGACATTACCGTTTCCGTACCAGCAGATGATAGAATATGTTAAGATACATTCAATTAATGACTTGTTAAACAGTGACAATAGAACACGATCAACATTAAGAGTTTTTAAGAGTTTTTGCTGACTTTCTTAGTACACTTTCCCCATTGTAGCTTGTGGTCAAGTACAACACCCAGATATTTATACTCAACGAAAATTCTGTTTTAGAAGTGGGATGGACATAATTATTGTTATTATTATTTTATTTTTTCAGTCGGAAAAACACTCCTCGTTTTGTATCAGATTCCAAAAATAAAACTAAGGGGGCCAAAAATGCAATGTCAGAATTGAAGGTTGAAGGTGCTCCACAGTGAAAGTTGCACCCTTGCTCCTCCTCTACCTTTATGTCTTGCCCCTTGACAACATTCTGTGGGGAAGTTTTTGAGCATCTCTTTGGTCTTTTTTTGTATTGAGCACTAAGTGAGAGTTGTCACACCACATCAAAAAGTCCTCCAAGACTGGCCCGTGCTCCTCTTCAACACCCTGGAGGATGACCAGTGCTGTGTCGTCTGCAAACGTTACCAGGGGTTTACCAGGGTAGGAGGTTTTACAGTCATTAGTGTACAAGATGTACAAAAGAGGAGAAAGTACACAGTCTTGAGGAGATCCCACGCTAGTGGTGCACTTGTCCAACATCCACTATCCCATATTGACCTACTGTGTCCCTTTGCTAAGGAAATCAAGGAACCACAGCACCAGGCCTCTATCTAATGAGAAAGTGTATATCAGTCTCTGAGCCAAGTTGGAGGGCTGGATTGTATTAATAAAAGCTGAGGCGAAATCAACAAATAAGACCTTAGCATGGCATTTGGATCTTCATAAGCAAATTATTATTTAATTGCCCTCTAATCAAGACTTGCCCTTTACACTGTGATAATGAATAATTCAGTCTACCTTACGGGCTTCATCTTAATTGAACTTGTATTTAAAAGTTCAGTTATTTCACCTTAGTCTCAGTGGAGGCTGGTGACTTGAAAAATGGTGGAGGATGGGAGACCCGCGGTATAGGTGTGGAACGCACAGAGATGACAAAGTGTGTTTCAAAAATCATCAAAGACAAATTATTTTAACCTAAAGCATTTAATAAAGGCATTTATAATACAATATTATGGGGAATGGGAATGAGAGGGCTACTAACACAGTGCTGGAAAGGGATCAAAGCAGTAATTGAATGAGGGTATGAGGCATGAGTTGAGGTGTTCAGAGGCTTGACTTCAGTGCAAGACAGGATTTGACTGGGAAGACGATAAACAATAACATAACACACCACACAGTTAGACAAAAGAGCTAAAACAAAATAGTCCAAGCAAGAAGTAAAATCATTGATGTGTAATAATGTGATTGTGTATGTGATTAACTTTACATACAGTAATTAAATAAAATTGATAGGGGTACTCACAGTGCTTGAAGAGGAAACATTTAATTTTCCAGTGGATGAGAGGGCACATGAAACATGGCTTCAGTTCATGTCAGGAGAGAGTTGACAATGATAGTGGAGTGGAGTGGTCATCACCTCTTAATCAGGGAACAGGATAGCAGATACAGCTGCGCCATCGTAGGTTTGAACAATAAAGTTTCTCCATGATATTAAACTCAGACATCTCAAAATGCATAAAGTCAAACACCGACTGCGCATCTCGCCCACTTGACATATCAAAGTAGCTCAAGGAACGTTCCTGAATAAAGCCCTGATTATCCACATACCTGACGATAACTGACAGCTGCAAGCAGTCTGGTGGGGCAATTTTTACCCCCAGGGGCCCAGAGTTTTTCCTTATCTGTTAACCTAACGAGGACAATTCTGGACCCTATAGGAATGTCAGTGATTAATCAGTTGTAAAAGTTTTTTTTTCCTAATCATCCTGTCAAACTGCAGCAACCTTATACTTGTTCATACTGTTAGGTTCTTATTTTTCAGAGTAAATAACTCACAGACACTAGAGAAGCTTTAACCAAGTTTAATCATTCCCAAAGGTTCTGTACAGCTGTAATCAGACAGCAAAACATTTCAGACATCACAGTTTATATACATCCTACTTAAGACACTCCTCCTCCTTACAGTTTATGGCTCCACAGGAAAGAAGGTAACCAGATATTAACCCTAATTACTCCCTTAAGGGGAGCTGAACTCACCCCTCACCTCCTGACCTCAACCCCTCCTTCACCTAATCCACAGATATCCATCTGTTTCCCCAATATCAACACATCGCTCTCCTCTCCTCCATCAAACACATGCCAAAGCCTTCTGTCTTTCTTCAGAGAACCATTAACTTCTAACAGAACACCCAGGCTCTTTCATTTCCTATCATTCATTTACTACCTCAATTATCAAAGTTTAGCCGATTCCAACAATATGAATGAAATGTAGACCAAATGTCCTCTACCCAGACACGGAGACAACAGCTGATAGACAATAGAACTCACAGAGCTGAGCTTGCTTTATGCATGTTTGCATCATGCAGGCCTATGCAACCGTAGACCTTAAAACATTTACTCACAACTGTCATCACTATTATGTTGATTGATTCATTCCAGTTAATCATTTTGTATTGAAAACATATAGGCAGCCTAGCCAGCCCAATTTTGAATATAAACAACATTTGATCACATTCACATGTTCTCCTGTCACACAAACACTATAAATACATAACATTACCAATTAGTTTACCCTGTCCATCTGGTCAGGGTAAGTGCACTGCATACAGCGCATAGGCTGTATGCAGCAACTCTTATTAGTAGTATTCATTTGATCAGACTGAAAAATTGTCTTGTTTTCATTCCATACAGCATGTCAGATCTCTAATCTTCAGGTGTAGCCTAGGCTGCTGCAACAATTATGTAATAGTTTTTTTTGCTTGTGTCTGTCAGGAGTGTTTATGTGTTAACATCTTTGCTAAATAAATACTGGAGGAAAGTGGAAAGCCTACTTGAGCGCACGTGAAAGAATTCGCTGCGTCAACCTCTCTCTTTAATCAAACTTTTATTGATGATGCGATGGAAGCTATTAAATCATTCTGCATTGATTTCGACATCCCAGAAAAGACAGTCGAAAGTTCCATATGTTCAGCAAGTAAAGCATCGTAACGTACAACTACCTCTGCAAGCTCCTTGTAGTTTCCCTTGTTAGCGCAATGTTCCCTCTCGTCGTGTCCTTGCACAGTTTGAATACGCAGACTTTCGTCATGATCTGATGTGGGCATTTATATGCTCCCTGCTTTTGTTTTGACGTTTAGCTGATCGATAGATGTTCTTCAGGCCACTATACTCCCCTGTCGCCCAAGGCTCAGATTTTCCAAAAAGCAGGCGGCTTGATGAAAGGCTCCATGTTAACCAGCTATACATTTGATACCAGTTGGTATTGAATGCCCGCACCATTTCATCCTTCTTCATGAAACTGATCTCAGGCAGAGGTCGACCCTCGGATTTAATTCGTACCTTTTCCATGTACCCCAGAGAATGATAGGGGTTCTTCAACGAAATTACTGAAATTAGCAAGGCAAGTTGAACTAAATTGCACAAACTAGGCACAAAAATAAAGTTCTAAAACCAAGAAAAACATTTATAATCTACCCCCTCTGTCTCCTGTAATTTGAATAAAATAATTTGAATTGAATAATATCCCCAAAAAACTATCCCTTTTCAATTTCTATCCAGTAATGTCACCAACTCACCAAGCTTCTCAACACTTAGAACCCCAATACAACACAGTAGGTTCATTCTCTGATCCTAATCCTATGATTGGATGGACAACATCCAATCATAGGTCAGTTCTGTTATGTCTTTAGCGTCATTAACCTGAAGACTTATTTTATCAAATAAATTCTCTGTAATTATTATTACGTGATTAAACTAATCATGTAAATGGAATTAACTAGGAAGTCAGGGCACCAAAGAAAATCTTCAGATTGCAAAGTTATAACCTTCCTAATATAGCTTTCAGATATTTTAATATCTGATCATTTAGTCTTCTAATTATTGAATTATTCTTAACCTCACGTTAGTCTCATTCCAAATGTCGTAAATTGTTCGTTATCTGCATGAACCCAGTCTTCACTATGAATCATCTATACATCAATTGTCTCATTCATTTATTTATTAACTAACTAAATAAACTAAATAATCACAGAAATGATAGGGGATGTGCCCTAGTGGGCTAAACCGGCATCGCGGCTTGGTAAACAAAGGGACTGAGAAAGGCACGAAAGACAAAAGACACTACACAGTTGACAATTATAACAATTGAATTGCTAATCCTTTGCACACGAACGCTCACTCATTCGGGAATAATTGCAATCAATAAATATATTTACACTCAGTGTGTCGTCTCAATTCTCTATTGGAATTGTCCTTCTTTCTGTTGGAAGTCTTTCGTGGTTAGAATGGATACTTCCACTTCAGAAATGTTCTTATAGAATAGATATTTCGGCGGTTTCGGCCTTCGCATTCAATTCCTAGCTGCAGACTAGTACACAATTCTTAGCTGCACACTAGTAATTAGTATCGAAGATTTGCTCTTATTCTGTCGGTATCGATAGTCTCAGATTTTCAACAACCATTACAACCTTAGGTTTTAATGTCTCTACTCAAACCTTAGCCCTCTCGGTGATCGAGGTAAGCTTGGTCTCCTGGGAAATTCCCACGGTGGGGGTTATATCCAGAACAGTAGGAAAGGGCTGTCCCATGACGCCAGATCAATGTCTGTGGAGTTTCCTTCATTAACCTCTTTGCGCTAGGGGGCAGTCTTTTGACGTCCGGATGAAAAGCATGCCCAAAGTAAACTGCCTGTTACTCAGACCCAGAAACTATGATATACATATAATTGGTAGATTTGGATAGAAAACACTCTAACGTTTCTAAAACTGTTAAAATAATGTCTGTGAGTATAACAGATATGGCCGGCGAAACCCAGAGGACAAACCATACCAAAAAAAAAACATTTCAGCCTGCCACTGTTTTCAATGGCATCCATTGTTTATTATGAATCCTCCCAGATTGCAGTCCCTAGGGCTTCCACTAGATGTCAACAGTCTTTAGAAAGAGTTTCAGGCTGGTTTTTGGAAAAATGAGCTAGAATTTGTAGTTTTTCTAAGTGGCTCCCATTTTGTCTGTGGTGTTTTCATGCGTGTGGATGAGAACACGTTCTTTGTTGTTTATCTCCGGTAAAGACAATAACGAATCTCTGTCTTAAATTTGATAGTTTATTTACGTATTATGGTCGCTGAGGTTTGATTATAAACGTTGTTTGACTTGTTTGGAGAAGTTTATTGGTAACATTTGGGATTAATTTTGTATGCATTTTGAAGGAGGGAAACCGGTGGATTATTGAATGAAGAGCCCAGCTAAACTGAGTTTTTGGGGTTATAAAGAAGGACTTTATCGAACAAAATGACAATTTGTGATGTAGCTGGAATCTTTTGGAGTGCCAACAGAAGAAGATCTTCAAATTAAGGCTTTTATTATATCGTTATTTCTGACTTTCGTGGCGCACCTGCCTGGTTGAAAAATGTTTTTCATGCTTTTGAATGCGGGGCGCTGTCCTCAGATAATCGCATGGTGTGCTCTTTTTGAAATCTGACACAGCGGCTGGATTAACAAGAAATTAAGCTTTATTTTGATGTATGAGACTTGTATTTTCATGAATGTTAAATATTTCCATTTCTGTAATTTGAATTTCATGCTCTGCAATTTCACCGGATGTTGTCAAGGTGAGTCGCTAGCAAAACGCCTGCGCCAGAAAGGTTAAACAGTTTAAAATCACATTACATAATTTCACAAATAGTTTAATCTTTACTCATTCATTTTATACAACAATTAAATGCAAGCCTCAGAACTGAGACTCTTGTATAAACAGAGTTATGGTAATGTGGCTGTTTTGTCTCTTATGAGTTTCACAAACATTAAACGAAATGGACCAGTCGTAGCTGGATTCTCCCCAGACTGTGTACACATTCTCCAAAACATGGACATTGTTCAGTTCTCAAGTTCTATGACGGAGAAGAGGTTCCTTTGTTCTCCTGCGAAACCTCTCTGCCTGGCCATGAGGAGAGAGACTCCTCTAGGAATTTAGGACCTGCGATAACAGAGCCTGGGTGTAGGGGGAAGAGAGACGTGGTGAGAGAGAGAGGGGGATAGTGCTCGCTATACCCAAAGAGGGCCACCTCATGACAGTTCATACTGCAAAAGCTTTGATTGGTTGGAGGTCGTCCTCCGGAAGTGATCATAATTACCATGTAGGTCTATGGTAGGGGGTGAGGCCTACGAGCCTCCTAGGTTTTGTATTGAAGTCA
The DNA here is from genome assembly GCF_002021735.2 of Oncorhynchus kisutch. NCBI lineage: Eukaryota > Metazoa > Chordata > Actinopteri > Salmoniformes > Salmonidae > Oncorhynchus > Oncorhynchus kisutch. The sequence continues at coordinate 21,391,904 of NC_034185.2, forward strand.
ATGTAACCAGAGGAGGACAGAAGCTAGCTGTCCTCCGGCTACACCATGGTGCTACCCCAGAGAGTGCTGTTGAAGTTGCTGTAGACCTTGATTGCAAAACAGTGTGTTTTAATCAATTATTTGGTGACGTGAATATATTTAGTATAGTTTTATGTAAAAGTGTTTCACTTTTTATTTTCATGAAATCTCACTGAGGAGGCCCCTTCCTCCTCTGAGGAGTATCCACTGCTTGGTCTGTGGTCGCTGTTATGAAGTAGGTCTATGTCTCTCAGATATTTATCCAGCGTGTTATTCCCATATAGTTAAGACTATAATGTGATTAAGGGATTGAATATATATGCTTTTCTCTTAATTAACCTGTGGCCATTCGGATTATAATATGTATAATATGAAATATATCAATGGAACACTAGTCACTTGAATAATGTTCACATACCGCTTTACTCATTTATTATGTATATACTGTATTCTATTCTACTGTATTTTAGTCAATGCCACTCTGATATTGCTCATCCTAATATTTATATATTTCTTAATTCCATTGTTTTACTTTTAGATTTGTATGTGTTGTTGTGAATTGTTAGATACTACTGCACTGTTAGAGCTAGGAACACAAGCATTTCGCTACACCCGCAATAACATCTGCTAAATATGTGTATGTGACTCAATTTGATTTGATTTATATTCATGACTGGTAACAAGCCATCCATGGCTTTTGAGCATCACTTTCCGACTTTAGCCATGTGGAGAAAAGACTTTTAAGCAGACGCCATTAAAGTCAATGACATATCCCTTTGAACTTCTTTGATCTAGAGGTGGTGTAAAAAGCTACAATGGATGCGGCTCTGTTTTAAATCATCCCTGCATGTTGAGTGAGATTGGTGAGATTGCATGCAACGCTAACCACACTACACACAACCACTCTACACACAACCACTCTACACACAACCACACTACACACAACCACACTACACACAACCACTCTACACCCGACCACTTTACACACACAGTAGGGCTATTATTTAGCTGCGCAAACAAGAGTAAGCAGACACTTCTACCACACAGACACACACATATCGGTCATCCGAACACAATACCTGGTTGCTGCTCAGTGGCTAATGCTTTCTGTCAATCAGTCAGCCGTCCATGTCCGCTCCCGCTTCTGAGGCGACTGTGTCCACATGGGCGGTGGACACATCCCGCCAGGACTCCCAGCACCCCCAGAGAGAGCTCCCATATGACTCCCCCGGAAGGGGCCCACACTTTACCTAGGGCCGTTGCAGTGACCATATTCCCGCCACATTGGCAGTCATGAGTCATGACCGCAGTAAAATTCCACGTGACCGTTGAGTCATGGTATTCTCCTTTTATGCACTCTGGACATGCTTAGATAGTACACAACTTGCTAACGAATATCAAGTCTTAATGACCTGGTAATCAGGGCTCTATTGTCTCTCTAACCACTCTGACCACATCAATGCAAATGCCATCGGAAATCACATAAAACACATATCGTCAACTGTAGGCCTATAGTACTTTTAAAACTCACCTCACTGTGATGATCAATTTGAAGAAAGAAGTTGAAACAGGTTGAACAGGTTGAAACACTGTAAAACATGGTTGTTGTGGATGTTGTTTCAAAGCCTAACAACAACATGGACAGCTCTTTAATTCAAAACAACCCATTTGCATATTAGATCTTATGCATATGCAATAGTTTTATGAGCCCAAGCCTGACAATACGTAGCCTACCACATATTAGGCATGGTAGAAAAACACAATACAAAACTGATTTAAAATGTCTTTGGTACATAATTGGTCTAGCCTATACTCCAAAATTAAACAAATTAGAGTAATTGTGGACTGCATTATTATGCATACTCGATGGACTGGTTACCTTATGCTACGCTCCAAAATGTACATCCATGAGTCTGGGAGAGAATGTATAGCCCTAGGCGATGCTGTTGGTTCATTGATTGTGCAGTGTAGCTTACAGTTAGCCTAGAGTTAGTGAATTTGATTTTGAATAGCCTAGTAATAAGGCATATTTTATATTTTCATAATTCATTGGGTGACCTGTTATCTTTAGCTGTACAGAATATCTCACCACCATGTGTTTCCATCTCCTCCTCTCGCTCCTTTGTTCCTTTCTCCAGCACACAGAGGGGCTGTCATCAGTTTAATGAAAACATGTTACTATCCATGTTCCCGAACAGATTTCACTGGGTTTCCCAAATTAAGCACTGGGTAACTGCAGGAACAAGGTTGGAGAGCCCATCTCATACAGAGTTTGGGCAGAATATCACCGTTCGGGGCAGCGAGAGCATGCTTCTCAAACAGTGGTTGATGCATGGATAGAAAAAGGTGTCCTTATATTTATTTCTCAGCTGCTCATATTAACCACTATGCTCCACTATAAAACCGAAATAGCCTACAAAACATGTGGCCTCCATTAGCTATTCCAGTGCATACAGATGACATGTCTTCTTCCCCTGCCTCTGTTCCTGCCCATTTGATGAATGGGCCATTCTAAATCTAAACTAAGTTTACATATTAGTAAAGAGGAGATTAAATTGAGAATAGTCTGATGGATAAAAATATGATCACTTGATGAGACAACAGCTGTGCAGCCTGAGGCAAGGAACAGAGCAAGCTTTCTTAGGTACTTTCTCAAATCATCAATAGCCTACAGTCGCATCATGCAGACCATATATGTATTGATTTCTAAGACATTATAAGGTTTGTATCAGTCACAACTAAAGTTGCCAAATAACTCTAAATCTAGTATTTTAGTATTTTATTTATTTGTTTCAAATGATCAGTTTTACTCTCAACATAGCCACTTCATATGAGCACTCTCTCCATAATGGGAAAACTATCCTTTCTATTTTATCGTTCAATTATATTCTTCTTATCATAAAATCATATCAAATTAAATAATGGAACAGGACTTATAAGCATATCTTGTCAGCTAAATTAACAAATCTGCAGCCTATAGCATGGAGCATAGCCAGATAACATAGGCCTACAGTAGGCCAACTCGTATTCCGATCTTCTGAAATACATTTTCTTCATGTTTCTTTAGACCTGACTAAAATAAGTAATGGATTTATGGTGATGGTGTGTATTAAATTGATTTACTAGACTTTTTAAAACGTAGATGTTCCAAAGGGATGCATCAGGGGCTTGTACGTGTGGAGGCCTGGAGATGCTAAACGTGTTTATGTTCATTAACGGTCAGTTACCATGAGACCGGCAGCCTTTTGCATGACAATAACTGGCTGACAAAATGTCATGACAGCCACAGCCCTAAATATACCTCACCTTATCTCACCTGCCCGCCTGGTTCACTGGTTCAGTCTGGCTTTGTGGAAAGTTTGTGGATTGTTTAACATATGAAGCTGATGGATTAACCCTTTGTGACTGGTTATTGATTAATCTAATGGTGTATTGATTATGAATACCTGACACTCTCCTCCACAGGCCTGTGGCTGTAACCAGGTAGGCTCAATGACCCAGCAGTGTAACCTCAACACAGGCTGCTGCTTGTGCCGGGAACAGTCTCACGGAAAGAAGTGCAGTGAGTGTAGGCTGGGCTACCGGGACTTCCCTCAATGCATTTCCTGCATCTGCAACATGGCTGGTTCGGACATCCAAACCTGTGATGCAGACCAGGATGTTTGCGCCTGTGTGGACAGGACTGGACAATGCAGCTGCAAAGTAACCCACAACCATCAGTTGATTGTAGTCTACTCTATTTTCTATCTATCGATCACTTAGAATATTCATCACAGGATGCTGTGTCAGGTGATTGCATCAGAGTTTTAAAAATACATGACAGCAATCACCTACAATGAAATTATCCCAAAAGAAACCAAAGCCAGCTCTTCTGGCATCTCCCTGATGTCTAGCCAGCACTGAAATAATATCTGTTTTTGAAGTTGAAGTTATATAGCATTACTAGGCGTGTTTTTAAGCCTCTAACTGCAATTACCTGTTAATGTCACATTAGCGTGACTATAGCAGATTTCTCCATATAACCTATATCTCAACAGCAGCGCTCTAGCCCTCCGCATCTACCTAGTATCTTCCCCATCTGGGCTCAGCACGGGGCCTGTCGCCAGGTTTTGGCAGGCAGGGCAGCGTCTGTGTGTGGGAGGGAGTGTGAGATGGAAATAGACCTGATGTGGGGAGGTGGGGGAGTGGGGGGGGCATTCAGATCAGCTAGCGCCAGGCAGGCAGGCGTTGCCATCCCCAGCTCCCTGCCTCAGGGTGACAGTGCAGTGACAGGCTGTCACGCAGTGCCAGCGATGGGAGGTGATGACCCTCATTAACAGAGAGAGAGAGACAGACAGAGAGATTTAAAAAGCTACTTTCGACTCTGAAGTAAAAGTGACATTTGAAGAGGAGAAGACTGTGTGTTGTTGGGTCTCTTGTTGTGCTGTTTAGTGTGTGTGTGTGTGTGTGTGTGTGTGTGTGTGTGTGTGTGTGTGTGTGTGTGTGTGTGTGTGTGTGTGTGTGTGTGTGTGTGTGTGTGTGTGTGTGTGTGTGTGTGTGTGTGTGTGTGTGTGTGTCTTTCCTTGCTGACTGTTTATTTTAGACTACTGGGATGGAGGGATGAAGGGATAGAGGGAAGAGGTTGATGGGGTCTGGGGGACGTTAGTGAAGGTCACAGTGATGGACAGATAGATGGACAACTGTGGCTGGAGGGGTGGCATGGCTCTGTGTGTTACATGAGGCCATAGCAATATAATTGCTGGCATCCTTAGCACCAGGGCTTAGGCAAGGTTGGGCCTAGGTGGGCGCATGTCCACCCACTGGGGAACCAGGCTCACCTAATCAGATTGAGGCCCAAAAATATTATATATATTTATTTGATTTGCTGTACTTGTGTTTCAAACGGGACATTATTTGTCTTTTTACCTTAGCACAGTACTTGACTTGGGCAGGAGCTCACCGGAACTGAGTACTGGCATCTCCTATAGAATATTAACTCAAAAGTATTGAGGAGATCCTGGACCTAAATGTCAATGGTACGCCAAAATGAGTGCCTATTTCAGTCCAAGTCAAGCAATGGCCTAAACATACAACATCAGAAAGAATTCATAGAAAGCAGTAAAGAAGGGGTGGGACAACTAAAGGGATACACACAAAGTGTACATCCTTCCATGACATAGACTGACCAGGTGAATCTAGGTGAAGGCTAGGATCCCTTATTGTAGTCACTTGTTAAATCCACTTCAATCTGTGTAGATGAAGGGAAGGAGACAGGCTAAAGAAGGATTTTTAAGCCTTGAGACAATTCAGACATAGATTGTGTATACAGTTGAAGTCGGAAGTTTACATACACCTTAGCCAAATACTTTTAAACTCACATACATTTAAACTTTTTCACAATTCCTGATATTTAATCCAAGTAAAAATGTTCTGTCTTAGGTCAGTTAGGATCACCACTTTCTTTTAAGAATGTGAAATATCAGAATAATAGCAAAGAGAATTATATTTTTGTTATATTTTTTCAGCTTTTATTTCTTTCACAACATTCCAAGTGGGTCCATTAGTATTTGGTAGCATTGCCTTTAAATGGTTTAACTTTGGTCAAATGTTTTGGGTAGCCTTCCACAAGCATCCCACAATAAGTTAGGTCAATTCTGGCCCATTCCTCCTGACAGAGCTGGTGCAACTCAGTCAGGTTTGTAGGTCTCCTTGCTTGCACACGCTTTTTCAGTTCTGCTCACAAATGTTCTATACGATTGAGGTCAGGGCTTTGTGATGGCCACTCCAATACCTTGACTTTGTTGTCCTTAAGCCATAACTTTGGAAGTATGCTTGGGGTCATTGTCCATTTGGAAGACCCATTTGCGACCAAGCTTTAACTTCCTGACTGATGTCTTGAGATGTTGCTTCAATATATCCACATCATTTTAATTCCTAATGATGCCATCTATTTTGTGAAGTGCACCAGTACAGCAAAGCTCCCCCACAACATGATGCTGCCAGCCCCATGCTTCACGGTTGGGATGGTGTTCTTTGTCTTGCAAGCATCCCCCTTTTTCCTCCAAACATAACGATGGTCATTATGGCCAAACAATTCTATTTTTGTTTCATCAGACCAGAGGAAATTTCTCCTAAAAGTACCATCTTTGTCCCCATTTGCAGTTGCAAACTGTAGTCTGGTTTATCTATGGCGGTTTTGGAGCAGTGGCTTCTTCCTTGCTGAGCAGCCTTTCAGCCTTTCCTTTCAATCTTTTACCCCATGTACAGTTGCAAACCTTAGTCTGGCTTTTTATGGCCATTTTGGAGCAGTGGCTTCTTCCTTGCTGAGCGACCTTTCAGGTTTTGTCGATATAAAACTTGTTTTACTGTGGATATAGATAATTTTGTACCTGTTTCCTCCAGCATCTTCACAAGGTCCTTTGCTGTTGTTCTGGGATTGATTTACACTTTTCACACCAAAGTATGTTCATCTCTAGGAGACAGAACACGTCTTCTTCCTGAGTGGTATGTCGGCTGCGTGGTCCCATGGTGTTTATACTTGCGTACAATTGTTTGTACAGATGAACGTGGTACTTTCAGGCGTTTGTAAATTGCTCCCAAGGATGAAGCAGACTTGTGGAGGTCTACAAATTTTTTTCGGAGGTCTTGGCTGATTTCTTTGATTTTCCCATGATGTCAAGCAAAGAGGCACAGGGGTTGAAGGTAGGCCTTGAAATACATCCACAGGTACACCTCCAATTTACTCAAATGATGTCAATTAGCCTATCCGAAGCTTATAAAGCCGTGACATCATTTTCTGGAATTTTCCAAGCTGTTTAAAGGCACAGTCAACTTAGTGTATATAAACTTCTGACCCACTGGAATTGTGATACAGTGAATTGTAGGGACTTGTAGAGTCCATGTCCCAGCGAATTGAGGCTGTTCTGAGGGCAAAAGCAGGGAGTGCAACTCAATATTAGGAAGGTGTTCCTAATGTTTGTACAGTGTATATTGACATCAATAATAATAATAATAATACATTTTATTTAGCAGATGTCTTTCAGGATACTTAAGGATGTCATACATACAATCTGGTGCTGTTTATAAAATCTATTTCAGAATAGGCCTATGTAATGAATTTGAATTATACTTGATTACAGTAGCTATCGCTGTGTAGGCTAGGCTCCACTTTGTAGGCTACTCATCGTTAGCTAGTAAAGCTAGCTATAAGTAAAGTGGCCAAACAAAGCTCACTGTTAAATTATTTTAAGATACTTTTTTCTTTGTGTATAGAAGAAAGAGTTATTTGAAATCAGAGATTTCGCCCTCGATCTGTGATTATATTGATCTAATGGAGGGCCTTAAAAAAGTGTTTCAGTACATTCAGAGACAAGGACCAGCACCACAACACTGTTTTTATTCAACACTTTTAGAAATCATGAAACACGCTTCTCCACTCTGACTCACACTCTCTCGGTCCCTCCACTGAGACATGATCATCAGTCCATCAGTTCAAATTAAAATGTCAATTTATGCTCTGACGTGCCTCGCAAGTAATAGCCTACAACAACTGACCCATTACCAGTGTTTTATTAATATAGCCAAACATGAGACTCGAGTTTTGAAATATAAGGCTCTACGTTATTTATAACAAGGGGTAAGCCTACATGGAGAAAAATTGAGTCAATGTAAATAGCCTATCATTTTTGGAATTAATTGGAAATAGCACTTTGCCCTGTATGCTGTTGATCATCTAATTGATATCACACAATACATTGTAGGCGGACTTGATCTCCCGCGCTCAGCAGAGAATTGCACTCTGCTTGCATTTTGACTCAAAATGATCTTGACTAAGAAAAGGTTGGTGACCAGTGTTGTTTACTGTGATCATATGTCAGGGCATTATGTTCTAGTCTATTAATTATAGGGGTTTATTATTATTGGAGGTCTATGTGAGTCGTATGTTAAAGAGTCATGGATTAACGTAGGCTTACAAGACTATTTGGTCTGTAATGCGAAATCACACGTTAGATGGTTTGTTGTGTGCGATCGATTACAGTAGGTTGTATGGTAGGCTTTGTTTTAAAGATAATTTGAGTGGCCAAATTTTGTCCCACCTACATTTTTGCTGGCCTGCCATCAACGGATTTCTACACCCCTGTCATAGCATCCTCTTTACAGTCTGGTGTGTAAACAAAACATCTTTACATTTAATGTCTGTTATGAATGTGGCTTCTCAGCTCTCCCTGCTTTAGGAGTGTACTAACTAGGGAAGCATCAGATGAGATCGAAGGGAAACCTTTCATATAAAATACACCCTTATCAGGACTGTCACTGTTTGTGTCTGCTGTATGTGGGGGTATGCCCCTTATCATTCCTCCTCGGTGACATGTGAGCCCCGTTGAAATGCACCTACTCTACCTATTGAAATGGCTGCCTTGGTATTCTTCTGAATAGAATCTTCTTTGATCAATATAGAGCAGGGTAAGGTGAAGAGAACAAGAGATTACTGTCACAGTTATTTATAGCTTGGCTCTGTCTTAAATCAGATATCTCCCTAGGCCTGTAATATGTTTGCAAATCTATTCAGATGTGTTTTGTATTCAGGTCTTATGTGTACTCTACTGAAAACTGCAATAATACTGTACCTGCTATGTATTTGACAATAATGACCAGCCATTTTGGACTACAAATAGCAGTCTTATTGCTGAGTGTCTGTGTGTTGCGTCCCAGGCAAATATACAGGGCCTGAAATGTGACAAGTGTAAATTGGGGACGTTTGGCCTGAGCACCAGGAACCCACTGGGATGCAGTCAGTGTTACTGCTTCGGTATGACCAGCAACTGCAGTGAGGCACAGGGCCTCATCCGCATGTGGGCAAGTCGAGTCATGAAGAAATGTGACAGAAATTCACACACAGCATACATGTACTGTGTGGGCACATGCATCCCCTATCACATGCAAGTCCACCCACTCACAGGCACAGACAGACGTACAGTATTTGTACACAAGCATACAGTTACTGTGTGTGCACTCAAATACATCACGCAACACACACACACACACACACACACACACACACACACACACACACACACACACACACACACACACACACACACACACACACACACACACACACACACACACACACGTGTGTGTGCACACACACATATCTTGAACTATGTGTACTGTGTGGCTCAGTTGGTAGAGAAAGGTGCTTGCAACGCCAGGGTTGTGGGTTCGATTCCCAAGAGGGACCAATACAGAAATGTATACACTCCCTACTGTAAGTTGCTCTGGATAAGAGTGTCTGCTAAATGACAAAAATGTCATGATAAAAAAACATTTCTTTCAAGCAACAGTTTGTATTTACATGAGAGTTGTTCTCCTCCATTCTTCATTCCCGGCCAGGTATTTATTCCTCATCTTATTTTGCTGTAATTTATGGGACGTAGAGAGAATCAGGGGGACCAGGCACAAACAGGAGGCTAGCCTGGTACCAGTGAGGTATAGGGGGCTTGAAAGCAGGCAGAGTCTGGGAGTTGTAGCTTCCATGTTTGTTTTAATAAGGATTTCCTGCCAGTGCGCCACAGACCTGATAACTCTCCGCCCGCTGTAACCATGGAGACCGTGGCTGAGGACATTGGCAGAGGGACCCTTCTTTCATATAAATGGAAACGACAACCAACTTAAATAAAGGTTGCCGTCCCAAAGTTAATCTAAGTTTGTTTGCTATAAGACTATGAGTAAAAAGAGAGCCAGTTGAGAATCCTCTCCCTCATTTATTGGAAGGCAGGAGCTTTTCTCTAAGTCAGTGAGTCGTGTGATTGCATGGCGAGGTGAGGGGCACAGCCCGGCCCCTCTGGAGCCTTTAGTGAGCCCTACCCTGGATATTTAGATGGGAGTGGTAAGGATGGGAGTGGTCTAAAAAACACTATTTTGCTCAAAACATTGATTTTTTTACCCTTTTGTGTGTTTACTTGACTGTATTTATACTTGGGATATCGCTTTTCAACAGTAAAAGTTCACAAATCGCTGGAGGACGTCTTTAAAATAGGGGCCTCAGAGGCATAGCCTACTGTACAGGAGTGGCTTCTTAAAGATATTCATGCTCTATATGCCCAGTGAAACATGTCTCTGGCCTCAGGATGTGAAATGCATTTTAATCTACGACTATAGGAGAGGCTGAGTCCTGGTGTGGTATTGGAGAATAGACTTGTCCAATGTCACAGAGGCTGTTTTTCTTTTGAAATACCCTTGCATAATCCACTTGCAACATAAGCACTTCGAATCCTTGGAAAATACCTTCTCAAATACATCCCATTATCTGTGTATTTTGTGTGACATTTATACTGTAAGTGATGCTGTTTGTTTGTTGTCTCTGTGTTGCTGCAGTTGTCCCTGAAACCAGAACAGACCAAGCTGCCCCTAGTGGACAAAGACAACCAGCAGGAGACCACACGTGGAGTGACCTTCCAGCACCCAGAGATCATCGCTAACGCTGACCTGGTCACCCAGAAGTTGACCAAAACCTACTACTGGAGACTGCCTGAACAGTTCCAGGCGTCCATGGTGAGGGCACCCTCCTCTCAAAATGATTTAACAAGTTGATAAGAAGTGTACAATCGACCGCTGACATATACTGTATAATTGCTTGGGACTGATTAATGTGTTTGAATTGAGAACTGGTGAACATTGCTGCTTTAAAACACTATCCAACTTGCACTTATCAGGAGTTGACTATATTCTGTTCAGAGATGAGTATTGTACTAACAAGTTCCTTGGATGGTTTCTCCTTTTCAGATCACAGCCTATGGCGGCAAGCTGAAGTACGCCATCTACTTTGAGGAGCGTGACGAGACAGGCCGCACCTCCTACGAACCCCAGGTCATCATAAAGGGAGTGTCCAACAGAAACAAGGTGATGGTCCGCCACATGCAGGGCCTGCAGATTGGACAACCCACCCGTCATGAGGTCAACATGACAGAGGTAAGGACCTGGGCTTACATGCTGGATCTCTTGTTGTCATTACTGTTTCCTAACCTCTTAAAATGCAGTTATTATCTATTTGACACTGAGACTCGCTTGTGTTGTTAAAACAATTATGGGCCTTTGTGATGGATGCCATGCCAATGCATCTCTTGTCTTTTTCCCAATAGCTTTTCAAAGCTAGATTTTAACCTCTAAAGATACAGTAATGATACATTGACACTGAAGTGATGTTATGAACATGTTATGTTTTTCAAAAAGAGTAGAAGTACAAAAACAAGAATGTCATGACAATGGAGGACTTTATGGGCGTGCTGTTTTATGTTGACTACGTCCTCATTCAGAGTTCCCATGGGAACATGATGAGACATAGCAGGTGAGCTCTCCTCTCTGTCTCTGAACACATAATGGGCTAAACTGAGACAACCACTGATAGAGAGCTAAGGCATTGACTGTTTACTTTACACTCTTCATTTCAGTATCACTGCCAGCTTAATCATGTCATGTTAACATGGATCACCCTCTGCCTTCAACACTGACCTGTTCAATCCATGTAATGGATTAGAGAAGAGAATGCAGAATGTCCATGGAAAAGCTTTGGATTGTTGCCATTGGCTCACATGGCTGTCTCTCTCTCCCTTTCTCTTCCTTTCTCTCTCTCCCTCTCTCTCTCCACTAAACCCAGCATTTCTATGGAGGTGGCAGAGGAGGGAAGGCCGTCCATGGAAAGTGAGTGGGCTCACCAGATAGAGAAGTGTGACTGCCCCCTGGGCTACTCCGGACTGTCCTGCGAGGTAGGCTAGCTAGCCACACCACCTGCTGTGTGTCTGTGTCTCCCATCAGACCATCAGCCCTGGTGACAGGGTCATCCATCAGATAGAGCTGTGTGTGTGTGTCTCCCATCAGACCATCAGCCCTGGTGACAGGGTCATCCATCAGAGAGGTCTGTGTGTGTGTGTCTCCCATCAGATCATCAGCCCTGGCGACAGGGTCATCCATCAGAGAGGGCTGTGTATGTGCGTCTCCCATCATATCATCAGCCATGGCGACAGGGTCATCCATCAGAGAGGGCTGTGTGTGTGTCTCCCATCAGACCATCAGCCATGGCGACACGGTCATCCATCAGAGAGGGCTGTGTATGTGTGTCTCCCATCATATCATCACCCATGGCGACAGATCATCAGTCATGGTGACCAGAGAGGGCTGTGTGTGTGTGTGTGTGTGTGTGTGTGTGTGTGTGTGTGTGTGTGTGTGTGTGTGTGTGTGTGTGTGTGAGTCAGTCACGGTCCAATCAGATCCACAGCCGTGGAGTCAGGCTGAAACACCTGTTAGAAACAGTTCACATCCTTCTCATCAAAACTGCTAGCTCTCCCCCTCTTTCTCCCACCTCCGTCCAGTCACCTCGTGCTCCCCCATTCTTTAGTGCATCTCTACTCCACTCCTAATGAACTCTTGTTGTGTTACTACGACAACCTCCATCCAGACCTGAGTGTTACTGATGTGTCTCCTACTGGATCCCTCATAAATGTGGCTGTAAGAAAACCAGACAGATGGCAATAATTTGAAGCTGCCACATAGTTAATAAAGTATTTTTAAACAGGCGTTTAACGTGTTTGCGGGGAACAGATGGCGCCTCAAATTGACCCGATTAATTCTCAGTGAGTATGTCTCGTTGGAGCTCCATAGGAGCCCGGGACTCCCACGAGTGGGGGGGTAGGGGGGGGGGGTGTAACAGCCTAACCGGTAACCGTCTGTCTGTGTTTCGCCCATCGGCAGGAATGTGTGGCCGGGTTGTACCGTCTATCTGCCCGCAGCGGTGGCGCAGCCTCCAGAGCAGACATTGGGAGCTGTGTGCAGTGCCAGTGCAACAGGCACAGTGAGGCCTGTGACCCGGAGACATCCATCTGCCAGGTAAGCGCTTTACAACGTCCCTGTGACCTGAGGAGGACGGTGCCGTTGGCAATAGTTGGCAGGCTGCCCTGTGACTGCACCCATAAGAGTAGAGGATCAGCACATTTGTTCAGAAGCCAGTTGATAGGCTATATAGTCCAGTGGCACCAGGAAGTAGAACATAGTGTAGTGCCTGGAATAGATTTGACTGGTAAATGCTAATAACAATGTAGCAATAGAGAGCAGTCCATGTTGTTTGATACAGAGCATAATGTGCCCTTCAGAAATAAGGTCCTTTGGTCCTTTGGTCAAGATAAAACCAACCTTATTCTCTGCTTCCCAAATCATCCCCTAGAGCACGTAGAAGCCTGTCCTGCCTCATGTTATAGGCTGGAACTGAAACTCAATCCCAGCTTTCATTTGCATTAGTGCTAATAACAATATAATTTGCATTTTACGGAGCCGGCAAATTGAAAATGTTAAATGGGTTTGTACAGCGTAATTTGGGTAATTGAGGTACACAGGAAGTTAATGAAACTCTTTTGAATACCCTGGCTCAGTAGTCCGCAACTTCTGCTGACTGATTAGTGTTTCTGCTCTGAATTGGCAGTTTGGCTCAGGCTCTGGAAGGGCCCTCACTTCAAAACAACAGTTAAGACACATGCACCCTCCACCCAGACAACCACTGTGTTTAGTTGAGTTAGATTCTGAAGGTGTGAATTCATTTTTAGTGAATCATCCATCAGAGTGAATGGTTGTGAATGTGGAACTGATGTTGGTGTGTCTTCTCTACAGAACTGCCAGCACAACACAGAGGGGGACAGGTGTGAGTGCTGTGCCCCAGGATACTATGGTGTAGTGAGGGGCAGACCCGGCGACTGCAAGCTCTGTGCCTGTCCCTCAACAACCATGAGAACAAGTAAGTCACAGAGGCACAGTTGAATGGCTCTACTAATGTAAAATAACATCAGTTCTCATATGGAACTCTCTTTCTTTTAGCGTGTGACAGAGGGATTGAATGACTACCACTGTGCTGCCTGCCCTGAGGGCCATGTGTGAAAGTACTGTGAGAGGTAAGAACACTCTACTGAACATACAAAGCCCACAAGGCTCTTTGTGAATTGTATTTTAACTGAACTCACCTCATCAGAGACTTTGCTATCCCACATTGCTAACAGAACATCACTTACTGTTAGTTATCTACTCTTAACATGGTCTTTGCTCCTCTACATGTGCAACGGGTTACCACATCAACCCCCGTGCCCCAGGCGGGAAGTGTGAGGAGTGTAAGTGTGACACGCATGGGGCATGGCCCCAACCGTGTGACCTCCGCTCAGGCCAGTGCTGCTGCCGCCCCGGGGCCACTGGACGCACCTGTAGTCAGTGCATGAAGAGGCATGTATGTGGGCCCTCTGGGATCATGTGTACGTACACTAATATAACTTACTAATGCACTGTTTTCAATACACACACACACACAAAACTACTAGTACAGAAAATCAGCAAGGTTTCTGAGCAGAGCTCTCCTTGTTGTTTTTTATGTTCGTTCAATATTGTAGACTAATCCTATTTTAGATTTTAGACCCCTAAATCACCTTTGTTGTGAGTCTTAAGTGGAAGAAAATTGTTTTGGGGACAGTTGTAAAACTGCCTAGCTACTTGAGGAATAACATAATTGCCCTTTCTTTGCTCTTGACATTTAGGTTTATTGAATTCAAACAACTTTGTAGTGATTTCATGGTTAATATTGAAGACGGTACGATAGGCTGTAATATGTATTTATAAGCCTACATATCGCACTTGACTGCTAGCTACCTAGCTACCTAGTTACCTAGTTACCTAGCTAGCTCTGTGTTTTTTTGTTGTTGTTTGCTTTTGTTTTTTTAGCTGTGTTTACATGTTATCTCCATACCCCACTTGCCTAGCTACCGAGCGTTGCACACCTATTTACATTTTTTTATGTCTAGTGTTCACCTTCTCTTCTTTACGTCATAGTCAAGCCACCTTTTGGGAATTGGGTGCTCCTCTATAGGTTGTGTCTGTTAAACGTGTTTATTTCTCTCAAATGTTGTGCACGAATTTGTTAACCTGACAAAGATGTTGGTTCCCAATTGGGGATCAGCCCTCCCACCGTCAGCTGGAACGGTGGCGCACGGAATGCAAAAATATTCTTAGAAATATTTAACCTCCACACATAAACAAGTCCAATAGCTCAAATGAAAGATAAACAACTTGTTTATCTAGCCAGCAAGTCAGATTTCTAAAATGTTTTACGGCGAAAACATAGCACATATTTATGTCAAACCACCACCGAAGACACACCGAAGACACAGCTAATTTCCATAGCCAAATTGAACAAAATATGCAATCACCAAACGCAGGATTAAAAGAAAAATAATTTCACAAACCTTTTGAAATCTTCATCAGATGACAGTAATATAACATGTTACACAGTACATTTATGTTTTTTTCAATAATATGCTATAAATATCCATAAATCTCTGTTTACAATGACGCCATGTTAAAAAAATGCTACTCAAATGTCCGGAGAAATGACGATGGCTTCGGCAGATGCCGTCAGCTAACATGGAATACACAACATAAACTTTGACTAAATATGCATGTTCTACATATATATAGAAAGATACACTTCTTCTAAATGCAATCGCTGTGTTACATTTATTTTTAACGTTACAGATTTTGTTTACTAGGCTATAATATGAGTCGGCGCTCAGGAATTAGCATTTTGGCTCCTCTATCTCGGAGTCCACAGAAACCCAAATTTAACACATAAATATTCCCTTACCTTTGCTGTTCTTCCATCAGAAGACCTGGAAGGGTTTATACTTACCAAAAACAGCTTTAGTTTTGAAGTCTGTGTCTTTCGGTTATCAAACACGACATATTTCGGTTGAAATGCAGCCAAAAAGTAAAGTGGGTGCGCACCAAAACGTCGAAATTACATATTATATGTCGACTAAACTTGTCAAACTATGTTCAGAACACAGCGTTAGCATGTTATATAGCTTCACAGCAATTCTCAGGACGAACAGAAACACACGCATCGTTTAATCAATCTTGGAAGAAAGACATCACCGGAGCAGAACGCGCATGAGAGTAACCTGTTTTCTCGCGTGACCGAAAGGTTTCGGCCCGCCAAAACTCTCGTGAGCACGCGATTCACACAATGAGAAGCCCCATTGAAAGCGGACATCGCGCTGAAGGCATAGAAACTGTTCCCAGGACTGTAGGTGCTTGGGAAGGGTGGGGGCGATGACGTCAAAGTTGGGCCAACTTTTATGATGACAAGAGAGAGTTTGGGAGAATGAGTGCCCTGAGAGTTCTGCTTTACTTACAGACATAATTTAAACAGTTTTAGAAGCTTTAGAGTGTTTTCTATTCAATAATAATTTTTAATTGCATATATTAGCAATTTTTGACAGATTTTTTTTCTGTTTACTATGGGCACGCAATCACCCCAAAGGGGGCAGCAATCAGCCCTATCCCCATCCCTGTTAGTGAGCATTTTTCTCGATTGCCAAGATAATCCATCCACCTGACAGGTGTGGCATATCAAGAAGCAGATATCATTAAATAGGTGCACCTTTTGCGGGGGACAATAAAAAGCCACTAAAATATGCAGTTTTGTCACACAACAAGTTTTGAGGGAGAATGCAATTGGCATGCTGACTGCAGGAATGTCCACCAAAGCTGTTGCTAGAGAATGTAATGTTAATTTCTCTACCATAAGCCGCTTACGTCGTTTTAGAGAATTTGACAATACATCCAACCAGCCTCACAACCGCAGACCACATATATGGCGTTGTGTGGGCGAGCGGTTTGCTAATGTATATGTTATAAACAGAGTGCAATTTGAATGCACAGAGATACCTTGACAAGATCCTGAGGCCCATTGTGAGGTCAATTGTTTTTAAGGTATCTGTGACCAACAGATGCATATCTGTATTCCCAGTCATATGAAATCCATAGATTAGGGCCTAATTAATTAATTTAAATTGACTGATTTCCTTATATGTAGCTCTGTAAAATCGTTTAAATTGTTGCATGTTGCGTATCATTGTTTTTTCATGTTTAGTTGTGTCGTGACTTGACTTTCGTTAATCTGATGACTGTTATTTATTTAACAATATTTATGTATCAATTAACTCATTAGGATTTGGGGCACCACGGAAGAAGTTGTTTAACGAGTTACCATTTCCCAAATGAAACTCGAAAAGATATATAAGTTATATATCGATAACAGTCACTTATTAATCATTACCTCATATCAGTCTCATTCTGAACAGCAAATACTCCTTGGACCCGCAAGAACCACAGCTTGACTTTTGATTCAGCACTACACAAAATGTGTTCAATTATTTATTTACTAGCTTTATTTACTATTTATTTATTTACTAGCTATCTAACAGAATACACATAAACACTTATATGAGACAAAGGTCCCTAGTGTACTGACAAGATATGACGGCTTATTAAACAGCGATGGAGAAGGGGGTGGTGAGAATAGAGAGATAGAGAAAAAGGGACATTTATCGTGGCTACATTCTAGGACTGTCCTCACATTAATCATATACCTTGTACACGAACTGCCACCTGTTTGGAATAAGAAAATAATTAATGTATTTACGCATTGAATGCCGTTCGTTCGTCATTTATCTCGGTCGGAACCAAGCCCTCTTGGAAAGTTGTTTCGGTGAGCCTTTCCTGTGGGCCACTTGTACTGTACATGCTCTGATTGTCCACCAGAGGTCACAATGTCCTTCTTAGTTGTCCAGTGTCCAATGGGCTGTTTCCTAAGAACAGTCGTACCAGTGATTGTCTGGAACAGCCGTACCAGTGATTGTCAGAGAGGGGAGTTTTCTTCTCCTCTTCCTTGGGTAGATAGTCAAAGTTCCAACCACTTTACACACGCATTTGCAGGCTGGCGGTGTCCTGGTCTGGTAAGTTCATTTTCTTCACCTCGTGTTGAGAGTTTCAGAGTTTCTAACCATTTCAACATGTGGACCACGGTCTCAAGTCTTTCTGGGCTAATATGTTAATTCTTAGCCAGTCCTTTTTAAGCACTCTGGCCAAAGGGGACCGCTCCGTCCGTCTGACACGCTCTTCTGACCTTACTTGGGGCGTGGCTACTTAATGTGCAAAGGATATGATTAGAAGTTATCTCTTATGACTCCTAAAATCACATTCCTATCTTAAAAACTTCTTATGGCTACAATCCCGTTAACGGGATCGATATGACAATAGCCAGTGAAAGCGCCGAATTCAAAACAACAGAAATCTCATAATTACAATTACTCAAACATACATGTATCTTATACCGTTTTAAAGGTAATCTTGTTTTTAATCCCACCACAGTGTCTGATTTCAAATAGGCTTTACAGCGAAGCACCACAAATGATTATGTTAGGTCACCACCAAGCCACATGATTTTGCATAGCCACATCGATTCAACAGAAATACTCATCATAAATGTAGATGATAATACAAGTTATACACATGGAATTATAGATATACCTTTCCTTAATGCAACCCCTGTGTCAGATTTTTAAAAAAAATTACTGAAAAAGCAAACCATGCAATAATCTGAGACGGCGCTCAGAAAATAAATAAAATTATCCGCCATGTTGGAGTCAACAGAAACCAGAAATCACATGATAAATATTCCCTTACCTTTGATGATCTTCATCAGAATGCACTCCCAGGAATCCTAGTTCTTGATTTGTTCGATAATGTCCATTATTTATGTCCAAGTAACTACTTTTGTTAGGGCTTTAGGTACACATATCCAAACGCTTCTGCAGGTTCAGCATAACTTCGGACAAAAACTTCAAAAAGTTATATTACAGGTCGAAGAAACATTTCAAACTAAGTATAGAATCAATCTTTAGGATGTTGTTATCATAAATCTTCAATAAAGTTCCAACCGGAGAATTCCTTTGTGTCTAGAGAAGCTATGGAACGCAGGTCGATATCATGTGAAATGCGTGTGACCAGGAAATGGCTCTCTGCCAGTAACCTGACTCATTCAACTCTTATTCAGCCCCACACCACAGTAGAAGCCTCATTCAAGTTTCTAAAGACGGTTGACATCTAGTGGAAGCCCTAGAAAGTGCAACTTCATCCATATCCCACTGTGACTTCAATAGGGCCTGGGTTGAAAATCGACCAACCTCAGATTTATCACTGCCTGTTTGGATTTCTTCTCAGGTTTTTGCCTGCCATATGCGTTCTGTTATACTCAAAGACATCATTCAAACAGTTTTAGAAATTTCAGAGAGTTTTCTATCCAATACTAATAATAATATGCATATTGTTACGTTCCCCAGATTATGTGTTGTAGTTTGTGTATATGCATGTGTTTATTTCAGGAAATGGCTTCCTGAAATCCCTCAAGCAGCTGATTGGTCGACTCCATGGCTAAGTGGAGAGCTGACCCCGCCCCCTCGTCAAGACACAGCTGTCTCCAATTACCCATTCCTTCTGAAGCTATATAAAAGCCAGTGTTCTGTTCAGGAGAGAGAGATTTGGAGGTAGGGATTGCAGAGAGATTGAATGTGAGAGAGGTCATTGCTGAGAGAGGAGACTGATGGCTGTGGATAATTTACCCTGTTAGTTGTTGGTAGCAGTTGGTATGTTCTGTGAGTTTGTTGCTCAGATAGAGCTTATTTGATGTCCTTTGTTTCTTAGTTTGTTTGTGAAATTGTTTAATATTCTGTTTCATTTGTTCCCAGGGGGGAAGGGGAAGGCATCTAGGGAGTGCTTAGGCAAGAGGCCCGCTGGCATACATATACCCGTAGTATATTCATTGTCTATGCACAATAGGTAAGACCTGGGCGGACCACCCCCTGTATTTTGGTTAGTGCACCAGGTGGTGCTAAATTAGGTAAAAGTGGTTAGGCAGGTAAGATAGGAGAGGGGGGGGGGCTTTGAGATTGACTTTCTTTGCTTTGGTTCCGTCCAGCCCCTTTTCCCTATATTACCGTGTAAAGGAATAAAGTCCTTGTAAACGGTACCACATTCTGCCTGTTGTCATCCTTACTCGCACCTACAGTCCATACCTTTTTCGCTTCACGGAGAGTTTAGTTGTAGCAGGGTGTTGCGTTCCCTCTTCATAGAGGCGTGCGTAACACATATATTAGCAATTGGGACTGAGGAGCAGGCCGTTTACTCTGGGCACCCCTGGGCACCTTTCATCCAAGCTACTCAATACTGCCCCTGCAGCCATAAGAAGTTATTAACAGAAACATCTTCATAATATTTCATATCCTATGCACAACGTATTGGATGGAAACGTGACATTTAAAGGGGATATCCATTCCAACTTACAGTATTTGTTCCACATAGTTTTTAATAACATCACAAAATGAAAATAAATGACATTTGTTTACTACATCTCCCCACTGACCATTTTCAACATTCTTTGTGATAGAACTATTGTTTCATCATCAACTTTTTGAACGTTAGAGTTTTTGGGCGGCAAAAGTCTTCTGGAGACGAAGACATTACTTTGGTTGATACTAAGGAGCAAGAGTTCTCTGCTGCATAGAATTTACGACCAGTGTGTGAAGATGTCAAAACCCCCACAGTTCCCTCCTCCCCCCCTTTGCGGATGGGAGAGGGTCTGGTGAGTGTCAGCCATTTCCAAGCTGATCTGACCCATTGTGATCCTCACGTGCAGTCATAACAGTTGTTTTGGTGGTTTCCTCCAAAGGTTTCCTTTGAGGCAAAGCCAAAGGGATCATGCCCAGGGGGCCAGTGTTCTGGCCTGGAAGCACGCTTTCCACTGTGCTCACATTTGGTACTGCAATGTAGCTGAAGCCGAGGCCGAAGGACAATCCAATAGATGGCCCCACAGAGAAGTACAATTAAAAAATTCCTAAAAAGACACTTTCGTTGTCACCTTTGTGACAAAAATATATATTGAATTATTCCAGTAATTGTCTTCAAGGCCGTTTTTTTCCATCACTCACTGCCGAAGATATGAACATGTAGTATTCATCCAATGTCTGTCATGCTTCTGGATGACGTGGTGAAATCATCGCTGCTCGCACTTGCTACAGTGCTCACTGAGTGCTCATTATCGGCTCTGTAAAGCAGATGGCAGCGACCACGAAACTGAGTATGTGAACGTGAGTAGATTACATTAAAAAACAACGGGCATCCGTCTTGGAAGCAGCCTCCAGTTCTTTTATACCTCAATGATCATGCCTCATCTTTTGGAGGTGAATGCAGATTGTATGGTGCTCCACAACAACACTCTTGGACTATAACTAAAGTCAATAATCGACATTGCTGCTCAGGAACTCCTTCCGTTTATCCAAATGTAATGGCAGGCCTCCCGAGTGTCACAACCGGCCGTGATCGGGAGAGCCTAGGGCAGCACACAATTGGCCCAGCGTCGTCCGGGTTAGGGGAGGGTTTGGCTGGGGGGGCTTTACTTAGCTCATCGCTCTCTTGTGGCGGGCAGGTGCCTGCAGGCTGACCTCGATCGTCAGTTGAACGCTGTTTGTGCGGCTGGCTTCCAGGTCAAGGGGGTGGGTGTTAAGAAACACAGTTTGATGGGTCATGTTTCGGAGGATGCATGACTCAACCTTCGCCTACCCTTCGGGCTGTTGCAGCGATGTGTCAAGATTGAAATTGGTGAGAAAAATAAATAAATCATTTTTAATGGCAACATTTTACTGAACAATATATTACCGTAATTTGTCGTGAAGAGTTCATCGTCAAACGGCGGGAAATTAGCTAGCTAGGTAGGCCTCATTCCCTTCCTTGATTGGTGCAAGGCAAGCCACAAAAAGTGTGCTGCTTGCTAGGGCGGCGGCGCAATAGTGGGTGAAAGTAGTCTTCTTCTAGTGGATTTTTAAGTGTATTGATGCCTCTCAAAGGTACTGTATGAGTGCAAGACTCACTCAGATGAACAAAATATATATTGGAAGAAACCAAAAAAACTAAAAACCCACCCTAAACTACATAATCAGCACCCAGCCCTATCCCACTATCCATAAAACAGATAGATCCGGTGGGATTAATCCTTCCTCGGGCCTGGGAGACCGGCACTTCTACTGGCAACATTTCCTGTAGGTTCACAGATATGTCTCGAACTTCCATAAAAATGTCATCTGCTTTCACAACAATGTCAATTTTCTGTGGCCTGTGTTCTACTTGCACAGCACAATTCACAACCATAGTGATGAAGCCAGGAATCTTAATTTGTCAAAGCACATTTTCTGGGGACCACAAGTTGTAATGGGAACATTCACTGTTGCCATTGGTCCTTCTGTAACAGCGACGGGGAGAGCATTCCCTCCCGGTCCTCCACAACCCTTTTCACTGCACTGCATACCTAATGTAACACCCTGTCCTATTCTGACTTTAGTTACCTGTATCTGTTTCCCTTTTACCGGCACTCTGAAGACCTGGCTTCATGATACCTTTGGAGTTACTCCACTGACTGGGTTTGTCCTCCAGGCATGTCTCCACGTAATCAAAACCCTCACATCTGGCACATCTAGGCTGCTCCTTCCTACAAACTGATGCTTCATGACCAAATATCTGGCAGTGAAATCCTTGCAGCACAGTAGGCATGAATACTTTAACATATGATAACATTGCCCGAGAAGGGAGAAACTCCAAATCAAAACATCATACGGGTCAGACAACTCCATGATTTACTTCTTTTTTTACCTTCAACCGTACTTCAATCAACAAAGAATCATCGTGGACAGGTCTTCCCACTCTTCAGACACCGAAGCCGCTCCTTAATTTAATACTTCATCCTCATTCTCTTCAACTCCTTCAAACTCTGTGTCAATCCCTCCATGGTCACTATTAACAAGAGGAAAAAAGTACTCAGAATCAGTCGTTTTTTTATATTTGCGAGGACCAAGTTTATATTTGGAAGACGTAGGTTTATATTCGAGAGATGCAGGTTTGAGCTTGCTTGGCGCCATTCTTCCTCCACTTTAGGATTCTCAACCTGGGGTGTATTCATTAGTCGGATTCCGTAGCAAAACATTTTGTCTGATGCAAAAATAACCCGTATACCGTTTACTCTAGGAAGCAAACGGAACAAAATCCGGAGGGACCTATTCGTCCAATAGAAACTCTAGTTTTTGTTACGAAATATTTTCTTTTTGGAGTAATCCGACTAATGAATACAACCCTGGAAAAGACACGCAGGATGTGTGCACTCTTTCTGTGTGGATTGTCAGGCCTTCCTCTGTAACAGTGGGTCTGTAAAAACATGTTCATTTATTCAGGAGAAACTGGAAGGACATGACAAGTCTACACATGGTTTGTTTTGTGTGTGTGTGTGTGTGTGTGTACTGTGCCCGCAAGTGTGTGTTTTGCTTTCCTATTGCTTGTGGCATGTTGAACACTCATAATGGGCTGCCAAAAGCCGTTTCACACTCTATGTTAAATTTCACGCTTGAGATCCCTTCACCCGGTGCCGCTCCTGTTTAATCTCAAACCAGAAAAAAAACTCCAGGATTCTCCAAAGCCTAAAGAGTAGAGGACCAAGGACGGCTATCTTGAAGTGTTTCCAAAGAGCGATTGTGTCTTTTGAGGGAGCACTGGTGTGTGTGGGGGAATGGTATGAAACTAAACTTAACAAGGTGAAGGAGGAAGAAGCTGGGGCTCAACCCGTTCCACCATGTCCCTCACATTGAAAAGCACTTCTCTCAGGCTGTGCCCCCTCCTCGGGTGGCAACACAGTCGCCCTTGTAAATACAGTAATGCCCCCCTGGTAGAGATGTTGCCAGGCAACAAGCTACCATTAGCACTCCCATGCCCTTGGGGTTGACCCCTTGACCCCCAGTAGGGTGGTGTGTGTGTGTGTGTGTGTGTGTGTGTGTGTGTGTGTGTGTGTGTGTGTGTGTGTGTGTGTGTGTGTGTGTGTGTGTGTGTGTGTGTGTGTGTTATAGCATGTGATGACGACTGTTCTGGGCCCTTCATTAGTAATATGCAAAGATTGCATCATATTATCACCAGTATCAACCTCACCACCCCTCTACCACTGCCATACAAGGTCCTCTACCAGTTTAAGAACATGACAGAGTAACTCAAGGTGAATGGAAGGCACCCAAACACTTCCCTTTGTGTTCTCTCCAAAGAGAGTACTACATTATTTCTGTATCAAACAATGATATGATTATTCGATTTTAAAGAAGAAGATTCTGAGCTGATATATAAAAAAATTACTTGGATTTTGCTAAGATGAACAGAATCAGTCGTGATTAAGTTACCCACCTGGACAAGGTGCTGTGTTAATATCTCTCAGCTGTTAGTGTCTCTGTGGGAGACGTAGAGCCCGTCAGACACCGTGGCTTCAAACACTCCTCAAATCCACTCCAGACGACACCATAGCTCCACTCCGTTTAGCCACCTCTCCCTCTCATGCAAGAACAAAGACACAATCACCAGAATCTGTAGCAGTGATATATTACACACACAGCAGCCTTTAAACTTGTTGATAACAAGCGGTTTTGATAACAAGAGGGAATTTTCCCCAAATCCTCGGGAAGCAGAGGAGATGGAACTGGAGATATAAGACACAACAAAGATGCAGATTATTACTAAAGGGCATCCTGAGGGGGGCCAATGAAGATATCACTTGATTGCTCCCATCTTGTGGAAAGCCAGATCATTGGCTCAGGCTGGGCTTTTAGAGTCCACTGAGCTAGATGCCCTTATGCAGTCTCTGGTGCTCTGCTGTTTGTAAGTCTGTGAGGAGATATATGGCAGGGGGCCTACTGGCATAACACTGATGAATTGGGCTGGGGTGCAAAGTTAAATACAGGGAATCGAGGGTCTGCTCACACACACCTCGCCTGCCAGAACTGTGGTGATTTAATGGTAGATGACCTTTCGGCACAGTACCCCACTCTGACTCTCTCCCCTCTGCGTGTGTATGTGTGTGTGTCTCCCCCACAGCACATGCTCTCGCCACATAATTCGCTGGAGAGGCGCCTGCAGCTGGCCGGCAGTAACCTAGGCAGCCTGGTGACAACCTACTGGTTAAATAGCCCGTGCACAGCCTGGAGGTGTGTTTCGGGTTATTGGCATGTTAAAAAACAAATGATAGTCCCAATAAGAGCAAACCAGATGGGATGGCTTATCGCTGCAGAATGCTGTGGTAGCCATGCTGGTTAAATGTGCCCTGAATTTTAAATAAATCACTGACAGTGTCACCAGCAAAGCAGCCCCACACCATCATACCTCCTCCTCCATGCTCCACGGTGGGAACCACACATGCAGAGATCATTCGTTCACCTACTCTGTATCTCACAAAGACACGTGGTTGGAACCAAAAATCAAAAATTTGGACTCATTAGACCAAAGAACAGATTTCCACCGGTCTAATGTCCATTAGTTGTGTTTCTTGGCCCAAGAAGGTCTCTTCTTATTGGTGTCCTTTAGTAGTGGTTTCTTTACAGCAATTCGACCATGAAGGCCTGATTCACGCAGTCTCCTCTGAACAGTTGATTTTGAGATGTGTCTTTTACTTGAAGCATTTATTTTGGCAGCAATCTGAGGTGCAGTTAACTCTAATGAACTTATCCTCTGCAGCAGAGGTAACTCTGGGTCTTCCTTTCCTGTGGCGGTCCTCATGAGAGCCAGTATCATCAGCTTGAGGGTTTTGCGACTGCACTTGAAGAAACTTTCAAAGTTCTGGAAATGTTCCGTTTTGACTGACCTTCATGTCTTAAAGTAATAATGGACTGTCGTTTCTCTTTGCTTTCTTTGAGCTGTTCTTGCCATAATATGGACTTGTTTTGTTTTTTACCAAATAGAACTATCTTCTGTATACCACCCCTACCTTGTCACAACACAACTGATTGGCTCAAACACATCAAGAAGGAAAGAAATTCCACAAATTAACTTTTAACAAGGCATACTTGTTAATGAAATGTATTCCAGGTATCTACTTCATGTAGCTGGTTGAGAGAATGCCAAAAGTGTGCAGAGCTGTCATCAAGGCAAAGGGTGGCTACTTTGAAGAATTTCAAATTGTTTAACACTTTTTTGGTTACTACGTGATTCCATATGTGTTATTTCATAGTTTTGAAGTCTTCACTATTATTCTACAATGTAGAATACAATGTAGAATGTACAATAATTGGGGCGGCAGGGTAGCCTAGTGGTTAGAGCGTTGGACTAGTAACTGGAAGGTTGCAAGTTCAAACCCCTGAGCTGACAAGGTATAAATCTGTTGTTCTGCCCCTGAACAGGCAGTTAACCACTGTTCCTAGGCCGTCATTGAAAATAAGAATTTGTTCTTAACTGACTTGCCTAGTTAAATAAAACAAATGTAGAAAATAGTAATAATGAAGAAAAACCCTGGAATGAGTAGGCGTGTCCAAACTTTTGACTGGTACGGTAGAATGTTCTGTTGCAGAAAGATCTTTGGATAGAGCTCTGTTACCAAAACAACCCACTGTCTAAAAGACATCTTTACTTCTCATTTCTCTGACAAGAAAACACATTCTGACATTGACATTTAATCAAGACCTCTCTGTTAGGTTGTTTGGTTTAGTCCTAGTCTGTTACGTAAGCACAGCTAGTCCATTTTGTGATTCACTCATTCTATAATCCTGACCTTGTTGTTTTGTTCCTTGCTGCAGAACAAAGATGTATATTTTCTTTTGAAGCCTTGGTTATTGTAAGAAATCCATATATTTTCATTGACATTGGTTCCTTGTGTATGTACTAGGTTGTCTCTTTTGATTCGAACACACAGTCAGGAACAGTACTTAGCTATTGACCTTGATTTAGCATTTATGAATGGTCTAAATCAACTCTGACTGCTGGTTCTGAAATAGATTGTTTAGACCAGTCACTCTGAGGCTGTCCCTTAGACCATTGGGGGCCACAGGATTCCGGATTGGAAACGTGCAGTTAACACACTAGGCACAATTTCAAATAAAATAAAATCAAGTTGTAATAGTCACATGCGCCGAATACAAAAGGTGTAGACCTTACAGTGAAATGCTTACTTACGAGCCCCTAGTCAACAATGCAGTTTCAAAGAAATATGGATAAGAATAAGAAATAAAAATAAACAAGTAATTAAAGAGCTGCAGTAAAATAACAATAGCGAGACTATATACAGGGGGGTACAGGTACAGAGTCCATGTGCAGAGCACCGGTTAGTTGAGGTTATATGTACATGTAGGTAGAGTTATTAAAGTGAATATGCATAGATGATAACAATAGAAAGTAGCAACGGTATGAACACAATTTAACTTCTATTCCATGTTGGTTCAACGTAATTTCATTGAACTGACTGAATATAACAAAAGTTGATTCAACCAGCGTGTGCCCAGTGGGAATTGTGCATCTTGAATAAACACTCTGAACACTGGCCCATCCTGGATTGGTTTGTCCATCCAACTGATTGAATGTGTGTATGTTCTCTCCCAGGTGACCAAAGTGTCGGCAGACGGCGAGCAAACAGACGACGATGCTGAGAGAATCCACAAAAGAGCCAAAGACCTGGAACTATTCTTCAAGAACAACCTACTGGCTGCAGAAGGTACAGTACATTTGTCTACATTCATATAACATACGATTCTCCCATAAACTAGCACATCTAAATGACTTTCCTGCTGTACTGCTGCAGAGCACTGATTCAGTGTCGTAATGGCCAGAGCGTCAGGATGTTGTGGAAATCAGTGTCTGGGCTCAGTGCTGTGTCCTCTGCTCTGTGATTAGACGCCATTGTTTTGTAACATTTTCTACTGGGTTGAAATTGGAAGAGGATTCTGTTAATAAAGGGCCTGGTCGGTGTAGAGCGCTAGAGCGGTGTTGCCATGTAAAGGCCTAATTAATGGGGATGGAGGATGGGTTCTGGAGAAGGCGGTACAATCAGAGTGGGCTGGCATGTTGTGGCTCCTCACCGTGGGTGATATGATTAGCATGTCAAATTAGCAGGACCATCCCTGCTACAGTTGAGGTCAGACGTTTACATACACCTTAGCCAAATACGTTTAAACTCAGTTTTTCACAATTCCACAATTTTCATAATCCTAGTAAAAATGCCCTGTCTTAGGTCAGTTAGGATCACCACTTTTATTTTAAGAATGTGAAATGTCAGAATAATAGCAGAGAGAATGATTTATTTCAGCTTTGATTTCTTTCACCACATTCCCAGTGGGTCAGACGTTTACATACCCTCAATTAGTATTTGGTAGCATTGCCTCTAAATTGTTTAACTTGGGTCAAACATTTTGGTTAGTCTCCCACAAGCCTCCCACAATAAGTTGGGTGAATTTTGGCCCATTCCTCCTGACAGAGCTGGTGTAACTGAGTCAGGTTTGTAGGCCTCCTTGCTTGCACACGCTTTTTCAGTTCTGCCCACAAATGTTCTATAGGATTGAGGTCAGGGCTTTGTGATGGCCACTCCAATACCTTGACGTTGTTGTCCTGAAGCCATTTTGCCACAACTTTGAAAGTCCATTTGGAAGATCCATTTGCGACCAAACTTTAACTTCGTGACTGATGTCTTCAGATGTTGCTTCAATATATCCACATCATTTTTCTTTCTCATGATGCTACCTATTTTGTGAAGTGCACCAGTCCCTCCTGCAGCAAAGCACCCCCACAACATGATGCTGCCACCCCCGTGCTTCGGCTTGCAAGCGTCCTCACTTTTCCTCCAAACTTAACGATGGTTGTTATGGCCAAACAGCTCTAATTTTGTTTCGTCAGACCAGAGGACATTTCTCCAAAAAGTACCATCTTTGTCCCCATTTGCAGTTGCAAACTGTAGTCTGGTTTATCTATGGCGGTTTTGGAGCAGTGGCTTCTTCCTTGCTGAGCGGCCTTTCAGGTTATGTCGATATAGGACTTGTTTTACTGTGAATATAGATACTTTTGTACCTGTTTCTTCACAAGGTCCTTTACTGTTGTTCTGGAATTGATTTTTACTTTTCACACCAATGTATCTTCATCTCTAGGAGACAGAACCTGTCTCCTTCCTGAGTGGTATGACGGCTGCGTGGTCACATGGTGTTTATAGTTGCGTACAATTGAATTCAGGCATTTGGAAATTGCTCCCAAGGATGAACCAGACTTGTGGAGGTCTACAAGTTTTTTTCTGAGGTCTTGGCTGATATCTTTTGATTTTCCCATGACGTTAAGCAAAGGGGGACTGAGTTTGAAGGTAGGCCTTGAAATACATCCACAGGTACACCTCCAATTGACTCAAATGATGTCAATTAGCCTATCAGAAGCTTCTAAAGCCATGGCATCCTTTTCTGGAATTTTCCAAGCTGTTTCAAGGCACAGTCAACTTAGTGTATATAAACTTCTGACCCACTGGAATTGTGATACAGTGAATTATAAGTGAAATAATCGGTCTGTAAACAATTGTTGGAAAAATGACTTGTGTCATGTACAAAGTAGATGTCCTAACCGACTAACCGGAAATGTGTGGAGTGGTTGAAAAACGAGTTTTAATGACTTCAACCTAAGTGTATGTAAACCAACTTCAACTATACATGCTACTGCTACAGCAGGTGGGACTCGCACTGACAGAAGCATACGGCACAGACACCCGCATGAGCAGATACACAGACACACATGCACACACATTCAAAGGAATGTACACAAAAACCACATGCACACACAAACACACACACTGTCAAAGGAACGCAAACACACACACACAAACTTTCACTGAACCTCAAACACAGTCTCTAACCCATTAGAGGATTGGACTGGTTCAAATGGGCTATTTACATGTCTACTGATTGTAGGCAATGACTGACTTCAGTGATGCCATCCTCATTTACATAAAAATGGTATTTTCTGAAATATTTCCAAAAAAGAACACACTCAAAGTGGGATGCACAGAGCATGTCTCCCTTGACTTCCTCGCAGAGATTCATGATCACATAGAGTTTCTTGTAAAAGCATTAAGCAGGAGATTGGACTGTTTTTTCATGCTGATGTATTCGTAAAGGAGACAATCTGATTATGCAATCCACCAAACATTTAAGTGTTTAATTGCCTTTGAAACATGCTATGTAATTATTCCGTGCCGGAGTACTTTAATAGGTATATATTTTGTCTTTGTAATCACATTAAGTGTTTACGTTTGAACTGTTCAGGAATGTAGGGAATGCATCCAATTAAGCCTCATTTTCAATTTGATGATTTATATTCAAATTAGAACCCAATTGGAGCAACTTCTCTCTCCGTTTCTTTTGAACTGATTGGGTTTAGATTTCAAAGACCACATTCATTTGATTACAGTACATTGGTCTGCCAAACAGAATTTGAATGTCTTTGAATCAACTTATAAGAAGCCTCCATCGCCATTGAATGGAAAGTAAAAAGTGCTTTTGTTGTGATCCACTTTGTTCTGCCTTGCTTTGAGCAACTCATCTAATCTGGGCCCTCGCTAGCTGCTTCTGTAGCTCATCCCTCTGTGCTCTACGAGCACACACACAAAGGCTTGGCTATACGCAAATAACACACATACGAAGATGAGCTCTTTGCTGATGATGGCGTCTAGTGTAGTGTAGTAATACACACTTCCTGTACTAACTAACTGGCCCTTGGGTGGTTTAGAGGCCAGTGTGGATTTGGCATGTTTTTTTTACGTTAGCAGCATAGCAAACAGACGCACAGCCCTCTCAGATCCTCTCTCTCTCTCTCCCTCTCTCTCTCCCCCCCTCTACCTCTACCTCTCTCTCTCCCTCTCTCTCTCTCTCCCTCTCTCTCTCTCCCCCCTCTCCCCTCTCCCCTCTCCCCTCTCCCTCTCTCTCTCTCGCTCCCCTCTCTCTCTCTCTCTCTCTCTCTCTCTCTCTCTCCCTCTCTCTCTCGCAATTTCCTATCTCCTCTCTCTCTCGCTCTCTCTCTCTTTCCTCTCTCCTCTCTCGCTCTCTCTCTCTTTCCTCTCTCCTCTCTCGCTCTCTCTCTCTTTCCTTTCTCCTCTCTCGCTCTCTCTCTCTCTCCACCTCTCTCTCTCTCTCTGTCTCTCTCTCTCCACCTCTCTCTCTCTCTCTGTCTCTCTTTCCTCTCTCCTCTCTCGCTCTCTCTCTCTCTCCACCTCTCTCTCTCTCTGTCTCTCTCTCTCCACCTCTCTCTCTCTTACTCTGTCTCTAATGGTCATCATGGCAGCAGCAGGATAAAAACCTGGGTTTTGATGAGAGGAGACATGTATCAAACACTGTTTGATTTATAACACATTCTGTTCTCAGCCTTTCAGCTAGAGGTGACAGTGTAGGACAGAGTGTCAGGAGATAGAAAATTGTGCCTTAAGGCAGTGTGTGTGCGTGTTCCTGTGTTCGTGTAAAACTTACAATGTCCTCTATCCTCCAGCTCTGAAAGTCAAGGCTAAAGAGCTGAATGAGACTCTGGGAAGGAATGGAGCTACAGAGAAGAGCCTGAATGAGATGCACCAGGAGATTGAGACCATGGTAGCCGAGCTCCCCAAACACCAGCTGGGAGGAAGAACCACATCTCAGAGGAGGAGTTGGGGTAAGGCCTGACTGGTCAACCCCAGATACCAACCTCTAGTCAACATCAGATCACAGACTATAATGTCAGTCTATTATGGTTCACACAGGGATGGGACTAGTGTATCCAAGCATAGCAGCACACCACAGGAGGTTGGTGGCACCTTAATTGGGGAGGACGGGCTCGTGGTAATGGCTGGAGAGGAATTAGTGTAATGGTATCAAACATGGTTTATATGTGTTTGATGCCATTCCATTTGCTCCGTTCCAGACATTATTATGAGCCGTCCTCACCTCAGCAGCCTCCACTGCAGGACACAGGTCACACCACATATGCAGCACACAGGTCACACCACTCACCTCATATTTTTAGGAAGGTATCCCCTGCTTTGCCTGGGCCACTGTAATCACAGCTAAATTAATGCCGTCATATAGTAAACAAAGAGGTGATCTATTTAAAAACATATTTGTGTACTGTAGTAATTTTTTCATTTGCATATTTATTGATTCACTGTTTTTAAAAATATTATACAAATAATTTTGCGGCCAAGCAAATCTCAACTGAATGAAGGAAGTTTACTTTTCTTATGTGAAACCTTAATGAGCTAATTAAAAGTTGCCTGAGGTGTGTGTGTGAGGAATATTATTAATTCTAATCAAACCAGTTTACTCATGTTTCCTTCTGGCTGAGGCCTGGATGAGTCATGCAAAAAGAAAGAGGGACATCTAGTGGCTGGTCTGATCCACAAATGAAGGAGAAGAAGAAAGAAAGGAGAGAGAAAGAACATGTTCCTCTCCTCCTCACGCTATACAGTACTCTGATCTTCCCCTTTCTCTTTCCCCATCACTCTCTCTTTATCTCTCTCTTTTTCTCCACCCCATTCTCTTTCCCTCTCTTCTTCCCTCTCTCTTTCTCTCTCCCTCTCTCCCTTCCTTCTCATTCCACCCCTCCACTCTCGCTCCCCAGACTGGCAGAGGCCCTGTACCAGAAGGTGAAGCTTCTCTTTGGGGACCCCCACCAGGCTACGGAGGACCTGAAGGCCGAGGTGACAGAGAAGGGTGACCACTGGGCCAAACTGGACGAGGCCCAGGCCCTGCTGAAGGATGCCCAGGGGAAGAGCAGGGAGGTTGGGGCCCTGTCTGGACAGAACCAGTGCAACCTCACTGCCCTGGAGGTAGGCAGCTTGTACACACACACACACACACACACACACACACACACACACACACACACACACACACACACACACACACACACACACACACACACACACACACACACACACACACACACGCAACCATACACCTCCCATTTCACCCTTTTGATAATGGGTAGTGGTGTCTATTCACAGTTATGGTATATACACCGTTTTGTGTTGTAGTTTTTGTAAAGTTAGTTGGGCTGATTGTGTTCTCTGGTCTGCTTGCAGAGACAGAGGGATTCTTTGAGCTCAGTGAAGAAAGGAACTGAAGACTTGCTGGAAGACAGAGAGCGCATTCTGGCTGAAGCCAACGGGCTCTCAGACAACATCAATAAGGAGATTGAGGTAGTCTCTAGACACCACACACACACACACACACACACACACATCTTAAACTCAGGCCTGTCAAACCCCCGTCATTGGGAGAGGAAGACACACTTTTATTCTGTTGGAATGCTTTCATGATGTCAGACAGATGTTGCCTGGAGCACTATTGGACTTGACCTTTTCCCGACCGGGCCTTTATTTGTACATATGTCCCACCTGCATCAAGCCAGGGGTTCAGCTTCATCTCTCTCCCTCTTTCTTTCTCTCTCTTTCTGTTAGTTTTTCTGTCTGTCTGTGTTGCTCTCCTGCTCTATTTGTCTTTCTGTCTGTCTGTCTCTCTCTTTCTCTTCTTCTTTCTCTCTCTTCTGTGTAGGATCTGGAGGAGATGGAGCGTGAGCTGGGTCCTCTGCATGAGCACCTGGACTACAGGGTGAGTCGTCTGACTAAGGGCCCGAGTGACAACACCCTGACTGATCTGCTGCAGGACGCTGAGAACCATGCTGCCCAGCTCAACGAGTCCTCTGGCATCCTGGACAGGTACGGGACAGGCAGACAGACACACAGACAGACACACATACATCAGACATGTAGTACTTTTGTTTGCTGTACCTCTGTTATAATCGGGGCGGCAGGGTAGCCTAGTGGTTAGAGTGTTGGACTAGTAACCGAAAAGTTGCAAGTTCAAATTCCTGAGCTGACAAGGTACAAATCTGTCGTTCTGCCCCTGAACAGGCAGTTAACCCACTGTTCCTAGGCCGTCATTGAAAATAAGAATTTGTTCTTAAGTGACTTGCCTAGTTAAATAAAGGTAAATAAAATGCCACGGCAGCGTTCAACGCATACAACAACATCATCGAGGAGGCGGATAAAGAGGCAAAGCAGGCCAGGGCACACGGGACAGAGGCCCTTCAGCTGATGAGTGCATACACACATCACACCTTTACCCTGTGTGTGCGTTGATTCAAAGAGGACCTCTGTCTCTAATGTGCTGAGCAGCAGAGATTTGGCGTTCAAACGTTTTTGCATTTCCTTATTCACTTCCATTTGTCACGCTGTAGAGATCAAAGTCCCAGTGCTGTCGTCCTTATTATCGTGACTCGCCCTCCTGCAGCAGGAGCCAGCGGAGGTGAAGAGAAACCTTTTCCCCCTCTCTTTCTTCTTCTCTTCTTCTCTCTAAAGGAGAGAGGGAGAGGCTCAGAAGTCTGAGTGGGAACATTGGTCCCCTCTGTGGAAAATCTCCTCAGCCCGTGTGTCCTCTGTTCAAAAACACAGCTTTAATACTCCACACATTATTACTGTAATACAATGTTGGAAAAGACTACGGTCGTTTTCCAAACTGTGTTTCTATTTTTTTATTAATTGATGTACTTTAATATATTCAGTTATGATGAATACTCTAAGAAACAGAACCGTATTTACCTGGGGTTCTCTATGAGGAATATCAATCAGCATTTGTCCTGTACATTGTGTACTACCCAGGGGTACATAGTACCACTGTATGTTTGTTTGTATGTACGTAGTACCACTGTATGTTTGTATGTACATAGTACCACTGTATGTTAGTATGGACGTAGTACCACTGTATGTTAGTATGGACGTAGTACCACTGTATGTTTGTTTGTATGTACGTAGTACCACTGCATGTTTGTATGGACGTAGTACCACTGTATGTTTGTTTGTATGGACGTAGTACCACTGTATGTTTGTTTGTATGGACGTAGTACCACTGTATGTGTGTATGGACGTAGTACCACTGTATGTTTGTATGGACGTAGTACCACTGTATGTTTGTTTGTATGTACGTAGTACCACTGTATGTTTGTATGGACGTAGTACCACTGTATGTTCGTATGGACGTAGTACCACTGTATGTTTGTATGGACGTAGTACCACTGTATGTTTGTTTGTATGTACGTAGTACCACTGTATGTTAGTATGGACGTAGTACCACTGTATGTTTGTATGGACGTAGTACCACTGTATGTTTGTATGGACGTAGTACCACTGTATGTTTGTATGGACGTAGTACCACTGTATGTTTGTATGGACGTAGTACCACTGTATGTTTGTATGGACATAGTACCACTGTATGTTTGTATGTACGTAGTACCACTGTATGTTTGTATGGACGTAGTACCACTGTATGTATGTTAGTATGGACATATTACCACTGCATGTTTGTATGGATGTAGTACCACTGTATGTTTGTATGGACGTAGTACCACTGTATGTTTGTATGGACGTAGTACCACTGTATGTTTCTTCCGTCACTGTTGAATGCATTATTCTGATAATCACACTTACATTCTTGGTGCACACACACACACACACACACACACACACGCACACACACACACACGCACACACACACGCACAAACACGCATCCACACACACACACGCACACACGTGCACACACACACACACGCACACACGTGCACACACGCACACACGCACACACACACACACACACGCACACACGCACACACACACACACACGCACACACACACACACGCACACACACACGCACACACACGCATCCACACACACACACACATACACACACACACAGGCCTCAGGACCAAAAGGTTCTTTGAAGAATAACGCCAAGAACTCTGTTCAGAGGAGCATTCAACTGTGGAACGAAGCCAATAAGTTAAGGAGCAATGTGAACGGTAAACTCAGTCCCCCCCATACAACACCCACCAACTGTGATGATAAACGGCAGAAATATTTCAAAGAACTGTATTTTCTGAGGACTGTTTGCTAAACAAGCGGAGGGTGCGGTCTTTGTTCAGAGACCGCAGAGAGTGTGGGCAGTCTCCAGGGCCGGGTGACAGCTGGTGGCTTGAAGAATCAAATCAAATCAAATTTATTGGTCACATACACATGGTTAGCAGATGTTAATGCGAGTGTAGAGAAATGCTTGTGCTTCTAGTTCCGACAATGCAGTAATAACCAACGAGTAATCTAACCTAACAATTCCACAACTACTACCTTATACACACAAGTGTAAAGGGATAAAGAATATGTACATAAAGATATGAATGAGTGATGGTACAGAACGGCATAGGCAAGATGCAGTAGATACTATCGAGTGCAGTATATACATATGAGATGAGTAATGTAGGGTATGTAAACAAAGTGGCATGGTTTAAAATGGCTAGTGATACATGTATTACATAAAGCTGCAGTAGATGATATAGAGTACAGTATATTCGTATATGATGAATAATGTAGGGTATTTAAACATTATATTACAGTTTTTTCCAACTGCTTACACACAAAATCTTTTCATGTCACACGATTTTTGAAACCTCTCACTCAATGTGCAAAACTACACATCAAATATCCAAAACCATAAGCTATTTCTCAGCCTTTGACTCAGTTGTCAATTGCATAAAACACAAAAATCTAACAGGAAGTGACTTGCTTTCCTTTTCCAAACACAACCAATCAAAATGCTGCACTTATTCACCAGGTCACACACACACTCCTCACATGTGCAAACACTAATAGCTGAACTGATCACTAACCAATCACTGCTTTACTGTAGTATAGGCCTATAAATAGGTCAAAGGTCAGATTACCTGTTTTGAACAATGGATGCCAACAATGGACAGAGAGCAAGAGGCAGGGGGGGGGGGGGGGGGAGGACGAGGGCAAAGAAGAGAAGGAAGGAGAGGCATCTCTAATGAGATTAGGGCAAAATTTGTTGATCATGTGATCAACCACGGTTTGACCATGAGTCGATTTGAGTCGATTTACAGTGGCGTCCATAATTCGAACCTTCAGAAATGAGAACAGGTATGCAACTATCTAATGACTATTTTAGCATTACAGTAATGTACTGTAAAATACCTATGACTGCATAGTATTGCATAAACATTTGTAACTCTAAGCCATCCATTTACTGCACTGCATTGAATGAATGAGATTGGTTATCATGCTGTACTACTTTTTGTTGTACTTTGTTTACAGTTCCTATGCTGAACACATACTGTGTTTGAATTCTGTACAGAGTGGAAAGGCAAAGACATCATGGAGGACGAGGACACTTGTTTACAGATGTACAAGAGACTGCAATTATAAATATGGTCTATGTGGGGACAAATCAAATCAAATTTTATTTGTCACATACACATGGTTAGCAGATGTTAATGCGAGTGTAGCGAAATGCTTGTGCATCTAGTTCCGACAATGCAGTAATAACGAACAAGTAATCTAACTAACAATTCCCAAAAAACTACTGTCTTATACACAGTGTAAGGGGATAAGGAATATGTACATAAGGATATATGAATGAGTGATGGTACAAAGCAGCATAGGCAAGATACAGTAGATGACATCGAGTACAGTATAACATATGAGATGAGTATGTAAACAAAGTGGCATAGTTAAAGTGGCTAGTGATACATGTATTACACAATTCCCATTATTAAAGTGGCTGGAGTTGAGTCAGTGTCATTGACAGTGTGTTGGCAGCAGCCACTCAATGTTAGTGGTGGCTGTTTAACAGTCTGATGGCCTTGAGATAGAAGCTGTTTTTCAGTCTCTCGGTCCCAGCTTTGATGCACCTGTACTGACCTCGCCTTCTGGATGACAGCGGGGTGAACAGGCAGTGGCTCGGGTGGTTGATGTCCTTGATGATCTTTATGGCCTTCCTGTAGCATCGGGTGGTGTAGGTGTCCTGGAGGGCAGGTATTTTGCCCCCGGTGATGCGTTGTGCAGACCTCACTACCCTCTGGATAGCCTTACGGTTGAGGGCGGTGCAGTTGCCATACCAGGCGGTGATACACCCCGCCAGGATGCTCTCGATTGTGCATCTGTAGAAGTTTGTGAGTGCTTTTGGTGACAAGCCGAATTTCTTCAGCCTCCTGAGGTTGAAGAGGCGCTGCTGCGCCTTCTTCACGATGCTGTCTGTGTGAGTGGACCAATTCAGTTTGTCTGTGATGTGTATGCCAAGGAACTTAAAACTTGCTACCCTCTCCACTACTGTTCCATCGATGTGGATAGGGGGGTGTTCCCTCTGCTGTTTCCTGAAGTCCACAATCATCTCCTTAGTTTTGTTGACATTGAGTGTGAGGTTATTTTCCTGACACCACACTCCGAGGGCCCTCACCTCCTCCCTGTAGGCCGTCTCGTCGTTGTTGGTAATCAAGCCTACCACTGTTGTGTCGTCCGCAAACTTGATGATTGAGTTGGAGGCGTGCGTGGCCACGCAGTCGTGGGTAAACAGGGAGTACAGGAGAGGGCTCAGAACGCACCCTTGTGGGGCCCCAGTGTTGAGGATCAGAGGGGTGGAGATGTTGTTGCCTACCCTCACCACCTGGGGGCGGCCCGTCAGGAAGTCCAGTACCCAGTTGCACAGGGCGGGGTCGAGACCCAGGGTCTCGAGCTTGATGACGAGCTTGGAGGGTACTATGGTGTTGAATGCCGAGCTGTAGTCGATGAACAGCATTCTCACATAGGTATTCCTCTTGTCCAGATGGGTTAGGGCAGTGTGCAGTGTGGTTGAGATTGCATCGTCTGTGGACCTATTTGGGCGGTAAGCAAATTGGAGTGGGTCTA
This sequence comes from Oncorhynchus kisutch, assembly GCF_002021735.2. Lineage (NCBI taxonomy): Eukaryota > Metazoa > Chordata > Actinopteri > Salmoniformes > Salmonidae > Oncorhynchus > Oncorhynchus kisutch. The sequence continues at coordinate 21,430,349 of NC_034185.2, forward strand.
GGGTGTCAGGTAGGGTGGAGGTGATATGGTCCTTGACTAGTCTCTCAAAGCACTTCATGATGACGGATGTGAGTGCTACGGGGCGGTAGTCGTTGCCTCTGTCCAAGGTTGGATACGCCATGCTAGGAGATTATTCCCTCGATGTTTGGCAAGAGAAAACCTATCTTGTGATGTGGATGAAGTATCGTGGCCAGACTCAGGCTGGAGAAGAGATGAAGCGTAGCTTAGCCCTGGTGACTGACCCCCCCCCCCCCCCTACCAATTCCTGTACTGCCCCCTTGGGACGCCACACACACAATTGTGTTCTTTACTGTATTCTAAAGAATATACTTTTGGTTTACATATGTTTATGGTTTTGTTGTATGCTACTGTATACAACAGTAATGTTTGGCCAAATAAATATTTTCTGTTTCTACATTGCATTGGTGTTTACAGTGTACTTGTTACTCCTCTCAGCCGATTACTTTCACTGTAGAACATTGTATTGAAATGTAGATATAAGCCTATGAAAGACCAAAGAGCTTTAGATTTAGAACAACAGTGTTTACATGGTATATCCAAAAATGTCCTTTTATGAAAGCAGTGTTTGTCATTTGATGCAAATGCTTCATTCTGACATATGTTTATGTAATTTTGAATGCAGTGTTACATTTTGAAGGAGATGTGAGGCATTTTGCATTTTGTGTGTGCAGTTTTGGGATTTGTGTGTAGAGATTTGAAAAAAAAGGAGACCGTTTTGAAAAAGTGTGTAAGCAGTTGGAAAAAACTGTAAGTAGCATTGTTTAAAGTGGCTAGTTATATATTTTACATCAATTTCCATCAATTCCCATTATTAAAGTGGCTGGAGTTGAGTCAGTTTGTTGGCAGCAGCCACTCAATGTTAGGGCTTGCTGAAAGATCTCGACAGTACATTAGGGAAGCTGAATGCAATCCCCAATGGTAAGCACACAAACAACACTATAAAATGCCTTTTGTTTTAAAGGAAGAAGTTAAATATTTCTCATTGATGTTGCTGGAGAAATGTATCAGGCTGAGCCCAGGATGTGGGACCAGAGCGGATGGATAGTAGTATAGTGGTGTAGGTATTGGATTAGGGGACATCCTCAAATCAAATAACATTTTAATGGTCACATACCTGTATACGTGTTTAACAGATGTTATTGGTCACATACCTGTATATGTGTTTAACAGATGTTATTGGTCACATACCTGTATATGTGTTTAACAGATGTTATTGGTCACATACCTGTATATGTGTTTAACAGATGTTATTGGTCACATACCTGTATACGTGTTTAACAGATGTTATTGGTCACATACCTGTATATGTGTTTAGCAGATGTTATTGGTCACATACCTGTATACGTGTTTAACAGATGTTATTGGTCACATACCTGTATATGTGTTTAACAGATGTTATTGGTCACATACCTGTATATGTGTTTAACAGATGTTATTGGTCACATACCTGTATACGTGTTTAACAGATGTTATTGGTCACATACCTGTATATGTGTTTAACAGATGTTATTGGTCACATACCTGTATATGTGTTTAACAGATGTTATTGGTCACATACCTGTATATGTGTTTAACAGATGTTATTGGTCACATACCTGTATATGTGTTTAATTAACAGATGTTATTGGTCACATACCTGTATATGTGTTTAATTAACAGATGTTATTGGTCACATACCTGTATATGTGTTTAATTAACAGATGTTATTGGTCACATACCTGTATATGTGTTTAATTAACAGATGTTATTGGTCACATACCTGTATATGTGTTTAACAGATGTTATTGGTCACATACCTGTATACGTGTTTAACAGATGTTATTGGTCACATACCTGTATATGTGTTTAACAGATGTTATTGGTCACATACCTGTATACGTGTTTAACAGATGTAATTGGTCACATACCTGTATATGTGTTTAACAGATGTTATTGGTCACATACCTGTATATGTGTTTAGCAGATGTTAAGTGATTAAGATGCCGCCATCTCTCCGCTGATCTCTGACTAATAGGCCTGGCTCACAGAAAGCAGTGGCTGTGAACGTGCTACAGTAGTTAATAAGGAAGAGTGAAGTTTTTAGACTGATGTCTCTTCCCTGTGTGTGTGTGTGTTTGTGTGTGTGTGTGTGTGTGTGTGTGTGTGTGTGTCCTTACGTGCGTTGTGGTGGCTAATTTCTCCATTACCAAATGAGGAGAGTTACAAACTTCACACACATCAGAGTTATACTTGAACTACATCTTTAATAATAAGAGCTTTGCATTAGCAATGACTTTCAACGATTCGCCATTTCTAATGAACCGTTGATAGTGACAACACAAAAGTACAAAGATCTTTTATAGCCAAGATACACCCCTCTCAACCTACATGATGAACCACAGACCTTCAGGAACAGTCCACAAAGGAAGACTTTATAATGAGAAAGGAGTATCCCTTAGCCAGATAGCATTCGCTATAAATTATCATTCAGTTTGGTCCCTAAGACGAGGTTCTAATCTCGTTCCTGGTACTTCATAGCACAAAAACATTACCTTATGTTATCTGGAATGCTTTTTAGGTTTTATCACCCAAAGACATCGTAAATCTCCTCTGTCAGTGTTATCTCATAGAGGCCCATCCTCAGTAGAACACACACACAATAGTTAACAGAATACTTTATTCTGTCCAATAAAACAACCATTATAATGCAATACAAGCACTATAACATAATCTTGCAATTTTCCACGACAGCGTGTGTTTGTTCGTGCTTGTGTGTGTGTTTCTGCCTGCCTGTGTGGGTGTGTGCTTGCGTGTGTGTCTGCTTCTGCATGTGTGTGTGTGCGCATGTGAGTGCCCGTGTGTGTCTATCAGTCCATGCAGCGAGGCCCAAGGTGAAGGACCTGAAAGACAAGGCAGACAGACGGCTGGAGAAACTGAAGCCCGTCCAGGAGCTACCGGACAACCTGTAAATCCCTGTAAATCCCTCCACCCAGCTTTACCCTGTGGTTCACATGCATTGCCACCGTTTGAGTGAAGGCTCTGTTCAAAAAAGAAAAATTAAATCAATGTCAAGGCTTTTTTTAAATGTATTTTTTTTTACAAAAGTGTAAAATAACAAATTGTTTCTCTTGCCTCTAAAGGTTCTTGTATTTTACTTCTGTCACTACACAATTGTGTTTTTTTCCTGAGTGTTCCTTGGGCCTTTTCATTGCTATTAGCTTGTGAGCATCGTAGAGCAAAACATATCAGTGTTCCTGAGAGTCTAACATTTTCAGAATGGGAACATAACAGTTTGTAGCTAAAATCGGTCAGATTTTACAGCATACAATCATTGCTTTGCAGACGTTACAAACACTGCTGTAGCTCAGCTTCCGTCCACCTCACAGACTAATAGCGGGCATCTACGGATTCAGTGGAAATAGACACATCCAATAGAAGATCCCTGATCGTTCCTTGGGCTTTTTAAGTGCTCTCTGTCTGGTGATCCATGTGATGTCTCTCTCCACAGATTAAAGTGTCTGTGTCCTCCGGGGGAGACTGTGTCCGTGCATATGGACCAGAAATCAAGAAGGGTCGCTACAACACCATCAGTGTGAATGTGAAGACCACCTCCCCTGATAACCGACTCTTCTACCTGAGTCAGAGGACACAGCACCACACTGGGATGTTAGTCACCTCTGTGTGTGTGTGTGTGTGTGTGTGTGTGTGTGTGTGTGTGTGTGTGTGTGTGTGTGTGTGTGTGTGTGTGTGTGTGTGTGTGTGTGTGTGTGTGTGTGTGTGTGTGTGTGTGTGTGTGTGTGTGTGTGTGTGTGTGTGTGTGTGTGTGTGTGTGTGTGTGTGTGGATACAATCCCCCAGTAAATCACTGAACCATAATAAGGGAAACCACAGGGCAACAAATAATGTGTGTGAAACGTAACATATTAGGGCCATTTAGTGTTTATGTTTGGCTCATCTCTATTCTGGGATGTGTAATGTGTTGTTGGCCAATTCATTTCAAATCATTCCACCAGTGGTTACTTCCCAACATACTAGATAAATACCAATTATCTTAAAGTCAGAGAGAAAATAATAAAAGGTTACTTGTTTCCCTGTGTGATCCCCAGGAGAGAGTAGGTGATATTGCCTCTATATACTGCAACAGCAACCACAGCAACCACAGCAATTAGCCGCCAGTTCAAACCGGACTATTTCATCTGTCTTCATCACTGATTTCCCTGGGGAAATCACACTGCTGTTGTTCATCTCTTGATTTGCCTGTGATTCTTCCTCATTATCTTATTCTAATGTGTCCTGCTCTGTTCTCCTGCACTGTGCTACCTACACTACACTACAGCAACCAAGAGAGACAGAATAATAATGGACCTGTAATGTTATCAGATAGGAGATTGCAGTGCTGCATCTTATTGGCTCATCATCTGTCTGCCTCTAGATTGACTTCCTGGCAATTGAGATGTGTAAGGGCAAGGTCAACTTCCTGTGGGATGTGGGCTCCGGAGTGGGTAACGTGGAGTACCCTGACACGGCTATAAACTATGGCAACTGGCATCGCAGCGAGGCCTCACGGTAGAATACCACTGTTATTAATTTTCTATACCAGATATTTTTCAGAGCAAAGATGATACAGGGATAGAGAGATTTGTCTATCAGTTTACTTATTAATTAATTCATATTTTAGCATTGATTGTGCCAGGTAAGCTTCTTATTCAAAAATCAGACTTCTCGTCTGATCATTTCTGTTTTGGTCCCAGGAATGGCATTAATGGCACCATCTCTGTCCATGCACTGGAGGGTCCCAGAGCTGGCATCGTGCCCACCTCTAAGAGTGGCACCTCCCCTGAAGGCTATACGATCCTGGATGTGGACCAGAATGCCTAGCTGTTTGTCGGTGGCATATTGGGCAGTGTGAAGGTAGCTGATATCACTTTGTCATACAGTAGTTTATCCCGGAGCCATTTAGACATTTTTACCCGTTTCTATTTTGGTAGATGCAATGGTATTCACTATGTGTTTCGTTTTTTGTCCTGTAGAAAGTGGTCAAAACCACTACTCTCTCCCGGTATATGAGAGTGACATACCTGGACAACAAACCTATCGGCCTGTGGAACTGTAGTTTAAGAACATTTCCCTCAAGTTGATGTTTCTAGAGCCTGTGTATTTTAAAGAACATTTCCCTCAAGTTGATGATTTTAGAGCCTTTGTAGCTTCATCAAATCAAATCAAATGTTATTTGTCACATGTGCCGAATACAACAGGTGTAGTAGACCTTACAGTGAAATGATTACTTACAAGCCCTTTAACCAACAATGCAGTTTTAAGAAAAATACAAAAAAACTAAGAAATGAAAGTAACAAATAAGTAAAGATCAGCAGTAAAATAACAATAGCGAGGCTATATACAGGGGGTACCAGTACAGAGTCAATGTGCGTGGGCACCGGTTAGTCGAGGTAATTGAGGTAATATGTACATGTAGGTAGAGTTATTAAAGTGACTATGCCTAGATAATAAACAGAGAGTAGCAGCGGCGTAAAAGGGGGGCATTGCAAATAGTTTGGGTAGCCATTTGATTAGCTGTTCAGGAGTCTTATGGATTGGGCGTAGAAGCTGTTTAGAAGCCTCTTGGACCTATACTTGGCGCTCCGGTACCGCTTGCCGTGCAGTAGCAGAGAGAACAGTCTATGACTATGGTGGCTGGAGTCTTTGACAATTTTTAGGGCCTTCCTCTGACACCACCTGGTATAGAGATTCTGGATGGGAGGAAGCTTGGCCCCAGTGATGTACTGGGCCGTACGAACTACCCTCTGTAGTGCCTTGTGGTCGGAGGCCGAGTAGTTGCCATATCAGGCAGTGGCGCAACCTATCAGGATGCTCTAGATGAGGCATGTGTAGAGCTTTTTGAGGATCTGAGGACCCATGACAAACCTTTTCAGTTCCCTGAGGGGGAATAGATTTTGTCGTGCCCTCTTCACGACTGTCTTGGTGTGCTTGGACAATGTTACTTCGTTGGTGATGTGGAGAATAAGCAACATGAAGCTCTCAACCTGCTCCACTACAGCCCCGTCAATGAGAGTGGGGCATGCTCGGTCCTCCTTTTCCTGCAGTCCACAATCAATCTCTTGTCTTGATTACGTTGAGGGAGAGGTTGTTGTCCTGGCACCACACGGCCAGGTCTCTGACCTCCTCCCTATAGGCTATCTCGTTGTCGGTGATCAGGCCTACCACTGTTGTGTCATCAGCAAACTTAATGATGGTGTTGGAGTCGTGCCTGGCCATGCAGTCATGAGTGAACAGGGAATGCTGAGCTGTAGTCAATGAATAGCATTCTCACATAGGTGTTCCTTTTGTCCAGGTGTGAAAGGGCAAAGTGGAGTGCAATCTGTGGATCTGTTGGGGAGGTATGCAAATTGGTATGGGTCTAGGGTTTCTGGGATAATGGTGATGATGTGAGCCATGACCAGCCTGTCGTAGCACTTCATGGCTACAGACGTGAGTGCTACGGGTTGGTAGTAATTTAGGCAGGTTACCTTACTGTTCTTGGGCACAGAGACCACTATGGTGGTCTGCTTGAAACATGTTGGTACAGACTCAGACAGGGAGAGGGTGAAAATGTTAGTGAAGACACTTGCCAGATGGTCAGCGCATGCTCGGAGTACACGTCCTGGTAATCCATCTGGCCCTGCGGCCTTGTGAATGTTGACCTGTTTAAAGGTCTTACTCACATCGGGTGCGGAGAGCGTGATCACACAGTCATCTGGAACAGCTGATGCTCTCATGCATGTTTCAGTGTTATTTGCCTCGAAGCGAGCATAGAAGTAATTTAGCTCGTCTGGTAGGCTCGTGTCACTGGGCAGCTCGCAGCTGTGCTTCGCTTTGTAGTCTGTAATAGTATGCAAGCCCTGCCACAACCGACATGCACCGGAACCGGTGTAGTACAATTCGATCTTAGCCCTGTATTGACGCTTTGCCTGTTTTATGGTTCGTCGGAGGGCATAGGGATTTCTTATTCATTTCCGGGTTAGAGTCCCGCTCCTTGAAAGCGGCAGCTCTACCCTTTAGCTCAGTGTGGATGTTGCCTGTAATCCATGGCTTCTGGTTGGGGTATGTACGTACACTCACTGTGGGGACGACATCATCGATGCACTTATTGATGATGCCAGTGACTGATGTGATGTACTCCTCAATGCCATCGGAAGAATCCCGGAATATATTCCAGTCTGTGATAGCAAAACAGTCCTGTAGCTTACTATCTGCTTCATCTGACCACTTTTTTATTGACCGAGTCAGTGGTGCTTCCTGCTTTAGTTTTTGCTTGTAAGCAGGAATCAGGAGGATATAATTATGGTCAGATTTGCCAAATGGAGAATATTGTTGAACAAGCAAGTAATACCTTACCCTTGTTAGTTTCCTCCCACCCCCGCTACGGTGGCCATCGTGGACATATACTCCAATGAAGAGGAGAAGCTGGTGCTGTCATCTCAAGGCTCTGCCACTGGGCTCAACCTCAAAGAAGATGAGAGGATTTACTTTGGTGGTTTGCCAACCATTGGAAATTATAGGTATTTCCTGTACTCTTTAGGAGGTCAATCACCTCCACAGTAGGGCCTAATAATAGTTTAACAAAATTACACACACACACACACACACTCTGTGTCTGGAACTCTGTGTCTACATACTGAACACTACCTTTGATCATCAATCTCACTTGGGTTAACATGTGTAAAGGTCTGTAAGAAATCCCAATATGGTCATTTGGAACTTTCTTCAACTAAAGTACACCTCGGAAAGCTTTTCTTTACACCTCTGCTCCGTGTTTTGCTCAGACACTCAGTACTATACAGTCTGTTACTGTTTGTTCCTGTTCTTCTCATATTGTCACGTTTGGCCATGAAAGTTGAGGGTTGACAAGGCATATAGCCAGATTAACAGACAGACAGACAAAGATTTGAGTTTCCATTAGAACACCTCTGTCTGCTCCCGGACCTTGAGTCAGTGTCACAGTGTCATTGTCGCTGGTATGCTTACTTAGCTCATTGTAAATAAGAATTTGTTCTTAACTGACTTGCCTAGTTAAATATATAAAAAAAAAAAAACGTTTTTATACATATATATATATTGTAGATGCTTTAATGCAATATATGCTGGCCAAATTGCAATTGAGACAACTCTCTCTTCTATTTACAGGTCAGAGGTTACCAAGAAGAGGTATGCTGGCTGTATGAGAGACATTGAGGTGAACAGAACCCCCTGTAACCTGCTGAGCAGCTCCGACTACACCGGCCTGACCAAAGGCTGCTCTGTAGAGGTCAGTTTAGCACGTCTTCTCTTTCATCTCCCTCTTTTTTTCATCACCCCTTTAATTATTCAGAGGTACAGGCACACTCATGAAATATGGTCAAACATTTTGCGAAAAAAAACAAGAATAATAAAAACGAGTGGGGAATATAAATAACAGAGAAATCGCTGCTTCTGAAATAGTTATTTTAGTTAGGGGAGAATAGTTATACACACATTCACACCACAGACACAGAATGTAAAAGAGTGTAGCAAAGAATTGAGTGGGAGAAGTCATTTTTAATTTAGCAATGGCTGGTTTGTACGTCTCAGTTGTGTTCAGTTGTGTTTGTAAAATGTTTGCAAGATTTCACACTCACTTCAGTAGGCCTACATCCATTTCTTGTTGACCCTGTGTCAATGCCTGATGATGCATCTGAAAATGCATACTGTGCTAATAAACTCTACTCTAACAGACAAGGTTTATTATTATGTTCGATATAACTCTGAAATTGATATGGACATTATAAACAAAACAACACAACGTTATACTATATTGTTCTATTATACAGTATTCAGATTATAAAAAGAACTCTGCCAATTACGGATGACTTTCAAATGATTGTGCTGTGAATGAACATCATGACTGGTCTCTCTCTCACCAACAGAACCTCCATACAGTGAGCTTCTCCAAGCCAGGCCACGTGGAACTGAAGTCCATGTCCTTTGACGCTGGTACGGAGATCAGCCTGTCCTTCGCAACCAAGAGTGACAAGGGCATCATCCTGTTTGGCAGTGGGGGCACCAATGGGACCAGCTCCCAGTTCCAACTCCCCAAGAGGAGACACAGGCAGTCTGGGGAGGTAAGGGGATGTGGATGAGACACACACATGCATACACGCATATACACACACATACACTCCTCGTACACACACATATACATATACTGTACACACGCACACACGCACACACACACACACACACACACACACACACACACACACACACACACACACACACACACACACACACACACACACACACACACACACACACACACACACACACACACACACACACACACACACACACACACACACACACGCACACACACATAATCACTCACTTCAGTGTTACAGCTATCAAAGCATGCTAACACAGCACTAAGTCCTCTATAATGTCACTTCCTTGTTCTTTATGTCATTGGATCCTATTACCCAGTAGAACTGGAATGGCTGTTGGAGGTGTTTCTTGGTTCCTGTAATTGAATAAGGAGCACTGTGCTGTCTGGCTGAGTTGCTTTGAAAAACTAACAGCACATTGATAATCAACTCCTGCTGTGTGCGAGGCTCCTTATTAAACTAACTATAAAAGAGATGAATTGCCTGTGAGGTTTAATGATTATACTTTCACCCGACAGCAAACAAAAATTGATAATCTTTCACAGAGGGCTAAAGGCTGGGAGATTTGCGATGACAGTTTTGATTAAAATATGACTTTCTATGTCTCTGTTAGGGCACCCTTCATCTCTCTCTCCATCTCTCCTTCTCTTCATCTGCAGACCACCACATCAATTAGTGCCTGTGGCTGCAGGAAATGATAGTGGGTTTAACCTCTAACATTCTCCCTGCAAGTGTCGTTAGTAAGAAATACATTATACAACAGTCCTCTGATGGATCACGTCCAATTTAACGATGACCCTTGGTAAAGGTCCAGACCGTCACCTTTAAAAATCATTAGACCTAGTAAATTAAGTGAGTGTCATTTCGAATGAGTACATGTCGGCCTCATCTGTCTCTCTGTCCTCGTCGTTCATTCTGTCAATTTGCGCAGGGTACAGGAGGAACGCGTGCTGAATCAGACCATAGTTATTGTAGCAGTAGCACTTCCCCTCACTCTCCCTCACTCTCCCTCACTCGCCCCAGGCAAACTCCCTCTGTGCATGCTAGTCTGCAATTCCAACGCTGTGGTGGGATGTGCTCACCATCTCGCTGGACTGATTACAGAGAATTTAATCATAACAAGAGGCACTTAAATCTATCTACTTCTCGTCTAGTATGTTTCAGAGAGGGCTGCGCTTTCTTTGAAGCTCTGCCCAAACAGAATCCAATCAAGGCGTGTAGAGAAATGGAGGACTTACATAAATGCTACAGGCCCTCAGGGTTGAAAAGCATATCGGTATGCAATTATGTAAAGTTGACTTCCTTTTCTCAAAGTATCTGAGGTTTCATCATTATTGAACAGATTTTTCTTAATGTTTCTGGGCATAAAGTTCTTATTGTCTTTGAACATTCAAGGCTCCATATTGTATGAAGCCTGTCCTGACTTGCTCCATATTGTATGAAGCCTGTCCTGACTTGCTCCATATTGTATGAAGCCTGTCCTGACTTGCTCCAGATTGTATGAAGCCTGTCCTGACTTGCTCTATATTGTATGAAGCCTGTCCTGACTTGCTCCAGATTGTATGAAGCCTGTCCTGACTTGCTCCATATTGTATGAAGCCTGTCCTGACTTGCTTCATATTGTATGAAGCCTGTCCTGACTTGCTCCAGATTGTGTCTTCTAACCAATGGTTTTATGCACTGAGTGTGTTTATGTATTGATTATCTGTATAACCCTGTGTCCCTGGTCATTTAGATTGGGTGGTCCCGCCTCACGCACCCTCTCTTCTCCACTGCCTCCTGCAGCCCTTCCTGGCTGTGTTGCTGAACAAGGGGGCCCTGGAGGTGCTAGTGTTTACAGGCAGCCACAGCCCACTTCAAGGTGGTCCGCAAGCCTGACCAGGGCATCCTGCATGACGGGAGAGAACACACCCTGCGCATTGAGAGATTGGGCAGCAGGTAAGATCACACACACACACACACACACACACACACACACACACACACACACACACACACACACACACACACACACACACACACACACACACACACACACACACACACACACACTGAATAGCCTCATATTGCACAATAACTTGTGTCTTAATGAACTAGTTTCAAGCCATTCTTTTTTAGATGGCTCAAAATGTCTCACTGTCCTGTGTGTTTCTGTCCAGGTCATTTGCAGTCCAGGTGGATGAGGAGCTGAAGAGGGAGCAGGGCCTTCCCAACGAACAGCTAATGGGCGTCAAGAGACTGTTCATAGGGGGTATCCCCACTGACGTAGAGTTCAGCTCCCAGAGACCCAATGTCCACTTCGAAGGCTGCATCTGGAACCTCATGATCAATACTATGTACATCTCTCAGCAGCACCTATTATCTCCCTACTATCTCCATATAACGATTCATTATCCTGATCGTAGATATTGGCTCATTATTAGTAGATATTATTAATGGAAGACTATGTGGGAAGTGTTGTAAATGTGAAGTATTTGTTTCATGGTGCGTTGGTTTCTCCCAGTTAAACAGGTTGTAAAAGCAGTCATTTGACACCTTGACCTGTTTTTGTCTATAGATGATAATACATTCATATTATTAGGCTCAGGGCTCTCTCTCGCTTCCCAGTGGACTAAACACAGTTCACCCATATTTAGTTGGCTTAAATGGGGCTATCCTCTGTGATAACCATATTCATAATTCAACTGATTACACATCATCACCCATTAACACACTTTCTGTGTATTTGTGTGTGTGCACATCCATGTGTGTGTTTGTTTGCTTGTGCACGCCCTACAGCCTCACAGACTTCTCCCAGCCCGTGGCCTGGCCCCTCCCCCTCCCCCGCTTCCCCTCCCAGAGGAGGAGCCTGATGAGGAAGAGAAGGTTCCACACCCACCCCGACACCAGACAGACCCTCTCATGTCCCACTCGTATGGGTATCAGGGAGTAAAAGACAAAAAAAATCACATTAAAGGACTAAGTTCCCAGCCTATGATGCAGTGATATATTATCCCCATAAAGAGCTGTCATCTGTCCCCAGCACAGCTCAGCCAGACCGGTTGGCCCTGAGTCTAAATACACCATCAGAGAGGTTGATGTGGCTGGAATAAAGAATGGGCCGTTTTCCAATCCATTAGGTCTGCTTTATAGGTAAAGCTGCAGTGTTGACAGGGCTCTTTCTCAGAGCTCCACTGCTCCATCTATCCTCTCTAGCTGACAGCTGAGGTACTGTAGCAGTATTCTCTCTGTCCTCACTCTGTCCTCCTTGCTCTCTCTCTCTTTCTGTCTCTGTCCTCCTCTCTCTTTCTGTCTCTCTGTCCTCCTCTCTCGCTCTCCCTTTCCTCCTCTCTGTCTCTGTCCTCCTCGCTCTCTCTCTTTCTGTCCTCTCTGTCTCAATCTCTCGATCCTCTTCGCTCTGTCTCTCTGTTTGTCTGTCTCTCTCGCTCTCTCTCATCCATCCTTCCAGACTCATTCATTCTCTGCTAACCAAGCTGCCTGCATTGGCCAACACCACCTGTATTTTCCTCAAATATTCTCTCGATATATCTCCATAGTATGTATCATTGTAGACAAATCAATAGATTGCTACACTATTGCCACTGGTTGTACAATATTTTCTTGTAGAACTAATCTTTTTCTTAGCACTGTTCCTCTAGCTACCTGCTGTGCTCACCATTCATGACATCAGTGACATCAGACGTGTGTCTGTGGAACCTTCATTTGAATGGATTTCAGCCATAGACCTTCAACACCAAGCCTCCTGTGTGAAGATGTGTTGCTCGTGAGATATACATGCACAAACTTTCCATGTCCATATTCCAAGTATTGCCAGAAGACATTTGACTTTCAATAGGGATTTTCTTAATTTCTTTCTAAGTAAATCAATATGGTTTTAGTAGTTCTGCTTTATAAACAGGCTACATATGATATATGCTGTACCGTGTGCAGTGTGAAATAAGTGTATGTAGTGTAAAATAAATGTCCCTTTAAGCAATGGGAGCCTTCGTGGCTCAACAAGAATATAGAAAGAAAGGACCATTCTACATTGAGATAGATGTATTGTATAATGCAAGGTCAGAGGAATAGGGATGTCTTCATGTTCTGAACAGAACAAAATAAGTGATTCAGATGTTGGCCTTGCAAAAACAAATGTACATTTTCTGATTGTCTCAAAAGCAAATCCATGTCTTTTTCAATAGCACCATCTATTGGCACGTTAGAATAGCACTTCATCTAGAAACAGAAAGCAGGTCAACTATATTCATATTAAAATGAATGTTTGCATTGTGTTTTTAATGCATTCTTTGAATGAGATCATCTTAGCTAATATGAATGGTTTAAGACGACTGCTACTCCCCCGTCCCCTACAGTCCTCCCGTGCTGCCGAGGAATCTCCAGTGGTCTTAGAAAAAGCCAAACAGTTTGGGTTCTCCAAAAACAGCCATGTTGCATTTGAATTTGATGACACAAAGGTCAAGAACAGGTATATAGAGTTTTCATTTCTTTGAAAAGTCCCAATGAGACCTTTCTTTTCTAGATCATGCGTCAGTTCTGTAAATATCATATTGGACTGACTGTTGTGAATCTGCTTGCTTACAGGCTAATCATAGAGTTTGAGCTGCAGATCACAGCAGAGTCAGGCCTGGTGTTCTACATGCCGAGGATCAACCACGCTGACTTCGCCACCATTCAGGTGAAGGATGGCATGGCCCACCTCGGCTATGACCTGGGCCACGACAACACCTCCGTTATCAACGACGGACACTAGCACAAGGTCTGGGATCACCTAATGTACCTCTCGAGCCAGCCGAGGAAACAATCATAATAGTAATTTAGCATAGTGTACAGTCTGTTGGCAGTTACCATCAGTTCTATTTCACTGTCTGAGTGAGTTTAGATTGTGAGAGCAGACAGCTAAATACTGTGTCACAATGACACAACTACAAAACCACATAATTTTCTATTTGACTAGTTCATTGACCAAAACAGGAGGCAAGCAAAGTAATCAGGAACTACAGTTCTTTATTTCCATCATGTATTAAAGATATGTATTGTTATTGTCCTTATTTACCCCTGAATCTTTCCCTTTCTGCGGTCTCCGATCCAGGTGATAGACAACCGCTACTCCAAGCACACCACCAGCCCCAAGAAGGCTGACATCCTGGATGTGGTTGGCATGCTTGTACATAGGTGGCCTACCTGTCAACTACACCACCAAGAGGATCGGACCAGTACGTTCATACACGCTTCCTCACATTTCATTTGTAGGAAGTAAAACACAAAGCCTTATACACTGCATTACTGTAATTGTATGTATTTACATATGATCAGTTGAAAGGGTTGATGTTAGAAGTAATCATTTACAGTTTATGGGATAGATTCAACAGTAAATTAAACTTCTCCGTGTAAAGTCATATGTTATAGCATAGTTAAAGGTGTGTTGTGTTCTTCTAGGTCTTGTATCGTATCAATGGCTGCATCAGGAACTTTAAGATGCTGGGTATTGTGTTGGACATGGACACGCCCACCTCCAACCACCAAGCGGGCAGCTGTTTCATCATCACTGAGAAGGGAACCTACTTCGATGGCACTGGATATATTAAAGCAGGTACGTTCTGACACTCAAAACTTAGAACTATAACTATAGGAAAGACTCCAGGCTATAGCAACATAACTATAAGATCCTGGGGTTTTCCTGACCAGGCTATAGTAACATAACTATAAGATCCTGGGGTTTTCCTGACCAGGCTATAGTAACATAACTATAAGATCCTGGGGTTTTCCTGACCAGGCTATAGTAACAAAACTCCTGACCCCACAATGCAATATATCCTATCAATCACAAAATATAACTCCTCGTACACCAAAGTTTCATAGATCCAATTTTTATGACAGTATAATGACTCCCAGTCAAAATAAAGGTGAAATAAAAATAAATAACTTATTATTCAATCTCGTGGGATTTGTTGTATCACTTCTGACTGTTCCCTGTATCTCCTGTCCTCTGGTCCAGTGGGTTCCTACAGGGTGGAAAGTGTGGGCGTGTCTCTGGAGCTGGAGTTCCGTACATCCCAGAGCAACGGGGTTCTGATGGCGGTCAGCAGCCAGGTGGACACCAAGATGGAGGGCATGGGCATCGTACTGCACAGCGGAAAGGTAAACACAAACATGCAATAGAATACAATACAATTCTAATCAGACTATACACTCTCTTCTGTAAGCCTAACAACAATAATGAGTGTGCAAAGCTATTGTACTGTATAAATTCAATAATGGGTTTCAACAGAATCATGGCTGTTCATAAATAACAGTCATGTTTTATGACAAACTGCCTACTGGACAAGCCAGGTGTATTCTTTTTTTTCTTTTTTCTTTTACCCCCTTTTTCGTAGTATCTAATTATTAGTAGTTAGTATCTTGTCTCATCGCTACAACTCCCGTACGGGGTCGGGAGAGACGAAGGTCGAAAGCCATGCGTCCTCCGAAACACAACCCAACCAAGCCGCACTGCTTCTTAACACAGCGCGCATCCAACCCGAAAGCCAGCCGCACCAATGTGTTGGAGGAAACACCGTGCACCTGGCGACTTGGTTAGCGTGCACTGCGCCCAGCCTGCCACAGGAGTTGCTGGTGCGCGATGAGACAAGGATATCCCTACCGGCCAATTGGGCGTCGCCCCACGGACCTCCCAGTCGCGGCTGGCTGTGACAGAGCCTGGGCACGAACCCAGAGTCTCTGGTGGCACAGCTAACGCTGTGATGCAGTGCCCTAGGCCACTGCGCCACCTGGGAGGCCAAGCCAGGTGTATTCTGAGTAAAGTATGTCTTCTCCCTTTCCTAGCTGCTGTTCCACGTGGACAACTGGGTGGGCCGGTTCACAGCCGAATACCAGCCTGAAGCTGAGGCCTCTGTGACGGTCAGTGGTACTCAGTCACTGTCCACAAGCTCCGCCATAGGCTGGAGATCATTGTGGACGGCAGGAAGGAGCAAGCAGAGAGCCCCAACACCAGGAACAACACCGCTGACATCTGGGACAGCTACATGATACGACAGCACTCACCAAGCATATCACACCTGAGACATGTTCAGTAGAGGCACCTGGGACATGTTCAGTAGACGTACCGTTGTGGAACATTAAACATTCAGTTAGAACTGTATCATGTAGAACATCATGTAGAATAGACATGCCTCTGGAATCAGGTTACATACTAACTCCTGAACATGACCCTGGATACTGTGTGGGACATTAAAGTTGTGCCAAACCATGCTTCACTACAACGTTGAAGATGTTTGTGATTTACTTCCTATCTAAACCTCAGGAGATATTTAAAGTTATAACCTCCAGCAGTCATCGGCTTCCTGACTTATGAAATAGATTCATGAATTTGTTTAACGGGCCAGAAAATTACAATCATAAATCAACCGTTGTCTTTTATCTCTTTTCCTGAGGGGCTCAATCAGTTTGGCCTGACTACCAGCACTGCATTCAAAGGCTGCATGCGCAACCTGAAGATAACAAAGGCATCCAAAGTGTTGGAGGTTCAATTCAACAAGGGCCTGGAGTTCAAGGGGTTTCAACCTCTCACCTGCCCAGCCAATGCAGCCTAAACACAGACTACCAAAGCCTGTCACTGCCAGAGGTACAGCAGCAGCACCAAAACACATGGAGACACAACTTACAGGACTGTAACTTCTCTCTCATTCTGGATCAGCGGGCCAACCAGCTTTATACCAAGGGTTTGGATTGCTTTTTAGATTGTGAAGTATACAAGACAACAGAGTGTAACCTTTAGGAAGACATAGTATAAAATCATGGTTCATTTAAAGGACTATATATTCTCTTCTTTATCCTGTATGTCCTAAGCCTCCTGTGTCTGTCTAAACTACATGTGATGTAGCATACCGTCCGTATGTTGTGGTTGGAATTTGTACTCTGTAACAACAAACAGCATTTTGAAATCCATGCTTTGAAGGAAATCAAACAATTGTATTGTCTTTATTACAATATCAAACCATGGCCTTTAACTTACACTCGGGATCTTGAGGATTGCTATCTGCTTCATATCCAACAAATTCGTCTTGCAACATTTCCTCCAACAAGGAACTGCCTTAGTTTGCTGCTCTTCCTAACCTTCTGAAGCAAGAAACTCTTACTGTCAATCTGGTACACACACTTTATTTGATGTCTATTCTACTGTAGGCTATGTCTAATATATATGGAGCAAACAGTGAACTGGACTGAAATGGGAAGAATTGTGAAAATAAAATGCTAAGCAACATATATGTTTGTAATTTTATTGGGAAGTGCATTTTTTTCTTGTAATAATACCATAATACAATGCTTAATTCAGTTCTACAATTGTCTTCAGTGCTATAACAACTATCTTTTCTGATTAATTTCATTCTTATGAGCTGTATTGGGGAACACCCCTGGGGGGGATGAGCTCCCCAATCTGACGGACCAAAGGCTAACGACTCATGGAAACGGAGAACCGACTACGAGCATGGAATGTGTATGTGGAAAGGTCGGCAAGAATGCCCAAGGCCTAAAGATGGATTCATTCTGGATTAAATGTTTGGAGGGGAAAATAGCAACACAACGCACAGGTAGCAAACCTGGTGAGAAGCAGGAGGAGCCAGGCCCAGTGTTACCCCACAGAGCCCAGAGCCTCCATGCATTGCAACAAGTCCCTCCTGAAAGATCATCAGAGAAGCTTTGCATCAAGTGGCCGCAAACCTGCAAGACAAGTGTGGTAACAGTTCATCGAGGATTCAGACAAGGTGCTGGGCGCAACAGCAAAGGGAGACGAAGACAGGAGGCTACAAACTATAACAACAATCTTAGTCAGGCTAGCAGCGGAATGGTTTGGCGCAGTGAAGCAGGAGTCTACGAGAACAACATACACCATGAACTAGAGAGCTGCAAAAATCCACAAGATCAGGCAGGAACTGAACTGAGCTACTCCTGAAAGACGTACAGGAAGTTGTGAAGAGGGCAAGGTCTAGCTCAGCTCCTGGACCAAGTGGAGTCCCATACGAGGTCTATAAGCACTGCCCTCTGTTACTCAAGCGACTCTGGAAGATCATTAAGGTCAGCTAGAGGAGAGGCAAGGTTGTACAGCAGTAGGGATTGGCCGAAGGAGTTGGATCCCAAAGGAAGAGGATTCTGAGAGAATCAACCAATTAAGGAGGTCAAAGAAGGTCAAGGTCGTAGACAGATTCCGCTTCGTCATCGCAGGAACACCAATCCCCACAGTCTCGAAAAAGCCAGTGAAGAGCCTTGGCAAGGTGTTTAACAGCAGACTGAGGACACAACATCAATCCAGTCCACCTGTCAGGAGCTGGAGACCTGGCTGAGAGCAGTTGACCGGTCAGGACTGCCCGGAAGTTCAAGGCGTGAATGTATCAGCATGGCATCCTCCTGAGAATACTCTGGCCTCTGCTCATCTATGAAGTCACCATCTCCACAGTCAAGAACTTGTAGAGGAAGGTCAGCAGCCATCTCCAAAGGTGGCTGGGGTTTTCCAGAAGCTTTAGCAGCTTAGCTCTCTATGGGAACAGCAACAAGCTGAGGCTGCCCTTGAAGTCCCTGGAAGAGGAGCTCAAGGTCACTCGGGCGAGGGAAGTGAAACACTGCCAAGGGGAAGGAGAGACACAGGCTGGTTCAGGAGGAGATGAGAGCAGCTGTGAAAGAGGTCCAGCAGAGCAGTGGGAATGAGACAGCTAAGAGCCTGGGCGAAGTAGGACCAGGCAGTGTAAGCGAGCTCGGCCCAACTGTCAGAAGATCACTTCTGTTTCAGCCAGGCTCAAAATCCAAAACAAAATCTAAAGTACGAGGGACTGGTCATCGACTGTTGGAAGCAGGGTGTGGAAGGCTAGATGTGTGCCTATCGAGGTAGGCTGTAGGGGTTTAGCTGGGCAATCCCTCTCCAGAGCCTACAGTACACTCAGCATCAATGGAGAGCCATCAGCAACAACATCAAGGCAGCTGTAAAAGCCTCAATATGGCTCTGCATCAAGAGAGGAGATCCTTTGGGCACAGCATTATGCCACCTGGACACAAGTCGGGTTCTGAACAACCTCGGCTGGGTCACACGCTTTCTTCAGCCTCCCAGTCTATTAGGACTATCAGGTTTAACTTCTTATGGGCAGTAGCGCCCCTGGCCAACATCCGGTGAAATTGCATAGCGCGAAATTCAATCTACATTATTAAATATTTAACTTTTATAAAATCAAGTGTAATACATCAAAATAAAACCTAACTTCTTGTTAATCCAGCCGCTGTGTCATATTTCAAAAAGGCTTTATGGCGAAAGCATACCATGCGATATTCTGAGGACAGTGCCCCGCATATAAACACATGAAAAACATATTTCAACCAGGCAGGTGCGACACGAAAGTCACAAATAGCGATATAAAAAATTACCTTTGATGATCTTCTTCTGTTGGCACTCCAAAAGGTCCCAGTTACATCACAAATTGTCCTTTTGTTCGATAATGTCATTCTTTATATCCATAAAAACTCAGTTTAGCTGGCGGGCTTCAGTCAATAATCAACCTAGTTTCCCTCGATCAAAATGCATACAAAATGAATTCCAAACGTTACTAATAAACTTTTCCAAACAAGTCAAACAACGTTTACAATCAAACCTTAGGTACCCTAATATGTAAATAAACAATCAAATTTAAGACAGAGAATCGTTATTGTCTTTACCGGAGAAAAATTCCAAAGAACGCGCTCTCTTCCACGCGCTTGGAAACACTACAACCAAAATGGGAGCCACCTAGAAAAACTACAATTTTTCCAAAAACCAGCCTGAAATTCTTTCTAAAGACTGTTGACATCTAGTGGAAGCCCTAGGAACTGCAATCTGGGAGTACTTGGCCTTATAATAAAAGTGATAGCCATTGAAAATAGTGGTAGGCCCAATTTTTTTGTTGTTGGGATGGTTTGTCCTCAGGGTTTCGCCTGCCATTTCAGTTCTGTTATACTCACTGACATAATTTTAACAGTTTTAGAAACTTTAGAGTGTTTTCTCATGTATATGCATATCCTAGCTTCTGGGCCTGAGTAACAGGCAGTTTACTTTGGGCACGCTTTTCATCCGGTCGTCAAAATACTGCCCCCTACCCAAGAGAGTTTAAGTGTAGAAGTAGAACTGATTCATCCATCCTGTGCTGCTCTGCATCGGTTGTCATAATGAGGGCTCTGTTTAGACTGACCCAGGAAAGAGTCCTCTCCTTGGGGAAGAGAGAGAGGAGAACCATCCTGGAGCTCTACGGCAGCTCCACTCCAGCTCAGCACTGGTGTACAGACAGCGTGGACATCACCATGACCCAGTCAGGTAAGGTATGATGTCTTAACTGTGTGTGGAGTCGAGCTGGAGCGCACATGATAACATAGCTCAAAGTGAGAACAACTCTCTCTCTTGAGCACTCTCTTTGTCTACCTCTCTCGACCTCTGAATGCTCAGCTATGAAAAGCCAAATGATTTTACTCCTGAGGTGTTGAACTGTTGACAATGCTGGTCATCTTTGAACATCTTGAAGAAGGATCTGGCCTAAATAGCCATGTACTCTTATAATCTCCACCAGGCATTAGCATTTACATCTAAAGATATACGGAGGACAGAGGCAGTCAGCTCGATACAGACAGCTCAAGAATTATGCTTATATATGCAGAAAAAAAAATACATAGAATTTTGAACAATTATTATGTCTCTAGACTGCAAGAAAAAGGTGTTTGAATTCAACATTCTCTAATGTACTTTGCTCCCTCAGATGTTTGCACATGACCCCCCCCCCCCCCCCAGGCAGAGTTCACATTTGTTTTCATGTTCAACGTAATCTCAAATGATTCACAAATTGTCCTGTAAATTGTAGACTAAATGTAATCTTGCTTACAGTATACCCTTGACATTTCTGTTTTCTTTGGCTCTCCAACAGAAATGTCTTATTTTTAAGAAATTCACATTACAAGTATTCTGGATGACACCGTGGAAAAGGAACAACAGTAAAGGTCAGCATGCTGCACAAAGCTCACTCCAACCCACAAGTGCACACATTTTCTTTTGACTTTCAAAATATGAAATGTGGCGTCGTGTCTCTCTGTGTGTCCCCTGCAGGCCATGGTGACCTCTGTGTGTGGCCTAGTAAAGTCTAGCCAGCACCAGCCACCTCAGTTTGTCCAAGTCCCCTTCCACCACTACAGCCAAGCCCTCCAGGCCACTATACAGGCCCATCAAAGGAAACATGGACTACTCATGTAGGCACAAGCAAAACAGAACACAATATTCTCCTTTGGGAAAAATGTGTTCCCTTTGATTTTCTATTATTGTTGTTTTTCATGTATTTTATTGTGTATACATGAGAACATTACATACTAAATAGGAGCAATTACACATTTATTTACAAAAGGTTTAGTGGTCATTTCAGAAGCAGTATAACATACAGTATTCAACATCAAATGGAACATCTTTCAAGTCATATTCACAGTATCAAGAACAACATAAGGGCAGGTAGAGTGTATAAAATACAGTACATATCTGAAATAATGTTATTCATGTTTTCTAAATTGAAATGATCGGACATACATTGCATTATTCAAAACTGATCCCTCCATCGAAAGTACCTTTTGAGAACTACAGATGTTAATGTTATTAGGAAGCGACCTGGAATGCTAGCTAAGGACCACAGCTTGAGAACCGGTTCTACCCAACATATCTACCCAACACATATTCATATGAACACAATTTTAGCTAGCAGGGTTGAGGTCAATTCCATTTAAATTCTAGTCAATTAAGAAAGTAAACCATATTCCAATCCCAATTTTTCCCAATTGAAAAGCATTGAAGAGAATTGGGATGTCAGTGTACTTCCTGAATTGACTAAAACTGAAATAGAAAAGAATTGACCCTGGTAGTTTGGGGAGGCCTGTATGCTACATTTTAGTTATCTTACAATGGAGAATAAGCTGCAGAGTAAAGAAAATCCTATTAGTGTTTAAATTATGTCTATCATTGAATGTAAAAACATTGTCGTCATTTTTAGAGCAATCCATCACAATATACTGTTTCCTCAACTGTTGTTTTCTTGGTTTGGGGCATTTACTGTATTGATCAATACCACCACAGATTATAGTTCAGTGGCTCTCCTCAACTCCTCAAGCTCTTGGCAGTTGGACTTCCAGTAGCATACATGTCAATCAGGGGAGTGCTTTATCCCAAACAGTAAGTAAAAATTTGTGAGCTAAGGGACTTTGAGCATGGTATGATCATCGGTGTCAGGCGCACCGATTCCAGTATCTCAGAAATGGCCGGCCTCCTGGGCTTTTCACGCACGACAGTGTCTATGGATTACCAAGAATGATGCGAAAAAACATCCAGTCAGCGGCAGTCCTATGGGCAAAAAACAGCTCGTTGATGAGAGAGGAGAATGGAGAAGGAGAATGGCAAGAATCACGCAAGCAGGCAGGCCACAAATAGGCAAATAACAGCACAGTACAATAGTGGTGTGCAGAACGCCATCTCGGAACTCACAACTCGTCGATCATTGTCACGGATGGGCTATTGCAGCAGACGACCACATCAGGTTCCACGCCTATCAGCTAAAAACATAAAGTGGTTTCAGTGGACAATTGAGGAGTGGAAAAACATTGCCTGCTCTGACGAATCCCAGTTCCGGTTGCGTCATGCTGATGGCAGAATCAGGATTTAGCATTAGCAGCATAAGTCCATGGACCAATCCTGTCTGGTGTCAAAGGTACAGGCTGGTGCCAGTGGTGTAATGGTGTGGTGAATGTTTTCCTGGCACACATTAGGACCCATGATACCAATTGAGAAATATTTGAACGCCACACTTTGTAGAAACCACGCCACAAAGAATTCAGGCTTTTCTGGAAGGTACTAGATGGGTGTACCTAATAAACTGGACAGTGAATGTATATTTCCACACTATGAGGTTGGAAAAAGTCTGTGAAATTGTAAAAATTATGATAATGCCCTTTTAGTGCAAGAGCCGTTTGAAAAGACCGCCTGAAATTTCAGCCTGTTTCAGTGGGATGGAGTGAGGCCTGCCTAGCGACCTCTCTGCCAATAACAGCTAGTTATCAGGTTACATATCCCTCCCATTAGGCTCGTGCAATCAGGCCCCTCACTCAGACCCGACAGTCCTATCAAAATTCATGCCTCAGAAATTGCCCTTTGCAAATAAGCTATTTTTGTTTCATTTTTACCATTTTAATAGAAAACAATCACAGTAAGGTACTTTATTTGTTACCCAGAAATTATTTGATATTGAGAGAAAAATGGCTGCATTGGACATTTAAGACATGGCTGGCAGGGTGTGAGTATCCCATCTCTGGATGACCCACTTGATGACCCACTTTGCACTGGGGTTCAGCTCCAACAGGTCTTTCATATAGGTATCCTCATCCAGACAGCGCTCCTCTGTTCAGGAACAACACACAGCAAAGAACTAATCAGGTACTGTCTGACATATTGGGAAGGTGACGCTTTGAATATGGTCTGAATAGAGTCTACTGTAGGATGTTGTCATATCTAAAAAAAAATTAAGTACCAGTCAATAGTTTGGACACACCTACTCATTCCAGCAGAGCGGGTGAACGGATGATCTCCGCATGTGTGGTTCCCACCGTGAAGCATCGAGGAGGAGGTGTGATGGTGTGTGGGTGCTTTGCTGGTGACACTGTGTGATTTATTTATAATTCAAGGCACACTTAAACAGCATGGCTACAACAGCTGTCTGCAGTGATACGCCATCCCATCTGGTTTGAGCTTCGTGGGACTATCATTTGTTTTTCAACAGGACAATGACCCAACACACAATGACCCAACACACCCCCCAACACAATGACCCTTACACAGCCTTACCACAGGCTGTGTAAGGGCTATTTGACCAAGAAGGAGAGTGGTGGAGTGCTGCATCAGATGACCTGGCCTCCAGAAACACCCGAGCTCAACCCAATTGAGATGGTTTGGGATGAGTTGGACCGCAGAGTGAAGAAAAAGCAGCCAACAAGTGCTCATCATATGTGGGAACTCCTTCAAGACTGTTGGAAAAGCATTCCAGGTGAAGCTGGTTCAGAGAATGCCAAGAGTGTGCAAAGCTGTCATCAAGGCAAAGGGTGGCTACTTTGAATAATCTAATATATCAAATACATTTTGATTTGTTTAGCACTTTTTTGGTTACTACATGATTCCATAGTTTTGATGTCTTCACTATTATTCTACAATGTAGAAAATAGTCAAAATAAAGAAAACCCCATGAATGAGTAGGTGTGTCCAAACTTTTGTCTGGTACTGTATATTAATGCCACAGAATACACAGTGCACAAAACATTAGGAACACCTTCCTAATATTGAGTTGCGCCCCCTTTTGCCCTCAGAACAGCTTCAATTCATCGGGGCAGGGACTCTGCAAGGTGTCAAAAAAGTTCCACAGGGATGCTGGTCCACGTTGACTCTAATGCTTCCCATAGTTGTGTCAAGTTGGCTGGATGTCCTTTGGGTGGTAGACCATTCTTGATACAAACAGGAAACTGTTGAGCGGGAAAAATCCAGCAGCGTTGCAGTTCTTGACACAAACCTGTGCGTCTGGCACCTACTACCATACCCCATTCAAAAGGCACTTAAATATTTTGTCTTTCCCATTCACCCTTGAATGGCACACATACTCAATCCATGTCACAATTGCCTACAAGCTTAAAAATCCTTCTTTAACCTGTCTCCTCCCCTTAATATACACAGATTGAAGTGGATTTAACAAGTGACATCAACAAGGGATCATAGCTTTCACCTGGGTTCACCTGGTCAGTCTGTACACTCAGTGTATTTGAGATGGTTTGTGTGTTGAATGACTGCACACCACCATGGAATACTTACTGATATTGCCCCCTATTTCATAAAGGCACAGGTCTTCTCTCTTCACAGACACAGAGCTAGAACACACAGATGACATAGTGAGGGATAAATAAAAACCTGTTAGAAATATAGAGTGACATTCTAATACAATGTCAGAGCTATGACATTTTAGTTTTATGTAACAGATGTGGGGAAATCTGAGCCATGCCATGCAGTGTCACTCAACTGAGTTGGAGCAGAAATAACAGTCTCCATAGGCTGCTCAGTCATACCACACACAGGGTGTAAATGTCTCTGTACTGTAATTTAGCTGGACTCAGAATGCAATCCTTTTGTGTATGATGGGCTTGACAGTAGTTCCCCAGGGAGGACGTAGACAGGGGAGAGGGAGGGGTGTTGGTCTCACCTCTTCTGGCTGAGGAAGTGACTGAGGACGTCAAACGCCTGCAGCTCTTCAGTCAACTGGACAGCCATGGAGACCTTAGAGAACTGAGGGGCCTGGACCCTGATGAAGCCCTGAGAACTACTGTCCGCCTAAGGATAGACAACAGACACGTCTCCGCTAACCATCATAATAGTGTACACACTATAGTGTAGCTACTGTACTTCATACTACACCAATACAAACTGTACAGCAGCTATATTCTTGTACAACATATCAAGCGTTTCTTGAAAATTGCACTTCAATATCAATATACTTTGAAGGTATTCAAATTCTATGCTAAATTATACAATTTCGTCATAAATCCATATTCTTCATTATTAAGTAATTTTTCAAACAAAAACATTACAGTTCTACATATGTCCACTAGGCGTCACAGGGGAGCCATTCCCTTTTAACTCAGTTGAACCAGGAAGTGCAGAAGGCATTTGAGTTGAGTCATTCACATATTATCCTCGTGATTCACTCAGGAGCATGGGTGTTCCCTCAGCCATAACTGCTTTTCAGTTACCATACACAGGTGCTAGACAGACGGCCTCCTTTGTTTTCTGCTGCTCTCACCTCTGAGGGGGGTTTCTTCTGTTTTTCGGGTTTCTCTCGGTCATAAGCAATCTTCTTTAAGAGTTTCCTCATGGCACGCTCTTTGCTAATTTTCTTCTGGTTCTCCGTGTTTTGTTTCCTGACTTGGTTCATTATGAATTTAGGAATCTGAAGTGAAAAATGTATAATAACATTACAAATATGATACCAAAGTGTAATTTCAACTACAGTAGGCCTATAAAGTATCTATGTCAAAAAGGTAGAAGACTAGAGCGTACCGTCCAGAGCAGGTTTTGGTATCGGATGAGCAGTCGGACGATGTTGGCGGTCTCTGTGGCCATGGATAATTCCTGCTGCATACTGATCTTGTTGCGGAAGCCTTTAAACATGAATATGTTTGGAGCCATCACCACGGCAACGTTGTTCAAGGTCATCTTGTTCTGCTCTTTGTGGTCTATGACCCTCTGAAGGAACTCCATCAGCGCCTGAACCCATCATAAGATACATTATATTGTGTCCAACAGACACCATGAGCCTACACTGTATTGGCTAGAAAACTAGCACAGAGAAAGCAGTTCTATCTACCTTCAGTACATCACGGCTGGACTCTGGAAGTAGCAGAACCACTAAGTTGAGAGCCTGCAGCTGTTGCGTCTTAGTGGGCAGTTCTGTAAGGCAAGCAAGCAAATCACATCCACAATGGATTGGTTTACTAACCCATAACTCAACATATGATAAAACTCGTGGTAATTGCTGGAGCGGAATTAGTTGGTATGGTATCAAATACATCCAACATGCAGGTGTTTGATATCATTCTATTTGTGCCATTCCGGCTATTATTATGAGCCGTTCTTCTCTCAGCAGCCTCCTGTGGAGTATACATATAGTGCACCATTGTGAGAAAGTGTGTAGCATAAGGAGAGTCTGGTGCATAATGTAGTGCAGTATATAATGGGACTGACTGAGCACTGCCATGAAAGCAATGAGGTACTCCACAGTGAGCAGTGGGTGGGGCAGCTCCCTGATGAAGAGCTTGAGCAGGCTGGCTGCATCGTGCTGCTTCAGACTCTCCCATGAGAACAGGCCCTCATAGAACTTCCCCTCCAGCTCCACATGAACCGCCTGCCAGCAGGAAACATATGTTAATATCCACACATACATTGTAGGCTTCATCACATAGGCCTACAGTACAACACTCATCATAAATTCCACACAGTCTGTCACCACACCAGCCCCTCCGTTAGCCAAATGTTAATTTCTCTATTGCTACATTATGCTGATTTTACAGCATGCAAATCCTTGCCCAGACACCGTATAGGCATAAACCATAAACCATCTATCAACAATGATGAACAATGACCTTGACTCTTGTGGCTGATCCGGGTATCCGTAGAAGCCACTCTGTGTCCAGACCTTCCTCCTCTATGTGAAAGATCAGCTGGAAACAATAGAACACTCATAAGCTTTAACCACCAAATCAACAGCACACATGAGAATACCATCACCACTACAGCAAACTGCAGAGATTTCTACTTCAGGGCACACATTTAGACATTCCGTAGGATTAAAGTGAACCGGGATCAGATTACAGTGCACTAGGATCCCTAACTGTGTTACTGAGAGGTTGTGCTGCTCACCCTCTGCAGTATGATTGGCACCTTGGTCCCTGGCTGTCTCCTCTGGTCCTGCTCCAATAGGGTGGCCAGGGGAACTCCAAACAGGCCAGACTCTAGAACACAGACACAACAAACATAATTTCCTCAGAGCTTCCTGAGAGTAAGGGTGCTTTCACACCAAATTGGTTTGTAGTGTTTTTTCCAAACCCTGGCGTGTTTTCCCCCTTAGTTCGGTTCGTTTGGACAGGTGTGAACACTCTATCCGCACTCAGGAGCGCACTAAACAACACACCATGGTTCGCTCAAAAAGGGTGGTCCATTCGTACCATGGTGCGTTTCGCTACAGGTGGGAACACAGTCCGGACCAAGTACAGGGAAAGAACCACAGGTATTAT
This sequence comes from Oncorhynchus kisutch, assembly GCF_002021735.2. Taxonomy (NCBI): domain Eukaryota; kingdom Metazoa; phylum Chordata; class Actinopteri; order Salmoniformes; family Salmonidae; genus Oncorhynchus; species Oncorhynchus kisutch. Next base: position 21,458,376 of record NC_034185.2, read on the forward strand.
TGGTTACTTGAATGCGAGCATTGGATTAAATAACTTCAAATACCTGAAACATTATGTGAGTAGCAGAGCATTTATGATTATCGTGCCGTTTCCTCCCATATGTTGTTGGAAAACCAAAGTGAAAGTACTAGGCCTATGAAGTTTGGGACACACAAGTTATGCTTCTTGATAATCGTAGATGGATTTAACGTGAGCATTTTTCTCCAATAAACAAATTACCTGCATGAACACATGTTTAGGTATTTTAGTTTGTTTGACATTTGGCAATGTGAAACCAACCGGACCAAATGAATAAAATATAACAAATATTTAAACTCTGATTCTAACTATAGCTCAAAATGGGATAGTTAATGGGATAGTTATTAGGGCAATTAGATATACTGTTATATAGTACTTCCATGCTAACAGTTGTAGCATACTGGCTCACCTTTGACCTTGAGTTTGACTGCTTTGTGGGCCTTGAGGTCGATGCCTGCCGTGTCAAACAGAGCGGTCATCTCTATCAGTACCAGGCGGTGCACCTTCTTCATATCCTGAGGGGACAGGTCCCCCATCTTGGTCAGCCCAGTCTTGTCTCTGCTTAGCTTGAAGTTCTGTCACACAGAGAAGAGAGAAGCAGAGGTTAACATAGGCAAGTTAGCAAACCCGACATAATTTGAGTATCTGTGGTTATACTTTAATGTCACCACCAGGTGTCCCTAGAGCCAGAGACTAAAATGCACAAGTAGGCTAGAATAGTTTGGACTGTGAAATGTATTAGACAAAAAGTACTCAAAAGGTTCTGATTGATCATCTGTGCAAACGACAGCATTCAATGTCATATAAAACTTACACTAGTACACAGGCAGGGGGGGGGGATATAAGAAACAAGACATAAGAAAGCTCAGGATTTGTGTTGTTGTTGTTGTTGACATTTATTTGGGCAAAAAACTACTTCCATAGTTCCATACATTTTTTTAACCAATACCGGGTTACATTCAGACGATTCCCGTGACGCCTGTGAGGGTAGGAGAACAAACGGAGAACACTGTCGTGTTCCTGAGAGTTCATTCATTTGAAGCCCAAACGGTTCGGATGCTACAGACAGAAGTTGGCACATCTGCGGTACAGACTTCAGATGAGGCCCCTGGGGCCCATGGGAGTCATGGGCAAAACGGAGAACACCATCATGTTCGTGAGTCTCCTCTTTCCATACAGTGGTCATATTAGTTGGGATGCTACATTAGTTTTCGTGAGAGGAACGATTTTCAGGATGTCTCTTGGTCTGGCAAGCACCGCAGGCCAACATACTATGCCTTCAGGAAGTATTTTTCCACATTTTGTTGTGCTACATCCTGAATTTAAAATATATTTTTTTTGTCACTGGCCTACACACAATACCCTATAATGTTAAAGTGCAATTATGTTTTGTTCAGAAATGTTTACAAATTAATAAAACATTAATAAAATACATAAATAAAAAATTAATAAAAAATGAAAACAAATATCTTGATTCAATAAGCATGCATCCTTTTTGTTATGACAATCTTAAATAAGTTCAGGAGTAAACATTCGCTTAACAAGTCACAGAATGAGTTGCATGGACTCATTCTGTGTGTAATAATAGTGCTTAACATGATTTTTGAATGACTACCTCTTCTCTGTCCCCCACATATACAATTTTCTGTAAGGTCCCTCAGTCGAGCAGTGAATTTCAAACACAGATTTAACCACAAAGACCAGGGAGGTTTTGCCACAAAAAGAAGGGCACCTATTGGCAGATCAAATAAATAGACACTGACTATCCCTTAGAGCATGGTGAAGTTATTAATTACACTTTGGATGGTGTATCAATACAAAGTGATATGTTTGGAGAAAATCCAATAAATCACATGAATATCTTCATATCTTCAAGCATAGTGGTGGTTGCATCATGTTATGGGTATGCTTGTAATCATTAAGGATTGGGGAGTTTCAGGATTTTAAAAAACAGAACGTAGTAAGCACCGGCAAAATCCCAGAGGAAAACCTGGTTCAGTCTGCTTTCCACCAGACACTGGGAGATGAATTTACCTTTCAGCAGGACAATAACCTAAAACACAAGGCCAAATCTACACAAGTTGTTTACTAAGAAGACAGTGAATGTTTCTGAGTGGCTGAGTTACAGTTTTGACTTAAATCTACTTGAAAATCTATGGCAAGACCTGAAAGTGGTTGTCTAGCAATGATCAACAACCAGAATTTTGAAAAGAATAATCAGCAAATGTTGCACAATCCATGTGTGGAAAGCTCTTAGAGTGTAATCAATGCCAAAGGCGTTTCTACAAATTATTGACTCAGGGGTGTGAATACTTATGTAAATGAGATATTTATGTATTTCATTTTCAATAAATGTAATTTTTGAATATAAACTTGTTTTCACTTTGTGATTATGGGGTACTGTGTGTAGATAGTTGAGAAAAAAGATATTTAATCCATTTTGAATTCAGGCTGTATACAACAAAATGTGAAAGAAATCAAGGAGTATGAATACTTTCTGATGGCACTGTAGGCGAATGCGGTGGATTGAGACCCAGCCCAAACAAAAACATTTATATCTCTAGTTTAAACAGACGGATTTCAACGGGAATTGTTTATTATGTTAATTATACTGAACAAAAATATAAATGCAACATGCAACAACTTCAAAGATTTTTCTGAGTTACATTTGAGTTCATATGAGTTAATATGAGGAAATCAGTCAATTGAAATAAATAAATTAGGCCCTAATCTATGGATTTCACATGACTAGGAATACAGATATGGATTTGTTGGTCACAGATACCTTTAAAAAAAGGTATCTGTGATAATAATGGGCCTCAGGATCTCATCACGGTATTTTTGTGCATTCAAATTGCCACTCGATAAAATGCAATGCCTGCCCATACTATAACCCTGCCACCACCATGGGGCACTCTGTTCACAATGTTGAGATCAACAAACCACTCACCCACATGATGCCACACACATGGTCTGCGGTTGTGAGGGCGGTTGGACGTACTGTCAAATACTCTAAAACGACGTTGGAGACGGCTTATGGTAGAGAAATGGACATTAAATCATCTGGCAACAGCTCTGGTGGACGCCAATTGCACACTCCCTCAACTTGAGACATCTTTAGCATTGTGTTGTGTGACAAAACTGCACATTTTAGAGTGGCCTTTTATTGTCCCCATTACAGGATGCACTGGTGTAATGATCATGCTGTTTAATCAGGTTATTGATTACCACACCTGTCAGGTGGATGGATTATCTTGGCAAAGGAGAAATGCTCACTAACAGGGATGTAAACAAATGTGTGCACAAAATATGTGCATACGGAACTTTTCTGGGATCTTTTATTTCAGCTGGGACCAACACTTTACATGTTGTGTGTATATTTTTGACAAGTGACACTTCCTGTTTTGACATGTAAACTTTACTCCAGCTGAGAGGCTCAGTCAATCTGTGTGGTGGTGTTAATGTTTACTCACAGGTAGCGTATCGTCTGTGTCCGTCAGAGCCTCACTGCTGGTCTTTGAGTCCTCCTTATAGCTGAGGGCCTGATCAGAGAAGGACAGCTCTAGGTTGATGTCAGTCTCAGGTTCAGACACACTCTGCTCAGAAGGGCCAGCCCCATTCCCCTGCCCCACCACCTGACCTGTACACACACACACACACACACGTGTGAATCTGAGCCATGGACATGCCAAACGTTGTCAATAAGCTAGATTGAATTCACTATTGATAAGACTTTAAAAAAAGAGTCAATAATTATAATATCATTTGAATCAAAATGAAACAACAACTTGTTTTAATATATACTATGTCAAAATACCGTTACAGGCACCATAATTGCTCCCCGTGGGCATATCATATTATGGTAGACTATGGAGGCTTTTACGAACATCCAAATTAATAACAAGTGCAGGCTAAAATAATGATAAAAAGGGGAGGTCCGCTCACTGTTTTGCTGCTTCCAAACTTGATCTTTTAATAAAGCTTTGGTGATTCATATTTATTTCAAAGCACCTTTCACAGCACCTATCTGGTGTATGTAACAATACAACATAATAAAAAGATGCACCTATGTGAAACCAGCCTTGATTAAAGGGATATTTTGGGATTTTGGCAATGAGTCCCTTTATCTACTTCCCCAGGGTCAGGTGAACTTGTGGATGACTGGACGTCTATGAGTATCTACTAGCCTGCTAGCAGATACCCATAGACTTCCAATCATTGTGCAAATTCTAGTTAGCATTGGCTAGTGAAACTACCTCTAAATGGTATCCACGAGTTCATCTGACTCTGGGGAATTAGATAAAGGGCCTTATTGCCTCATAAACGAAATGGGGGAGGGGGGGGGGGGGGTGGGGGTCCAATAGTTTTTTATGTTTCGAAAATACGAGATTCACCAGCATAAAAGGCACACCTCTCTTTCAATGGGCACTGAGAGTCACGGCAGGACAGGCTGCGCTGCCTCTCTCAAAATCAATGCCATTATCAACTGCATTACCGTTAAGACCTGCTTTTTGGGGGTCTTAAAACTTCCCTTTAGTGCTGCATGAAATGTTCACTTTTGCGCTTGATTTTAAGGACACCTCAAATCTTGCCAGTGTGCCAGTTTTTACATGATGAAATTGACCCTTGCGCCTACTAGAACTTGTGGTACATACCATGTGTCGTAATATTCATTTTTCTGTTTTCACTTCTCTCTGTTGACTTTGCGTCATCCTCCTGCAACATAATACAGAACAAAAACAGGCTCTCATCAGAATTCAATATAGCTTATTTTGCACAATTAATGAATCAAACAAGTTCATGTAACTGCTGATATTGTAGAAAGTCGATATCTTTCTATTACCAATTGTGAACAGACTAAAGACAAGACTCTCATTAGGATAAGATATCCAGTTACCTATTACCTCACATTCTGGTGTCCATTAACAGACCATCTCCATGTGATTAGTAATGATGTTAACTGACTATGGTACACAAGTCAATGGGTTCTTTCTGCAGTGAAGCATCTCAGGCATGACTGAGTTCTAAAACCAGGTTTGTGCGTGTTAACAGGACGTGTGGTAGGCTGACCTTTGACTCCAGTGTGCCTGGGAGTTTGAAGATGTCTCTGACGTCAGGTATGTGGTGCTGCTTGCTCCTCTTCCTGATGGTTTCAAAACGTTTCTCTACGGCGGCAGCCTGTGTGCGCGTCAGTGTGAACAACAGCCCCATCATGTCCTCGGGGTCCGACGCCGACTCGTCAAACAGAGGGGCCAGCCCTGCCTCAGTCAGCCATGCCTTCTCCTGTTCCCCCTCTACAGACAGACAGATGCACAAGTTCAGTTAGGTTGAGTCATATCAGTTGATGATACACCAAAAGAGCTGTAGTATGTTAATGGTAAAGTCTAGGTCTAAAGACTGAATAATAAAGATACAAACTAATTCATAGATTATTTCTGTGTAATTACTATTATATTATGCAATTTCTCTGTACCGAGGAGTGGGAATAGAAACAAACAAGGACATGAAACAGGGAAGGATGTCTCACTCCTAACCCCTTACTCCAGGGGTTCCCAAACTTTTTTGTCCCACGACCCCATCTTGATCAAAATATTCTCGCAACCCATGTGGACCATGTGTAATTAACAGCCAAAGATAATTTGATAATTTGGGAGGGGGGGGGGGCTACGACAATCAATTGAAGAAACATTCTAACAGTATTTCTGATTGTCTTCAACTCACCATCACATACTTTTAATGTGGGGCTAATTTGTCTGACGTAATGTGTCTTATCTCACCACCACTAATGAAATAGTTGTGCTTGATGACTGTTTTGTTGGAGCTTCTCAAAGTCAGGGGGCGTGGTCGACAGTAATCACGTCATCTCTGCGTTCACATTCAACCTGGATCGACATTTGGTTTTAACGCAGACGAGAGCACTGAAACCAGCTTCACACAGATATGAGCTGGCGAAGGGTACCATGAGTTTTAATGCTAAACGGGAGACAGCAGGATTTCCCTTTGAGTCAGGAACCAAAATTCTTCCGTAGTGACACGTGAATGTGTTGTCTGCAGCATTCGGTCACATGACAGCTCGATTAGCTGTTCGACTATCACTTAACGGCATGTCAACTGAGCCATTCAAACGGATTGGGAAGTAATCCCAAAGTGCTCTTCCAAGCGTTGGAGGTGAGCAGTGTTCACTCGTGTGGGACACTTACTGATGCTGTTTTCTGTTAGAAACATGCACAGCTGAGGGAAGGTGGCATGGTTCGCTTTCGAAAAACTCTCTCTCCAATAAGAATTCTTTCCTCTGAATCCACTGATCATCTGTAGAACCTATTCGTATTTCCCCTGCATGATTGCGTTCAGTTCGTTCCCAAATACTGTATGTCTGTTACATAGGCAAGGAGACATTTCATTTTCATTACATCCATTGTGAATGACAGTTCCTCTCTCAATGCAAAAAATCTCCCAACATTAATTGCGAACAAAGGTAAATCCATGGGCATCTCGGCCCTCACAGCTAACGTCCATTTGGAGATCATAAACTGGGTATTTTGAGTCGTTCAGTCAAAGTTTCCTCTTGATTGCTCGCAATAGCATCAATTATTTGTTTAACAATGTAATCTGACAAAGGTATTGATGTGTTTGTGTGCCTCTGTCACCCCACACATTGTTTTCACCATATCAATTGCGGCCAGTAATATCAAAGTCTCCGCATTAGTGTGTGGTTTCATAGTGTAACAGGCCTAGCCATTCACCGTGGGAATAGTTCAAGTGCAGCATTTTCCTATGATCTAAGTGCGCTCTCTGGTTGAATTTAATAATTTTAATTTAGATTTTTAAGGTTAACCACATTCCAATGATTTTGAGATAGACTATATTATAATAATTTTTGGGGGGTTGTTGTTTTTCAGAATTTTGGGAATTCTCTTGCGACCCAATTTACATATCAGGTGACCCTTCGTTTGGGAACCGCTGCCTTAACCGGTCATACACCAACATTCTTGATATAAGAAATAACAGAAGGAAGTTCCTACATTTAGTGCTTCAGACAAAACAATGCATTTCGACTTTATAAACAAACTTCTGCAGGGCTTTTTATAGGCATTTCCTGACCCTGTAGGATCAAGCCAGGCTATTGTATTTTGTGGATGAAAGAAATCAGTTATCATTATGTCATTAGAACGGACCAGTATGTACTGCATGTGCTCTACTAAAAGAATCCTTTCAGACAGTGATCTAGGTAAATCACAGTCATATACTGTACCATAGAAATAGAATGAATTCATTATATTTCTAATGTACATAGTACATACTCACTGGCAGACTTACCGTTAGGCAGAAGAGGCAATTGCATCAAGTGGCCTCGTAAGCTGGGCATAATGAAAAAATATGTATTTATTATTATTTCTCTGCTAAAGCCCCCCTTGCTCAGCTCATCACTCTCATTCAATCTTGTTTCAGCAGGTTGGTCTAAAATGTTACTTTGAAGCAGCAGGGCATATAGTCCTTCCACTATAACAACCCCATCTCATCTCTACATCAATTGACACTCCTGCTATAGTGTAGAGCTTCATACCATCCGGCAACTTCAGCTGCACCACGTCCTGTGGCTCTGCATCCCCCTTTCCCTCGCCGCTAAGGGTGATGTTCTCCACCTCTGTCCAGTATTCATCCATGAACAGCTCGTCCAGTGAGTCCCGGGAGTTACAGCAGTGGTGTGGGGGCTTTCCTGAGGCATTTTTGGGCCGGCTCTGGACACTGTAGAGGCCTGTCCTGCGACTGAGGAAGAAAGAGGGACAAAGTACGAGGACTAGTTCAGTGTGAATTTTATTAGGGTTCAAGTGAGTTATAAATACTACAAGCCAATACAACAATGTGTTGAATTTCCAAACTGAACTCTAATGAGAAAACCAACTGTGGTTTATTTATTTTTTCATTGCAACTCTGTGAATGCTGTGTTGTCACATATGGTTGTATTTTCCGCATAGAAGTTAGTTTAGCATGAACGTGAAGGGTTAACTAATTTCAGTCATTCAATGCAGAACTGTTTTCCTCTGAACGAGTCACACTAAAACACGTAGTTCTGTGCACCCCTGCTGTTAGCTGCTTGTTAGCTGGCCCAGGACCAGCCCCTATATTAACCTATTACAAAATGCCAAGTTAGTAGTTTAAAGCTGTAATCCATACTGGTGAAACAGCCACATCCGTTTGAGATATTAAAACAACTAAGTTACAGCAAACAACGAACACAGTATTTTTTTAAATTGCACATGCAATAAGCATTTCACTGTTGTATTCGGCGCACGTGACAAATAAACTTTGATTTGATTTGAACTGCATGTAGTTTTATTTCATATATATCTATGTATTTTTTAAATAACAACGACCATGGGGCAGACAGTGGCGCTAATTTGCACTAATGCCGATTCCATCTTTAAGGTGATACAGCCCGACAGGATACTCTTGATTGTGCATCTGTAGAAGTTTGTGAGTGCTCTTGGAGACAAGCCTAATTTCTTCAGCCTCCTGAGGTTGAAGAGGCGCTGCGGCGCCTTCTTCACAACGCTGTCTGTGTGGACCAATTCAGTTTGGTAACTTAAAACGTACTACCCTCTCCACTACTGTCCCGTCAATGTGGATAGGGGGGTGCTCCATCTACTGTTTCCTGAAGTCCACGATCATCTCCTTTGTATTGTTGACGTTGAGTGTGAGGTTATTTTCCTGACACCACACTCCCGAGGGCCCTCACCTCCTCCCTGCAGGCCGTCTCGTCGTTGTTGGTAATCAAGCCTACCACTGTTGTGTCGTCCGCAAACTTGATGATTGAGTTGGAGGCGTGCATGGCCACGCAGTCGTGGATGAACAGGGAGTACAGGAGAGGGCTCAGAACGCACCCTTGTGAGGCCCCAGTGTTGAGGATCAGCGGGGTGGAGATGTTGTTACCTACCCTCACCACCTGGGGGTGGCCCGTCAGGAAGTCCAGTACCCAGTTGCACAGGGCGGGGTCGAGACCCAGGGTCTCGAGCTTGATGACGAGTTTGGAGGGTACTATGGTGTTAAATGCTGAGCTGTAGTCAATGAACAGCATTCTCACATAGGTATTCCTCTTGTCCAGATGGGTTAGGGCAGTGTGCAGTGTGGTTGCGATTGCGTCATCTGTGGACCTATTGGGGCGGTAAGCAAATTGGAGTGGGTCTAGGGTGTCAGGTAGAGTGGAGGTGATATGGTCCTTGACTAGTCTCTCAAAGCACTTCATGATGACGGAAGCGGAAGTCGTTTAACTTAGTTACCTTACCTTAGCTTTCTTGGGAACAGGAACAATGGTAGCCCTCTTGAAGCATGTGGGAACAGCAGACTGGGATAAGGATTGATTGAATATGTCTGTAAACACACCAGCCAGCTGGTCTGCGCATGCTCTGAGGACGCGGCTGGGGATGCCGTCTGGGCCTGCAGCCTTGCGAGGGTTAACACGTTTAAATGTTTTACTCACGTCGGTTGCAGTGAAGGAGTGTCCAAAAGTTTTGGTAGCGGGCCATGTCAGTGGCACTGTATTGTCCTCAAAGCGAGCAAAGAAGTTATTTAGTCTGTCTGGGAGCAAGACATCCTGGTCTGTGAAGGGGCTGGTTTTCTTTTTGTAATCCATGATTGACTATAGACCCTGCCACATACCCCTTGTGTCTGAGCCGTTGAATTGCAACTCTACTTTGTCTCTATACTGACGCTTAGCTTGTTTGATTGCCTTGCGGAGGGAATATCTACACTGTTTGTATTCGGTCATGTTTCAGGTCACCTTGCCCTGGTTAAAATCAGTTGTTTGCGCTTTCAGTTTCGCGCGAATGCTGCCATCAATCCACGGTTTCTGGTTTGGGATGTTTTAATAGACGCTGTGGGTACGACATCGCCGATGCACTTTTTAATAAACTCGCTCACCGAATCAGCGTATTCGTCAATGTTGTTGTTGGACGCAATGCGGAATATATCCCAATCCACGTGATCGAAGCAGTCTTGAAGCATGGAATCAGATTGGTCAGACCAGCGTTGAACAGACCTGAGCGCGGGAGCTTCCTGTTTTAGTCTCTGTCTATAGGCTGGAAGCAAAAAAAATGGAGTACTTTGCCACCTCTGCTGAAAAAATCCTAGGGGAAACACTGAAGAGGACTCCTGATGGGCATCAGAGAGCGGCTAACCTCCCCTCCCCCTATAATCTCTGGTGGTTGCACTTAAAGGGACGCCTAGAGTGGCGTTTTATCAAACCTCAGCAGTTTTACATTCCTTAATGACTGCTACTGCTTTATACACTCGATACTAAACACAGTCAATCTGGGTCATGCCAGGCTACACCTTGGCTTAAATGCAGCAGTCAGCAGTAAGGTTTGTTTTACACTACCAAGGTGTCAGCATGCAAGGAGAAATATGTGATGACCTCAATACAAATTAGCCAAGATAATTCCAGTTTAGTGTTCGTCACGGCTGTGAGGTATACAGTCTTTCTTGCAGTGAATTGTCATAAACGGGACGGAAGACAAATGAGCTGCAGGCCTTAAAGGCTGTTAGGTCTCACCTAAAGGCCTGTGGAGGTGGTCAAATGAGTATCAGCTCCCTCCTAGCCACAGGACAGGATATCAGTTATACCTGACATTTCTGGCACTGGATAAATAACATACAGTACCTGCACAAATCTGAAATTCAGAGTGTTGGGGAAATGCTCTCACAAAGCAATTGCTCTGTCTATTTTCTTTCTAGCTTTCTTTGATATTTCCACCATGTTTCAATTTTAAAAGAATAAGTGCTGTAATGTTTTTTATTCAAATGTTCAGCCGTGTAATTACCTTTTATGGGGAACAACCCAAAACACAGCACACATATTTGGTTTAGAGGGGCATTTTAATAAACACAACAACCACCAGAAAATGCAGCGAGAAAGAGGAAAGTGTTTCACTGTTAGTAGGTAATCCATCCCAAGACAGAAATATCTCCCCCATTAAGAGAAATGATGCAAGGTTTGAACACAGCCACTCAAGATGACCAGGAAGGAAACCAAGTATACCAACAATGCAAACAGCACCAATGATATATCCCACAGCCTGCCCCATTCCATTGAAAGGTCAGCTATTTTGCTGGCTCCAATATAGACAAACTGCCAGTGCACAAGGACAAAAGGGGAAACAATTTAGTCTTTCTCTAGTGTTTTGCCTTGTCATTTTGCATACAGACACAAATCCGAGGAGCCATAGTAATACAGTCATACAGAAGATCTGACAGTACAGGTCAGATTAGGGGCACACAGGTATACTGTCCCCTCCGAGGCTTACTAAATCTGAGACTGTGGTAAAAAAGTATTTCTACATAATGACAGAAAATGCATGCGTTTAGCATGGAAACAGGAAATTACAGTACTATCAATCACATGCACTAGCAATCAAGTTTCACTTAACTCATAATACACATTTCAAACATCCACTACTGTTAATACAAGGGCCTATGCCTGTTGGTTACTGCGACAACCCCAACAGAGACATGGAATGTTACTGCTGGGGATCTATCGGTCTGGCCCTCCACTCTTCTGTAGTGTACACTCTCAGAGGACATCTCATTTCCAGAAGCCTGGAGAATTGGCTGGGTTTACTACTGATAACATGTGGGGGCAAATACTGTAGTACCTAGTGAATGGATGCACCATGGAAACAGTTCCAAGGAATTGAGGCAAAGCTGTACTGGACAGACTGCATGGGAAAGCCCCCAGTGATGGGTTCTGGGAGGTTGTGTTTTCAGATACTGTATGTTCTTTTGTGTAAAAATAATTGCTTGATTGTATTTCTTTATATTCCTCAAATATAAAATATGTTGTTTTACTCCATTGTTTATAAATTGTAAACAAACACTGTACACCTTCAAAACATGGTTAAAACTAGGGTTTCAAAGGGTTGGATACTTTCCGCGTAAATTTCCGGAATTTGGGGAATTTAGCTTAACTTCATCAAAAAAGTTAGCTTATAACAGTGAACCTTTTTTTGTGGAATCATATAAGGCAATTGTAGGTCTTGGGGATAGTTTAACCAAAATATGCCACAATTCAATGGAATTGCAACCCTCTGCATGCACAGTGTATTCTTCCATCCCATGTACAGCTGATTCTCAAGATGTTGCACACTAATGAGATGCTATTGAGCCCACACTACTATACTGTGTGAGCCAAGGACTACATGCTTTCTGGTAATTTTTGCACTATTTGGCACTATCTGATGTGTGGAGACATTTCACTGCAGCTAATGTAGAAGGAAAAGCTGTGTACATTTGCAAATACTGTGCAAAATCATTTGTGAAGAATGCAACAAAGATGCAGAATCATCTGGCCAAGTGCATAAAGTTCCCTCAGCGCTCACAACAAGCAACCTCTGACAAAAGTCCCTCTACTTTTATTTGAGGTGAAAATTATGAATAAGGCACCTTATCGATAGCAACAGCTCACGGTCCTCCTGGAATCAGAAGTTTTTTTGACTCAATGGAGGAACGTAGTCAGAGAAATGCTGATTAATGTCTTGCTGTGTATGCAACTGGTTCACCTCTGATGCTCAGAGGCAATGTGTATTGGAAGAGATTTCTTAATGTTCCCTCACCCAGCATACACCCCTCCAACTAGACATGCTTTATCTACTCATTTGCTGGATGCAGAGTTCAACAGAGTTGAAGTGAATGTCAAGCAAATCATAGAGACAGCAGAAAGTTTTGCAATCATCTCTGATGGGTGGTCGAATGTTTGTGGGCAAGGAATAATTAACGACATCATCTCAGTATTCTACAAGAGCAGAGACACAAGGGACAACATCTACATTGCAGATGAGCTGAAGGCAGTCATCAATGACCTTGGAACACAGAAAGGTATTGGTCTAAAGTGGAGGTGTCCTACCCTCACATCACACCCATTGGCTGTGCTGCTCATGCATTGAATCTGTTCCTCAAGTACATCATGGCACTGTAAACAATGGATACTCTACAAGAGAGCCAAGCAAATGGTTAGGTATGTGAAGGGTCATCACGTTTTAGCAGCAATCTACCTCACCAAGCAAAGTGAGAAGAATAAGAGCACCACATTGAAGCTGCCTAGCAACACCCGTTGTGGTAGTATATAGCAGTATCCATTGCACGGATTGAGGAAGACAATGCCATCCTGTCTGATGTTTAGACTCTGCTTGCAGATGTAAGAGAATACATCTGTACTGCCCTGCCCACTTCACTGTTGCTCCAAACAGAGAAAACTGCAGTTCTGAATTACATCAAAAAGCATGAAGACTTCTGCCTGAAGCCCATACACACCGCAGCGTACATGTTGGACCCCAAGTATGCTGGCAAGAGCAGAGATCAACAAGGCCTATGGTGTCTGGTGATGTACACTTCCAAGCAAGGGCTTTGGGATGGAGATGCAATATGGCAGTCGTGCCAACATATCTCATCAGCCACCTGATGGAAGGTACTTTGTGGATCTGAGTCTCTTTCCCCTGTTGCCTCCATCATCCTCCAAATCCTACCAACATCAGCCGCCTCAGAGTGCAACTGGTCTTTGTTTGGGAACACACACACAACAGGCTGACCAATACAAGGGTTGAAAAATTGGTGGCCATCCAGGCAAATTTGAGACTTTTTGGGTCTGATAACGAGCCATTCTCAACAAGGTTGAAAAGTGACAGTGAAGATGAGGCCTCAGAGTCTGATGTTCAAGAGGTGGACATTGAGGAGGTCCAGGGAGAAGACATGGAAGCCTGAGGAAGACAACCAAGGCTTTAGTTTCTAGACTATCATTTTACAGATTGGAAGATGCAATGGATCATTGGGGATCATTCAATATTCCCTTTCTTTTGTTGTTCAGTGAAATAATCCCACGTGAAGTGTTAAAGTTAAATTCGTAACTAAAATATTTTCTATATTTATATTGTAAGGATTTAATCATTTGCAATTATGTCTACTTATGATAAGGTAAATGGTTTATGTTTCTGTCTCCATATGATATGGTAAATATATCCAATGCAACAAACATCTACATTTAAATGGTATTAATATTAATTTGCATATATTTCTGTTAATTCCCATATGTTCCCGTTAATTCCCACGGAAAGTTTCCACCTCTGAATATAACCCAAAATGTGCAACCCTAGATAAAACTATCATTTTGATTTCATGTGATTTCATGTGATGGTCAGTCCTTGCATCCATAGCCCCGTCTATGAATCTTAGAGAAGTTACATTCCTCCAGACCCATCCCTAAGCAGTGTACCCAAAAAGGTGGTGGGGCGGCTGCTTTGTTTATTGTTGAACTGCAGATTTCCCCTTTAAATTATGTAAAAAGAGACACAAGTAAAAGTCTTTACTAATCTCCAACCTCAGGGAACAACAGGAAATGTAAAGAGAGTCCTGCTGTGTCAATGTAAAAACGATAAAACCACAAACAGCGGCAATAACACTATGATGATAACCCATGTTGATTCTGTGCACTGACTCATGTCTACATTAAATTGCTGGAGGTATTTTAAGACCGGTGGTCCCTGAGTTAATATTATATCTCATTCATATTAAACTCAGATGCTCACCTGATTGGAAACGAAATAATCATAACACAGGCTGTTCATTAGCACTTGACTTGAACCCACTAACCCTGCTGTTTTGAACATTAGAAACTCCAATTGGAGTTATCAGCTAACATAATACTGGCTTTGATTTGGTATAATAACCTGACCAACCACATTATGTAAATAATTCCAAAGGACTTGATCAATTATTGATTTATGCATCATCCACAGAACATGTATACAGTAAGAAAATATATATATGTAAAGGACATCACACTGCTTGCTTAGCGACGACCACTTCCTCCTGATTCAGCTCCCACAAGGCTCGAAACCCAGGACCTCTCCCTTGGTAGCACATGTGACCGCTCTCCTGAAGCATCGGTCTCACCAGTCGGCGCCACTGAAAAGTTAACATTCAGCTGCGCAAATGGGGACAGTTCAGACTGAGGAGTAAGTTTCACAAGTTTCACACATTCCCATAACACATATCTGTATATCACATTCTTTGTACTTGTGTACACAAACTGTTATGTTATCAACTGATTAAAAGTGATGTACTCTGCCGTTTCTATTGGTCTACATGACTTGTTCATACTGTAAGACCAGAATGACTCAGTAACCTGATGGCAAAGTCTCTTGTTGAACTTTTAATTGTAGACTATTATTCCAACAGACTGAACAACATTCATTGACCACAACTTTTTATTTAACCAGGCAAGTCAGTTAAGAACAAAATCTTATTTACAATGACGGCCTACTGGGGAACAGTGGGTTACCTGTCTTGTTCAGGGGCAGAACGACAGATTTTTACCTTGTCAGTTCGGGGATTTGATCCAGCAACCTTTCGGTTACTGGCACAACGCTCTAACCACTAGGCTACCTGCCACCCCTTGCGTCCTTTTGTCTTTTCCCATGCAGAAGCACAGATGCAAGACAAACTGAACTGGCACATGGGACAAACAAGTCAGGCAAGTCGGACATTCCAGGACTGAAGGGCAGAGTAACTGAAAGCAGTCTTCCCTAACTCAGAGGAGACCTGTGGAATCTCTAGTACCAACCAGTCTTGAGTCTTATAATTACTAGATTTCCAATTTAGAAGTGAGTTGAGGTAGTATGGGATATTCTGGAGAAATGCTTTATATACAAATAATAGTCAATGTTGGGCCCTTCTGGTAGTCAGAGATTCCAAACCATTAAAACTATATAAGAGACAATGATACTCTCTTCTGGTAGTCAGAGATTCCAAACCATTAAAACTATATAAGAGACAATGATACTCTCTTCTGGTAGTCAGAGATTCCAAACCATTAAAACTATATAAGAGACAATGATACTCTCTTCTGGTAGTCAGACTCCCAGCCAACAAAACTATATAGGAGACAATGATACTCTCTTCTGGTAGTCAGAGATTCCAAGCCATTAAAACTATATAAGAGACAATGATACTCTCTTCTGGTAGTCAGAGACTCCCAGCCAAAAAAACTATATAAGAGACAATGATGCATACAGAAATGATCACTAGTGATAAAATCAAGGCTGAGTGATAGACTGAATCTACAGGTTTTAACACAGAGGCTGACCCGTGCATGTACTGTAGATTGAGTCGCCATAGTCAATTACTGGGAGAAGTGTCGCTTGAAAAATCTTCCTCCTATTTTCAAAAGGGAGACAGAATTTATTTCTATACAGGAAACCAATCTTTACTCTCAACTTTTTAGTCAGTTTATCAATGTGTGTTTTAAAGGACTCAATCGTCAAGTTTGCAGACGACACTACAGTGGTAGGCTTAATTACCAACAACGACTAGACGGCCTACAGGGAGGAGGTGAGGGCCCTCGGAGTGTGGTGTCAGGAAAATAACCTCGCACTCAACGTCAACAAAAGGAGATGATCGTGGACTTCAGGAAACAGCAGAGGGAGCACCCCCCTATCCACATCGACGGGACAGTAGTGGAGAAGGTGAAAAGTTCAGTTCCTCGGCATACACATCACAGACAAACTGAAATGGTCCACACACACAGACAGCATGGTGAAGAAGGCGCAACAGCGCCTCTTCAACCTCAGGAGGCTGATGAAATTTGGCTCGTCACCAAAAACATTCACAAACTGTTACAGATGCACAACTGAGAGCATCCTGTTGGGCTGTATCCCCACCTGATACGGCAACTGTTCCGCCCACAACCGTAAGCCTCTCCAGAGTGTAGTGAGGGCTGCACAACGCCTGGGGCAAACTACCTGCCCTCCAGGATACTTACACAACCCGATGTCACAGGAAGGCCAAAAAGATCATCAAGGACAACAACCACCTGAGCCACTGCCTGTTCCCCCCGCTATCATCCAGAAGGCAAGGTCAGTACAGGTGCATCTGGGACCGAGAGACTGAAAAACAGCTTCTATCTCAAGGCCATCAGACTTTTGAACAGCCATCACTAACATTGAGTGGCTGCTTCCAACATACTGACTCAAATCTCTAACCACTTTAATAATTACAACATACTGACTCAAATCTCTAACCACTTTAATAATTACAAATTGGATGTAATAAATGTATCACTAGTCACTTTAAACAATGCCACTTTATGTAATGTTTACATACCCTTCATTACTCATCTCATATGTATATACTGTACTCTATACCATCTTGCCTATGCCGTTCGGCCATCGCTCATTCATATATTTATATGTACATATTCTTATTCATTCCTTTATGGTAGTTGTTGTGAAATTGTTAGATTACTTGTTAGATATTACTGCATGGTCGGAACTAGAAGCACAAGCAAATATTTTCTGTCTGGATTTTAATGATTTGTATGTGACATACAAATGACATACAAATCATTAAAATCCAGACAGAAAATATTTACACAAGAAGCAATCTAATATCACACAGTCAAAACTCTCAGTCGTTTAGTTAAGTTCACACTCGCATTAACATCTGCTAACCATGTGTATGTGACCAATAAGATTTGATGATTTGATTTGTGCATTACCAAATATACTTGAAATTATTTTGCTGCAACACTGCATCCAAGTTACTTGACATAGGCGTTTCAAAGAGTTGTCAGTCAAGTCAAGCTGATGAATGTCCATCTTTCCAAACTTCCTGGTAGTTAGCCATAAAAAAAATGCATTTCTATCCACATAAAATATTATGGGAGATATTTTAGTCACTCAAAAGGCTATTTTACGTGGTAATCAGAATGACTGTTTGGGACCTTTAAGAGAACGCCATCAGCAGATATACTGTACGTTGACTTCTGTCGTGCAGGTCATTTCTTTAACCAGCCGCAGGCCGCTTGGTCTTGAAAAATGTTGGATAGTCTACGTAGCAACAGTGCATGATCAACTGTATTGAATGTTTTCCACATATCAATATAAAGGGAAAGTGGGATACCAAGTCAGTTGTCCATCTGAATGTATTCAACTGAAATGTGTCTTCCACATTTAACCCAACCCCTCTGAATCAGAGGGCAGAGCAGTGCTGTTAACTATGTAATTTATTAATAACTATGACATTGGTGTCCTGGCCTAAAGTCTGACTGTTGAGCATTCAGAATACATTTTCCATCTAAAAAAGGACCGCAGTTGAGAACGTATCAAGATTTCTAATATTTCCACTAGACATGAACGTTTTGAAATTGGGCGATAATTATTAAGATCTCAGGGCTCACCACCTTTGTGGAGCGGGAGAACAAGGGCCACCTTCCACACCTTAGGAATAATACCCAAGAGAATGGATAGATACCAAATGTGTCAAAGGCTCCACAATCAGAGGTGCAGGAAGCCGTAGAAGACACAGGTCAAGCATGTCTGCCCAAGACGATTTCTTTACATCAATAATTAAGAGAGCATCCAGAACTTCCCTAGTTGTGACTTGACGAAAAGAGAACAGTGGGTTACCATTTACAGTAGCAGGCAAGTCTGTGATTAAACAGGGGTGTATCAGAGATGAGCTTGTTTCATGAACAGTCTTTTCAGAGTTGTCCTTATTGCTGCTATTTCCCCTTTCAAATAAATGGCCCGCTGCAATAAAATGTTGGTTAAACGCGTCAGTTATTTCAGTTTTGTCTGTTATAGTATTGGAGTTAAATAGAACCTCATTGGGCAGAGAGGTGTGGCTGCTTCTTTTTAGCAATTTATTAGCCTTCCAAAACATAGCTGAATAGTCACACGGGTCAGGAATAGAATTAATGAAATAGATTGATTTAGTCAATTTTATGGAAGCTAAAGTTGTCTGAAGGTGAGCCAGTTAGCAGAGCTACCAATGTGTCTTGTTTCAGACCAAGCTTTCTTCCTTAGCTGAATTAACTCGGCAAGTTCAGGCGTTGACCAAGGGTTGGCCCTATCTTTAATTCTTAATCGCTTCATAGAGGCACAGAGATAAACGTACTAGAGAATTGTTAAAGGGCAAGTTCCACGTCCGGACTGTCATTAACACCAAGAAACCTGAATGGTAAAGGTCATGTAAGAACCCTTGCTCATGGAAGTGTTGAATGTTTATTTAATTTTTTTTATTTTTTATTTCACCTTAATTTAACCAGGTAGGCTAGTTGAGAACAAGTTCTCATTTGCAACTGCGACCTGGCCAAGATAAAGCATAGCAGTGTGAACAGACAACACAGAGTTACACATGGAGTAAACAATTAACAAGTCAATAACACAGTAGAAAAAAAAGGGGAGTCTATATACATTGTGTGCAAAAGGCATGAGGAGGTAGGCGAATAATTACAATTTTGCAGATTAACACTGGAGTGATAAATTATCAGATGGTCATGTACAGGTAGAGATATTGGTGTACAAAAGAGCAGAAAAGTAAGTAAATAAAGACAGTATGGGGATGAGGTAGGTAAAAATGGGTGGTAAAAACATTGTGTGCAAAAGGCATGAGGAGGTAGGCGAATAATTACAATTTTGCAGATTAACACTGGAGTGATAAATTATCAGATGGTCATGTACAGGTAGAGATATTGGTGTACAAAAGAGCAGAAAAGTAAGTAAATAAAGACAGTATGGGGATGAGGTAGGTAAAAATGGGTGGGCTATTTACCGATAGACTATGTACAGCTGCAGCAATCGGTTAGCTGCTCAGATAACAGATGTTTGAAGTTGGTGAGGGAGATAAAAGTCTCCAACTTCAGCGATTTTTGCAATTAGTTCCAGTCACAGGCAGCAGAGAACTGGAACGAAAGACGGCCAAATGAGGTGTTGGCTTTAGGGATGATCAGTGAGATACACCTGCTGGAGCGCGTGCTACGGATGGGTGTTACCATCGTGACCAGTGAACTGAGATAAGGCGGAGCTTTACCTAGCATGGACTTGTAGATGAGGGCCATATGTAGCGAGGGCCAGCCGACTAGAGCATACAAGTCGCAGTGGTGGGTGGTATAAGGTGCTTTAGTGACAAAACGGATGGCACTGTGAAAAACTGCATCCAGTTTGCTGAGTAGAGTGTTGGAAGCAATTTTGTAGATGATCGCCAAAGTCGAGGATCGGTAGGATAGTCAGTTTTACTAGGGTAAGTTTGGTAAGTTTGAGTGAAGGAGGCTTTGTTGTGGAATAGAAAGCCGACTCTTGATTTGATTTTCGATTGGAGATGTTTGATATGAGTCTGGAAGGAGAGTTTACAGTCTAGCCAGACACCTAAGTACTTATAGATGTCCACATATTCAAGGTCGGAACCATCCAGGGTGGTGATGCGGGTGCAGGGAGCAAACGGTTGAAAAGCATGCATTTGGTTTTACTAGCGTTTAAGAGCAGTTGGAGGCCACGGAAGGAGTGTTGTATGGCATTGAGGCGTGGTTTAGTTTTAGACATCTTGTGTTTCTGACATAGACTATGGGACAGTGATCACCGAGGTCCATATCAAAACACTACTATTTTACTATTTATGAGGGTTATTTGTAAGTATGAGATCAATCAGAGTTGATTTAGCAGGACTTTTACATTCAAATGAGTGTGCTCTGAAATCAGTTCAGATTGATACATGCTGATTTAACCCTTGTGTTGTCTTAAGGGTAAAAAATGACCCGCCACTAAGTTTAACAGCAGAGAAAACCCCCTAAATTATATTTTTTCACCTTGAAATTGGATTACTTTTCCTAGAGTGACCCCAAAATTAGAAAAAGTGAAACATCGCCTTTGTTCATATTTCCATGAAAGCTATACACCAGCAGGGTACAAAGATTGTCTTAGGGTAATTTTTGACCCGGCAGTTATAAAATAATTTACACACACACAGAGAGATTGTGTGCTACTGATTGAACAACACTAAAACTTTATTGTGCATGTGCAGCATCTCCCCTCCATGACCCCACACATGGCTCGAGTTCACAGACAAAATAAACTACATTTCATATAATAAACATTTCTTGAAAGCATTGTTTACTAATGGGGAATGCAGAGGCTATAAAAGGTGCTGCAGATAACAGTCCCCCCATTTCTCTCTTTGGTGAAGCCATGAGTGCATGTTTCAGTGCCCAACAGGTAGTAGATCTGATTTTTTCAGATGTCTAGGAGGAACAAGAGAACAATGATTTAGTAGAGGAGGTATCTGAAGAAGAAGATGGGGAGGAATACAACCCAGAGCACGATGCATAATCTTCAGATGAAGAAGAAATCCCCCAAGCTGAAAGAGACATTTTTGTCAAAGAACAGCAAAATAACATGGTCCTTGTCACCGTATGATAACCAGGGCAGGATGGCAGCACAACATTTCATACAGATGACCCCTACATAGGGCTGTTAATCTTAGCGGGTGAGTATAGGTCCCGAGGTGAGGCTACATGTAGTCTCTGGGATGCAAAGAGTGGAAGGGCATTTTCGATGCCACTGAAAGTCTTTCACACTTTCTCAACAATGCTACAATTTGATAACCGTGAGTCAAGACCTGCAAGACGTGTGAGAGACAAACTGGTGGCCATAAGATAGGTGTATGAGAAGTGGGTGGAGCATCTGCCATACCTCTACAATCCTGGCCCTGAAGTAACAGTGGATGAGCAACTGGTTCCATTCAGAAGTACATTTTTATTTTCATATCTGTAATAGAAGGGATTTCCACTGTTCATTTTATTTTGTATTGCTGTAATGTCATTGATTTATGTGATTGTTTTCTGAGACCCTGATACTAATTACTGATAGTAATCTCTTTTGTCAAAAGGTCGCTGTCCTTTCCGGCAGTATATGCCCAGCAAGCCAGCAAAGTATGGCATCAAGATATGTGTGGCCTGTAACACACAATTCAGCTACGCTTGGAAGATGCAAGTCTACACAGGGAAGCCGACCAGTGGAGGCCCGGAGAAAAAACAGGGGATGCGGGTTGTGCTTGATGTGACAGATGGACTGAGGGGGCACAATGTCACGTCTGACAATTTCTTCACCTCTTTTGAACTCAGCCAGCAGCTCCTGAAGAGGAAGATCACCATGGTTGGCAGTTAGAAATAACAAGTCTGAGCTCCCCCTGCATTCCCCGCAAGGGGGAGAGGGGCCTTTCTCATCAAAGTTTGCCTTCACCCCCACCACCACTCTAGTTTCTTACCTCCAAAGATGAACAATAATGTGGTTCTCCTAAGCACACTGCACAAAACGGTTGAGATCAGTGATCGTGAGGGAAGGAAACCAGCCATAATCATGGACTACAACCACAACAAAGGAGGCACGGACAACCTGGACAAAGTGATTGGAACTTACAGCTGCAGGAGGATGACTGCCCGCTGGCCCCTGGTCATCTTCCACAGCATCATTGATGTGTCCTCATACAATGCCTTCATAATATGGAACAAGATCAACCCTACCTGGATGCCTGATAAACGGAACAAGAGGAGGGTGTTCCTGGAGCAGCTGAGAAAGACACTTGTAACCCCACACATTCAAAGAAGGAGCACCTTCTCTGCAAAGCAGCCTCTGCAGCACTTGTGAAAGCTGTTCAGGGGGCTGAATCTTGTCCTGATCCAACTGAGGCTGGAGCTGGGGCAGGCAAGAGGAGGAGATGCCAATTTTGCCACCCAAGGAAGGACTGTAAAACAAATACTATATGCTGCACATGTGAGAAATGCATCTGCAAAGTCCATGCACACACACTTGCATACTGTCCTACATGTGCTAATTAGAGTTGATTGATTTATGTTCTTCATGTTTTTGTTTTGTATCTATTATCTTATTCCTATTCATTGTTGTTGTTTATACACCTTGTGGGTGAGGGCAATGGTTAAAAAAAATAGGAGAAGTCTAGTATTTTGTAGTTGAATTCCTCATTGTACAGTATAAGAATATATCACTATGTTGCCAAAAAAGTTCAAGACTGTTATTGTTTCCCTTCAATAAAATGCATTCAAAACTATATTCTGCACATTTCTGCTACTTTCTTAGGCTATACAAGTGCTATATCTTGCTAAACCAATTATGTTTACACCTATGCAGTACCTTTAGCAATAATAATAATAATAATAATAATAAACCAAATCAAATCAAAAGTTTGTCACATGCGCCAAATACAACAGGTGTAGACCTTACAGTGAAATGCTTACTTACAGGCTCTAACCAACAGTGCAAAAAAATGTATGTGTGTAAGTAAAGAAATAAAACAACAGTAAAAAGACATTTGAAAATAACAGTAGCAAGGCTATATACAGACACCGGTTAGTCAGGCTTATTGAGGTAGTATGTACATCTAGATATGGTTAAAGTGACTATGCATATATGATAAACAGAGAGTAGCAGTAGCGTAAAAGGAGGGGTTGGCGGGTGGTGGGACACAATGCAGATAGCCCGGTTAGACAATGTGCGGGAGCACTGGTTGGTCGGGCCAATTGAGGTAGTATGTACATGAATGTATAGTTAAAGTGACTATAAATATATGATAAAGTAGCAGCAGCGTAAAAAAGGGGTTGGGGGGCACACATGGCAAATAGTCCGGGTAACCATTAGGTTACCTGTTCAGGCTTGGGGGTAAAAACTGTTCAGAAGCCTTTTTGTCCTAGACTTGGCACTACGGTACCGCTTACCATGCGGTAGTAGAGAGAACAGTCTATGACTGGGGTGGCTGGGGTCTTTGACAATTTTTAGGGCCTTCCTCTGACACGCCTGGTGTAGAGGTCCTGGATGGCAGGCAGCTTTGCCCCTGTGATGTATTGGGCCGTACGCACTACCCTCTGAAGTGCCTTGGGGTCGGAGGCTGAGCAATTGCCGTACCAGGCAGTGATGCAACCGGTCAGGATGCTCTCGATGTTGCAGCTGTAGAACCTTTTGAGGATCTCAGGACCCATGCCAAATCTTTTTAGTTTCCTGAGGGGGAATAGGCTTTGTCGTTCCCTCTTCACGACTGTCTTGGTGTGTTTGGACCATTCTAGTTTGTTGTTGATGTGGATACCAAGGAACCTGAAGTTCTCAACCTGCTTCACTATAGCCCCAACGATGAGAATGGGCGTGTGCTCAGTGCTCCTTTTCCTGTAGTCCACAATCATCTCCTTAGTCTTGGTTATGTTGAGGGATAGGTTGTTATTCTGGCACCACACGGCCAGGTCTCTGACCACCTCCCTTTAGGCTGTCTCGTCGTTGTCGGTGATCAAACCTACCACTGTTGTGTCTTCTGCAAACTTAATGATGGTGATGGAGTCGTGCCTGGCCATGCAGTCGTGGGTGAATAGGGAGTACAGGAGGGGACTGAGCACGCACCCCTGGGGAGCTCCAGTGTTGAGGATCAGAGTAGCAGATGTGTTGCTACCTACCCTCACCACCTGGGGAGGCCCGTCAGGAAGTTCCGGATCCAGTTGCAGAGGGAGGTGTTTAGTCCCAGGTTCCTTAGCTTAGTGATGAGCTGTACTTTAGTAAAGAAAACTATCATGACAGGTGTGTTGCAATAAAAACGAGTGATGTCCACTGATTAAATGCAGTCTTTCTGCATTGTGAAGAGGGAAGACCAATATATTCACAAAGTTTGTGATGAATGACATGTTATTTCTTCATGCAAAATAGGGGTTTAAAATTCAATCAAGCTGCTATATTTTAGGGGTTTAGTAAAGGCGTGTCATTTTTTACCCTTAGGACAAGGGGAGTATACAGAATGTTACACGTGACTACACAAGGTTTAAGACAATCAGACGAGGGTGTAAGCCAATCGAGATTCAGATGCTCCTATATCACTATTTCAGAGGCTATGAATGGGGCGAGTGGTTCAGAGGCAGCATTGATTGCTCCTGCTGTGGCAGAGGGAGGGCCATTGGTCCCTGTAGCATAGAAATTAACATTCTGGCAAATAACAACATGTATAACTACGTAGTAGCTCAAATTGCTTTGGAAGTGAGACATTGAGAGATTGGGTAGCCTTAAAGTTTTATTTTTTTAACTTTATTTATAGATTTTCAGATATAACAACAAAAACAGTACAACCCCAAACCCTCATTCTCCCATCCATCCATCCATCACCTCCCTCCCTCCAACCCTTCACTCCCTCCCTCCAAACCACCCACCCGCCAAGGCATCTATAAAAGTAAGCTAAATAGGAAAGAAAAACAGAAACAAAAAGTAATAGAAACGAAATGCAGAAAAAAAAGTTCAATAAAAATTCTTATCAGCACAAATGGCCACTAGACAGACATGACTGCTTACCAAACTATACAAAGTTACACTAAGTAAGACAGGCTCTCCACATTGTAAATTCAGCAAAAAAAGAAACCTCCTCTCAACTGCGTTTATTTTCAGCAAACGTAGCATGTGTAAATATTTGTATGAACATAACAAGATTCAACAACTGAGACATAAACTGAACAAGATCCACAGACATGTGACTAACAGAAATTGAATAATTTGTCCCTGAACATGGTCGTGTAGGCGAGCGGTTTGCTGATGTGAACAGAACGCCCCAAGGTGGTGGTGGGATTATGGTATGGGAAGACATAAGCTACAGACAACAAACACAATTGCATTTTATAAATGGCAATTTGAATGGACAGAGATACCGTGACAAGATCCTGAGGCCCATTGCCGCTCCATCGCCTCGTTTCAGCATGATAATGCATGGCCTCATGTTTCAGCATGATAATGCATGGCCCTGTGTTGCAAGGATCTGTACACAATACTGACTGGTTTTCTTATTCACGCCCCTATCTAAGGTATCTGTGACCAACAGATGCATATCTGTATTCCCACTCATGTGAAATCCATAGATTAGGGCCTAATGAATTCATTTCAATTCACTGATTTCCTTACAGTATATGAACTGTAACTCAGTCAAATCTAAGACATTATTTCATGTTGCATTTATATTTTTGTTCAGTGTATTTGTCTACTTTAGCAATGTCATCGACATGTTATGAATGTGTTAGGGTACACTTTTCCCCTTCACCTCTCTAAAATATATGTTTCCGTCTGAATTCACCAGACCATTGAGAGAGGGGAAGAGCTGCCACGGAGTAGGTTTTTACCATCTCTAAATCTGACATGTTGTCAGGACATTAGATCCAGAAGATGGGTGCGTGTAGTGGAACCTCATTTGGCCCCTCTCCAGCTACTGGCAAGAGCAATTTTAAATGAGAATAGAAATGGATCTGCTCTGACAGCATTACCAAAACGGATATAAGCAAGAGTAATGCTGGACAGTAGGCCATTTATCTTCACAGGCATAGGAGGGGGTGTAAAGGTGATCAGCGTTTATCTCTGCAGCATGACAGGGGCTCTCTCTGACGGCTGATTTGATGACCAAGTCCATCATAACATCGATATCTCTCCTGAGCTCTCAGACAAGTCAAAATGCCTGGGTTTTAAATCTGCATATGTGGTTTTAGTGAAAGGCTGTCACTCATAACAAGGGATTTATTTCTGGTAGGAGAATCTTGAATTAAGATTTATTCCTGCTCACTTTATCCCCATTCTGTGTAGGACATAGATTTAGTCGTGGCATCATATCAGTTAGAGGACCATACACTGAGTGTACAAAACATTAAGACACCCCTTAAATATTTTGTCTAGCCCATTCACCCTCTAAATGGCACACATAAACTCAGCAAAAAAAGAAATGTCAACTGCATTTATTTTCAGCAAACTGTGTGTAAATATTTGTGTACATATTTGTATGAACATTTATATGAACATAACTAGATTCAACAACTGAGACATAAACTGAACAAGTTCCACAGACATGTGACTAACAGAAATTGAATAATGTGTCCCTGAACAAAGGGGGGTCAAAATCAAAAGTAACAGTCTCTGGTATGGCCACCAGCTGCATTAAGTACTGCAGTGCATCTCCTCCTCATGGACTACACCAGATTTGCCAGTTCTTGCTGAGATGTTACCCCACTCTTCCACCAAGGCACATTTCTAGGGGGAATGGCTCTAACCCTCATTCTCCGATCCAACACTCCCCAGGCGTGCTCAATGGGATTGAGATCCAGGCTCTTCGCTGGCCATGGCAGAACACTGCCATTCCTGTCTTGCAGGAAATCACGCACAGGACGAGCAGTATGGCTGGTGGCATTGTCATGCTGGAGGGTCATGTCAGGATGAGCCTGCAGGAAGGGTACCACATGAGGGAGGAGGCTGTCTTCCCTGTAACGCACAGCGTTGAGATTGCCTGCAATAACAACAAGCTCAGTCCGATGATGCTGTCATGACGTTGGCCTGGGGTTAGGTTTATGACAGTCATAAATACCACTTCCCCCTTTTTCCTCTCTCTACCCTACTGATGTTACATTTGCAAACACCTTGGTTAACATAGAGATTCTGGGAACATCATAAGGTCGGGGGAAATGAACTATATTCTGGTAATCTGACCAATTGAACATATGCGGTGGTACTTAATGAATATGATGTCAGTTTGGTTGTCATCTGAGACATTCTCATCAATGATAAGATGACATAAACTCTACAGTGTAAAGTCTACACATCAGAGTTATCGGATTCACATGGAATTGTTGTTCAATTTAAATGTTTGAATATGACATTATTCGTGATGGGATGAAATATGATTTTAGCTTCTAAAATGTGAGATTTGGGTTTTCACAAGATAGGGCTCTGCTCAATCAGTGGCCCATAAGATAGGGCTCTGCTCAATCAGTGGCCCGCCCCTGTGAATGGACATGGGCTATAAAACTTTTCAAACACGCCCTCCTCTTCCTTCCTATATAAAGCCTTGACGACAATATAACCTCCCGTTCCGAGGATGTGAGGACGACGGTCCGATGTCAGAATGGTCCAGATAATAACTACAGAACGAAGCCAACATCAGCGTGAGCTTTGGTTGCGAATGGTATGAACTTTGAATTCTTATTCACTACAGAAGTGATACCTCCTAGCCGTTGAGTTAGCAACAGCAGCTGAAAACGAGGGTTAGGAAGGAACAGACAGAGTATCCCGTCTATCACACAACGACGTTACTACAACGTATTCAATTGACCACCAGAGACATTCTTCAAAGGACAACGGACTCGGTTTGGCAACACGGCCTTCCATCTACCACCAACCTCAGAGTAAATATTTATTGCATTTTCCTTTTCCAAATGGGCGGTAATTTAGAATGCATAATATACTGTATTTACGATAGCGTCGCCCTTTGTTCCTCAGTCTTCCCGCTCTTTCACTCAAACCCAGACCCTTTTCTTTTGTGTAAAAAGCTGTCATATCTGTTCCGCCCGCTAGGGACGTTTTCCTTTATGACGTAATTTGTAATCAAGTTATGATGAATTATGTGTATGTGTAATTCCGTGTGACTAGTTAGGTATTTAGTAAATAAATAATTAAACCCAATATTGTATTGCTGATTTAACTTGTTAGCCAGGGTTCGTGAAGATATCTGAAAGTTGTAAATTCTTGGTTGAGACTGAATTAAGGTGATTAATATTGACTGATATTGATGTAAAATATTACTAGGTCTTTAAGAGTTTATTCGGAAGATAACAGCTCACCCTTTCGTGGTGCCCCGACTCTCTAGTTAATTACATTTACATGATTAGCTCAATCAGGTGATATTAATTACGGATAAATTATTTTATAGAATAGCATGTCATATCACTTAATCCGGCATAGCCAAAGACACAACAATGCCCCAGACCAGAGTGCAGGCCTCGATGTAACGCTCATTCCTTTGACGAATCCAACCATCACCCATGGTGAGAAAAAACCGCTAAACATCGTAGGGTGAAGAGCACTTTTTGCCAGTCCCTTCTGGTCCAGCAACGGTGGGTTTGTGCCCATAGACAACATTGTTGCCGGTGATGTCTGGTGAGGACCTGCCTTACAACAGGCCTACATGCCCTCAGTCCAGCCTCTCTCAGCCTATTGCGGACAGTCTGAGCACTGATGGAGAGATTGTGCGTTCCTGGTGTAACCCAGGCTGTTGTTGTTGCCATCCTGTACCTGTCCCGCAGGTGTCATGTTCAGATGTACCGATCATGTGCAGGTGTTGTTACACATGGTCTGCCACTGCGAGGACAATCAGCTATCCATCCTGTCTCCCTGTAGCTCTGTCTTAGGCGTCTCACAGTACGGACATTGCAATTTATTGCCCTGGCCTCATCTGCAGTCCTCATGCCTCCTTGCAGCATGCCTAAGGCACATTTACGTTTTTTCAGAGTCAGTAGAAAGGCCTCTTTAGTGTCCTAAGTTTTCATAACTGTGACCTTAATTGCCTACTGTCTGTAAGCTGTTAGTGTCCACAGGTGCATGTTCATTAATTGTTTACGGTTCATTGAACAAGCATTGGAAACAGTGTTTAAACCCTTTACAATGAAGATCTGTGAAGTTATTTGGATTTTTACGAATTATCTTTGAAAGACAGGGTCCTGAAAAAGGGATGTTTCTTTTTTTGCTGAGTTTATTTATGGGGACCAGGTTAAGTCAAACTTTTGTCGGGACCCATGCACAATGTATCTAACCTTCTCCAGGTGCAGAGATGACATCACCTCCTTAACCCACAGCATTAAGGAGGAAGCCTTTGCAGACTTCCAGTGAAAGAGGACATTCTGGTCTAGGGGAAGTACCCCAAAAATGGGGTCTCAGAGGCCACTCAAAGATTGGCATAAACAAAGCATATGTCCCACAGTCGCTGGACTCTAGTGGCATCTCCAACACTTGGGGTCAACATTTGGGTATATTTTTGCCAATCTGTCATTTGAGTGATGGACACGGTGCAAAAGTATAAACTGAATAAGCCCATGCCTTATGCAAAATGATGATGTGTGGATAAGCTCAATAGTTTTTGACATATATAATCTTATAGTTCGCCACCTACAGTATGTCTTGCTCCCATGCAGATTTTGTATTTGCAATGGAAGTCGGATTAATGTTCTGTATTATGTCGTATAATCTGGAGATTGTGCCCTTCAGATAAGGGTTAAGATCTAAGCACCTCTCAACGACACTTAGTTGGCTCAAGTGGAAATTAAGGAAAATGTTTTTTTGGCAAAGCTGCTAGTTTGCAGGATTCTAAAAAGTGGGTACTGGGAATATTATGGTGAACCCTCAGAGTATCGAATGAGATGAATGTGTTATCAACAAATAGGTCACAAAAAAACACCAGACCGTTCCTATGCCAGAACTGGAATGTTGTGTCAACGACAAAACCCTTTTGCAATTATGTTAGCACACCTGAAAACTGTTGTTCTAATTAAAGAAGCAATAAAACTGTCCTTCTTTAGACTAGTTGAGTATCTGGAGCATCAGCATTTCTGAGTTTGATTACAAGTACATTAGAGTGTCTAGGTTGAGAAACAGACACCTCACATGTCCTCAACTGGCAAGCTTCATTTAATAGTACCCGCAAAACACCAGTCTCAACACCAACAGTGAAGAGGTGACTACGGGATGCGGGCCTTCTAGTCAGAGTTGCAAAGAAAAATCCATATCTCAGACTGGCCAATAAAAAGAAAATATTAAGATGGGCAAAAGAACACAGACATTGGACAGAGGCAGATTGGAAAAAAGTGTTATGGACAGACAAATGTAAGTTTGAGGATCACAAAGAAGAACATTCAGGAGATGCAGAAAAAATGAAAAGATGCTGGATGAGTGCTTGACACCATCTGTCAAGCATGGTGGAGGCAATGTGATGCTCTGGGGGTGCTGGTAAAGTGGGAGATTTGTACACTCCATGTGTACACTTATCACTCCATTTTGCAACGCCATGCCATACCCTGTGGACGGCAGTTAATTGGAGCCAATTTCCTCCTACAACAGGACAACGACCCAAAGCACAGCTCCAAACTATGCAATAACTATTTAGAGAAGAAGCAGTCAGCTGGTATTCTGTCTATAATGGAGTGACCAGCACAGTCACCAGATCTCAACCCTATTGAGCTGTTGTGGGAGCAAGAAGTGCCCATCAAGCCAATCCAACTAGTGGGAGGTGCTTCAGGAAGCATGGGATGAAATCTCATCTTTCCTCAACAAATTGTCAACTAGAACACCAAAGGTCTGCAAGGCTGTCATTGCTGCAAATGGAGGATTCTTTGACGAAAGCAAAGTTTTAAGGACACTATTATTTCAAGTAAAAATCATTATTTATAACCTTGTCAACCTCTTGACTATATTTCCTGTTCATTTTGCAACTCATTTCATGTGTGTTTTCATGGAAAACAAGGACATTTCTAAGTGACCCCAGACTTTTTAACGGTAGTGTGTGTGTGTATGTGTGTATATATTAGAGGTCGACCGATTAATCGGAATGGACGATTAATTAGGGCCGATTTCAAGTCTTCATAACAATCGGAAATCGGTATTTTTGGACACAGTTTTGGCCAATTTTTTTTGGTATTTTATTTTTGTATTTTTTATTACACCTTTATTTAGCTAGGCACGTCAGTTAAAGAACCCATTATTATTTTCAATGACGGCCTAGGTGGGTTAACTGCCTTGTTCAGGGGCAGAATGACAACTAGGGGATTCAATCTTGCAACCTTACGGTTAACTCGTCCAACGCTCTAACCACCTGCCTTACATTGCACTCCACGAGGAGACTGCCTGTTACGCGAATGCAGTAAGAAGCCAAGTTAAGTGGCTATCTAGCATTACATTTCTCTTATAAAAAAACAATCAATCAATCATAATCACTAGTTAAACTAGTAATATCATCAACCATGTGTAGTTATCTAGCGTGTCCTGCGTTTCATATAATCGATGCGGTGCGCATTCGCGAAAAAGGAATGTCGTTGCTCCAACATGTACCTAACCATAAACATCAGTGCCTTTCTTAAAATCAATACACAAAAGTATATATTTTTAAACCTGCATATTTAGCTAAAATAAATCCAGGTTAGCAGGCAATATTAACCAGGTGAAATTGTGTCATTTCTCTTGCGTTCATTGCATGCAGAGTCAGGGTATATGTAACAGTTTGGGCAGCCTGGCTCATTGCGAACTAATTTGCCAGAATTTTACGTAATTATGACATAACATTGAAGGTTGTGCAATGTAACAAGAATATATAGACTTAGGGATGCCACCCGTTAGATAAAATACCGAACGGTTCCGTATTTCACTGAAAGAATAAACGTTTTGTTTTTGAAATTATAGTTTCCGGATTCGACCATATTAATGACCAAAGGCTCGTATTTCTGTGTGTTATTATGTTATAATTAAGTCTATGATTTGATAGAGCAGTCTGACTGAGCGATGGTAGGCAGCAGCAGGCTCGTAAGCATTCATTCGAACAGCACTTTCGTGTGTTTTGCCAGCAGCTCTTTGCAAGCACAGCTCTGTTTATGACTTCAAGCCTATCAGCCTAATGGCTGGTGTAACCGATGTGAAATGGCTAGCTAGTTAGCTGGGTGTGCGCTAATAGCGTTTCAAACGTCACTCGCTCTGAGACTTGGAGTAGGTATTCCCTTTGCTCTTCAAGGACCGTGGCTTTTGTGGAGAGATGGGTAACGCTGCTTCGAGGGTGGCTGTTGTCGATGTGTTACTGGTTCGAGCCCAGGTAGGTGCGAGGAGAGGGACGGAAGCTATACTGTTACACTGGCAATACTATAGTGCCTATAAGAACATCCAATAGTCAAAGCTATATGAAATACAAATGGTATAGAGAGAAATAGTCCTATAAATACTATATTAACTACAACCTAAAAGCTCTTACCTTGGAATATTGAAGTCTCATGTTAAAAGGAACCACCAACTTTCATATGTTCTCATGTTCTTAGCAAGGAACTCAAATGTTAGCTTTTTTTACATGGCACATATTGCACTTTTACTTCTCCAACACTTTGTTTTTGCATTATTTAAACCAAATTGAACGTGTTTCATTATTTATTTGAGGCTAAATTGATTTTATTGATGTATTATATTAAGTTAAAATAAGTGTTCATTCAGTATTGTTGTAGTTGTCATTATTACAAATAAATAAATAAATAAATAATTTATTAAATCGGCCGATTAATCGGTAGCAGCTTTTTTGGTCCTCCAATAATTGGCATCGGTATCGGCGTTGAAAAATCATAATCGGTCGACCTCTAGTTAGAATTAGGGTTAGGAGGGCCTCCCGAGTGGGGCAGTGGTACCTGTGCCACTAGAGACCTTGGGTTCGAGTCCAGGCTCTGCCACAGCCAGCCAGATGTCCTTGTCCCATTGCACACTAGGGTTAGGGTTAGGCGTAGTGCACACTGACACGGTTGCCAGGTGTACGGTGCTTCCTCTGACACATGGTGCAGCTGGGTTAAGTGGGCATTGTGTCAAGAAGCAGTGTAGCTTGGTTGGGTTTTCTTTCGGCGGATGCACGGCTCTCAACCTTCGCCTCTCCCGAGTACGCAGCGATGAGACAAGACTAACTACCAATTGGATACCACGAAATTGGGGAGAAAAAGGGCAACAACAAAAAATGTGGTTTAGGTTTGTGTGTGTATGTCCTCTGTAGCCTCTGCATGGGTTTTGATATTGTTATTTAAACATTTGCAGAACAAACAATGTTTGTGTAACAAAAATTATATATACTGAACAAAAATATGTTCAATATGCAATATGTAAAGTGTTGGTCCAATGTTTCATGAGCTGAAATAAAAGATCCCAGAAATGTTCCATGGGCACAAAATCTTACTTATCTCAAATTGTGTGCACAAATTTGTTTACATCCCTGTTAGTGAGCATCTCTCTTTTGCCAAGGTAACCCATCCACCTGACAGGTGTGGTATATTAAGAAGCTGATTAAACAGCATGATCATTACACAGGTAAACCTTGTGCTGGGGACAATAAAAGGCACTCTAAAATGTGCCGTTTTGTCACACAACACAATGCCACTGTTGTCTTAAGTTTTGAGGAAGCTTGCAATTGGCATGCTGACTGCAGGAATGTCCACCAGAGCTTTTGCCAGAGAATGTCATGTTAATTTCTCTACCATAAGCTGCCTCCAACATCGTTTTTGGGAATTGGTCAGTATGTCCAGCCGGCCTCACAACCGCAGACCACGTGTCACCACGCCAGCCCAGGACCTCCACATCTGGCTTCTTCACCTACGGGATCATCTGCGACCAGCCACCCCGGAGTATTTCTGTGTGTAAAAAAGCCCTATACTGGGGGGAAACTAATTCTGATTGGCTGGGCCTGGCTCCCCAGTGGGTGGGTCTTTCTCCCAAGTGGGTGGGCCTCTGCCTTTCCAGGCCCACCCATAGCTTTGCCCCTGCCCAGTCATGTGAAATCCTTAGATTAGGGCGTAATGAATTTATTTCAATTAGCTGATTTCCTTATATGAACAGTAACTCAGTAAAATCGTTGAAATTGTTTCATGTTGCGTTTATATTTGTGTTCATTATATATCCTGTAAGGACTTGCTCTAAGGTTTTCTGTAGTCTAATAAAAAGTGGGGTTATGGACAGTCGAATTTTGGCATAATGACGTAGCCTAGTTTAGCCTACTCTTGGTATTTAAACTGCTTGCCTTGTCATACGCTCGGGTGTATCGTCACTGCTAGTTTAGTCAATGAACTCATTCGATTTCAAATATCCATCATAGAAAACAATGTATCAACACATGGAAAAGTCAGCGGTGGCTTGAAGGCTACTGAGTGTTCTGTTAGAGGTCAGATTACAAGCCGGACAACTGGTAGCCATATCTGACTAAAAAGAGAATATGCTAGGCAACTGCACCTCTCGTTACTATTCAAGCGGCAATGTTACATACAGTACGCTATGTTCAATAACAGACTATCCGCTCACCTCAACGATGAAGACTCGATCTCTTCGGCATTATTGACAACTGAGGCGGGAGGTGAAACTTCACTATTGCTAAAATACCCGGTCAAGATTACTCCCTTGGCGTCCTGCTGGCGATTCATGTTGCGCGACTCATGCTGCATTATTGTTGCAGTTCGCAGGTGATTTAGAATGTACACACCTCTAGGGGTAGTAACGCTGTGTGTGAGAGGGGAGCTGTTTCAATGATCTCACTCACTGCCTCCCCGATAACATGGATAATCAACAGCTGCCTGAAAGCACCGCCCAGAATGCCGCTGAGTCGTGTAATCTGGGCTGAGCCACTCCTATAAACCTATGAAAGATCACTTTTTTTCTTGTCCCAGCCTTCTATCGTATCTACTTACTTTATATGGTCCACCAGCAATTGGCCCCAGCACTACTAATATCCTACATGGGACATTCATTTGTCAAGTAACAGGGCACTGACCTGAAAACAGCACAATCATGTTTTACTGCTCTAATATTCCAAGTTACTGTATGTTATAGCTCATCCTTGGCCTACATTGATATTAATCCTGATTCAGGATGCATTATAATGCTATATAATTCCACCTGTACTTAGTGAATTGGAATCCTGATCCTGATATTGATCTGATGTCCTCTGTGACTATTGCATAGTGTTATGGATTCATGGCTTTTAAGCCTGCATTATCTTGGTCTTATAGCTGTGTAGTAAGGCTGTAATAACTGCAGTACAACAGTTATTTAATTTGCGTATTTTGTGTGATTTATGTCAATGTCCATATCTACAATTAGAATATTGATTTAGGAACTATGTAGGGGCTCTTGTGCGTGCCAGAAGAAAAGGCCATTATGTTACACTTACAAACTGTTACATTCTGTTCCAATCAATTAGTAAATATGTATTAGCCTGGCAGGCTGAATCGGAAGACCTTTCTCCTGGTGTGATTAGTTATAGTTATCAGACCAGCTCCAACGCGCCTCATAGGTTTGACATCTGAGCAGCATTGGCCATTACAATAAAGGCCTCCATAATACAGTAAATTAGTAGGCTACCTCTATACTGCCATCTGGTGCTCGGTTACAACATGTTCTATGTCTGTTGGGTGCAGCAGAGGAAATCCCTTTGTTTTCGATTCACTGGTAATGATGCTCAAAAACAATCTGGGTTCATTGCTGCGATAACGTCTATCAGTGGGAGTGTATAGAACAAAATGGGGGCAGTATTATTCACAATTAAATACTTAATAGCCACTAAACTAAGCAAACTAACTTAAAATAATATCACTGTAGGTTAAATGAAATGTTACTGTTGGTATTGAATTTTACATGGTAATGGCTGTGTATACCTCTGGTACCAGTCATCATACAAGGACTGTTTGGTTAGGACTGGTTAGGCAGTTGACCTTTCGGATTACGAATTATGCCATGTATTTTGTGCTTATCATGGCTTCATAGTCATAGTCAGATTAGAAAATGGATCTGATGGTAAGTCTACTGCTAAATCTACTGCTGGTAAAGAGGTCTGTCCATTATAACGCATTGCTCTGTTTTCTTGACATCTAAGTCAAGCAGACTGGAATACTGCCCAGTTATGT
Source organism: Oncorhynchus kisutch (assembly GCF_002021735.2). Taxonomy (NCBI): domain Eukaryota; kingdom Metazoa; phylum Chordata; class Actinopteri; order Salmoniformes; family Salmonidae; genus Oncorhynchus; species Oncorhynchus kisutch. Next base: position 21,494,668 of record NC_034185.2, read on the forward strand.
GGTCAGGTGCAGCAAATTGCAGTTGTTCCAGGACAGAGCAGCACGTATTGCACTTTGATGTACACAGAGGACGAATGTCAATAACATGCATTTCAATCTCTCCTGGCACATGTAGTGCTATGTACTGTGTATTATGTATATTATGTATTTTATTTGTTATGTTTTGATTCCTGTTTGGACATCAGGAAGAGTATCCGCTGCCTCAGCAGCAGCTAACTGGGGATCCTAAAAAGTACTACTAATACTACTATTACTCTGATCAAGTGTTTGAAATACAAGTAGGCATATATATATTTCCAGGTCGCAATTGTAAATGAGAACTTGTTCTCAACTTGCCTACCTGGTTAAATAAAGGTGAAATAAAAATAAATAAATAAATAAAATATAACAAAACCTTGTGTCAATTCACTAAACAGAAACATTTATATTCTTGGCATGTTACTTAAGACTTTAACCCTTATATAAATTTGATATTAGATTAATAACGCCCTCTGTCAATCCATCTGGAAAGGTGTGGACACTATGATCTGAGCAAAGCTCTTACCAAGGTCAAATCTACACTTGCAGGTACAAGAATGGAGTGACTCTGGATAAGAGTGACTGCTAAATTACTAACATATTATGGGTAGATATACTTCCTGTTGTAGCTTTTTAATTATTTTAGTTGAGTATTTGATTTACTTCACTGTCTGGGGTGTGTCTGTGTAAATATGGGGTCACTGGGATTACAACAGTGACTAGGGTCAGTATTGCAGACTGTAATGATCAGCAGACTGACCTGTTCAAGAGGTGGATGTGCGCTTCAGTACTGAAATGACACCATTCAAAATAGTAAGGAGGAGCGACTGACTGACTGCTCGCTACTGCCTCAGTAATTCTAAGCATTCTTAATCCCAAGGGCTTTAACAGACAACAGATGCTCAGGCTAAATAACAATCACCACTGTGCTATCCCTAAGGTTCCTTAGTGTTTTAATTAGGTAATGTGTTATAAGACACTAATACCACTTTGTTTTAACCCTAATTGCTCCTGTAAGTCGCTCTGGATAAGAGTGTCTGCTAAATTACTAAAATGTCAATTTAATAACGCTTTGTTACAGTAATAGCACAGTAATAACACTTTGTTACAGTAATAACAGTAATAACACTTTGATATAAGTAATACCACGTTGTTAGAGAAATAATGCAGTAATAACAGTTTGCTACAGTAATAAAAGTTTGTTACAGTAATAACACAGTAATATCACTTTGTTACAGTAATAACACTTTGTTACAGTAATAACACAGTAATAACACGTCGTTACAGTAATAACACAGTAATTTCACTTTGTTACAGTAATAACACAGTAATAACACGTTGTTACAGTAATAACACAGTAATATCACTTTGTTACAGTAATAACACTTTGTTACAGTAATAACACAGTAATATCACTTTGTTACAGTAATAACACAGTAATAACACGTCGTTACAGTAATAACACAGTAATATCACTTTGTTACAGTAATAACACTTTGTTACAGTAATAACACAGTAATAACACTTTGTTACATTAATAACATAGCAATAACACTTGTGTTTATTCCATCTCTAAAAAGAGTAATTCCTTATTATTTCCAATGGCATGGAGGAGGATATGAACAAGATACACAAAAACATTGTTGGCAAGAAGTGTTTAATATATCATTTTTTTAAACCTTTATTTAACTCTGCAAGTTAAGAACACATTTTTATTTTCAATGACGGCCTTATATTTTGGACTAGTAACCAAAAGGTTGCAAGTCTGTCTGTTCAGGGGCAGAACAACAGATTTGTCAGCTCAGGGATTTGAACTTGCAACCTTTCGGTTACTAGTCCAATGCTCTAACCACTAGGCTACCCTGCCGCCCAATATTCTCAGCTTTTCCTTCCAAGCAACCTTTAATTGCAAAATATAATGTGTGGATTTACAGAGTACCAAAGTTGTGTAGTACAAAAAAAGGAATATAAAAAAATATTTGACCCTTCATCATTTTGTAGAAGAAAAGCTAAATGTTTTTCTTAGAAATGTTGGAGCTCATCCGGATACACAAAATTATTCCTGAAGAGCTTATATGCTACAAGTTGGCCTCCAAAAATCATCATCACCAATCCAGAACCTGTGACACAAGTGGATTTAAAGGATAGACCTATTTGAATGCATCAAGTATTGAATCACTTGCAAAATAAATGTAAGTCGACTAATTAATGTGATGATCAAAATACTGTGTATATAACAACAAATCATGTTTTTATTGGCTCCAAATGGCCTGAAATCAAGTATGATTCCTTACCAAGGGCAATCCAATAATGTTCTGTTGACGGGAAATCAGACATAACTGGATGAAAGAAACAGACAGGATATTAATTGTATATGACACATATTCAACCACATCAAATAAACTAATACATCAAATCAAGCTTTCTGTCAGCTTGTGAAACTGTATGATCATGATGTTCTTCTGACAAGCCTGTTTATACTAAAGTGGCCTTACAACCTTGCATAACATAACCTACTGTAGATTGAAATCCTAGCAATTGAAATCCTAGTTATTTTTAATCTAATTCATTAGCAGATACTGAAACTGGTACTAAAACATCTACTAAAAAGTGTATCTCAGGTGGGAAGTAGATTCATGTGGAGTCATTGATGTGTTTGCTATTATCAAACCTGTCTTTACAGGAGAGCACAGGCAGCACCAGACAGAACCAGACAGACAGACGCCATCACACTATAGGACTGGTTGCTATTCAGTAGCGACATTAATTGATGTTAACCAATAAAAAGAGGGACTCTTGAAGCATGGTGCTTGACACAGATTTAAACACAAAGTAGACCGCTGCATATACACAAGGCAGTGATTAGACCATATGTACATACTTGTAAAAATGGCTCTCTTGCTGCTTACCTGCTACCGTCAGACCGATGTGGATTAGTGTGACTGTGATGGCGTAGTCCCACACCCACTCCTCGACAATCCACGCAAATATCAGGCCTCCCAAAAGATAGGTCAGCTCCATGGAGATCACTGTCACTATGCAGGAAATACAAAACTACACACCTCAGCCAAAATGCTTACCAACATGAACACACAGAATTCAAGGTAGTCTATCTAAAAAAGGGATGTTGCTAACTACTGAATAACAAGAATAGAGCAGAGTCTTCGATCAACTCACCTAGGTATTTTGGACTTTGCCATGATGGCTGTGTTGTGTAGTCAAAGGGTGCTAAAAGGCTGTCAACCTCATGTACCCTGCAGAGATGATGAATAATGAGAAACTTGGGTCATAAATGGTACATTTGCTGTTAACTGTAGTTACAGTAAATGTGTGAGGTAGCACTGGAGACATATTGTGATGCTTTTTGGCAGAAACCAGAATGAGGGTTCCATGCAGACACTGTGCATTTTTTTGTGGATAGTTTCTGTGTTCATGAGACAGGAAGTACACGTCAATCATGTACCACAACATATGACAATGAAACTATATGAAAGACAGGATATACTTCATTTGAATATTGTGCAAAATATCTATTATTTTAGACTCACCTGAGAATACCAATGCAGAGACTGACCACTATGTAGTAAACAGCATAGAAGGATATTATGCACATCAGCAAGTTCTGGAGAACAATCTGTAATACATAACATCACATCAGACTCCGTCACACAAGACCCTCAAAATGTCAGATGCTCATTCTTAATAAAACCTCAAATATGATCCATAATAATATGGATTCATTTGATCATTGCTGTTGCCACAAATCTACAAAAAATAAAGGCCATTTAGAAAGTTTCGGACTGAAATACTTGCATAAACTGAACTCAGATACGTTCAGTCATTTCATTGAAAGGTATTAGAATTCTATACCAAATGCTCTAACTTGAATAGTGAGCTGTGTTGCCAAAACTACAGCAGCACATGAACTATGTACACAGTGCCACACTAAGTAGACACTGGTAAACATGTACACCTCCTGTAGTTCTCTACTACTACATTTCCTGTGGTATCCAAAACTGAAGTCCAAGGTCTTTACCCATGTTTCACTGACGTTGGTCTTGATCTTGACTGATGTTGGGCCATAGCGCTTCAGAGTAGACCCACAATACCCACAACACCTGCAACAGTAGTCCAACAACATGAATGGCCGCCTTTTCTTTTATCAGTTGAGACGCTACAAGGCCGCCTACAGTAGAGCAAACACACCAGGGGATGAGGGCTGGTCTTAATGGTTAATGGGATTACACACACGCAAAAAGCTTCCTGTCTCAATCCAGGCTGGATAAAGCACTCCCCAAGGCCCAGACCACTTCTACAGCATCACCAACACTCGGTGGCGAGAAATACACCTGAGTGGGGTGACAACCAACCTCTCTTCACATCACTGTGATGTCACTGCATACATATTCACTGGACGGTATTATTTTTAAAGATATTAATATGTGATGTTGGCCTGTTGGGGTGTATATACTGTAACAGCTGCTGGAGCACCAGGAGGAAAGCCAGACATGACTCTGAGTAAATTAAATGTAAATAGGTCACACACTTCTTTAGAACAGTGGAATTCTCTGCTTCTCTGGCCAGTTGATCAACAGAATACTGCACAGCAAATTGGCCAGTGTTACCTAGTGTAGATTTTTCAGTGTAACTTTTCTATGGTTGATTCAGGAGTGAAGTTAACTCTGTAAGTGTTAATTTAACACTCATTGGTATAAAATAACCAGAGTGTTGGCATTAATAACCAGAGTTGAGCTCTATTGCAAGTTGTTTTTTAGAACAGTTTGATTCAATATCTATGCTTTTCATGTATATTGATTTATTTATTAGTCTTATGCTACTCAAATATAAACAACATTTTTCTAAATCTGTTACTTGGACTTATCCCACCGGTTACTGAAATGGTTGTTCCAGTTTAGATGCTTTAGGTGGTCTCATATTTTAGTCTTCCCAATCCAGGCAGTCATTCTGAATACAGGTTCCAGGCGAATACAAATTCCAAATGTTGGATATTCCCAATCCAGCTGTATTCCAATAGGAATTACAGATCACTTTGCAAGCCAGCATGAGTTTCAGGTCACTGTATTAGGTTACAACTAGGCCCTCAAAATAAGGCGTTATGAAATATGTATTGTATTGTCTTAAATAATTACAGTTTAATGATAACATATTCACTCAGGATCTCACTTGGTGAGGTCCATAGGACTGAAAATGAATGAATGCAACAACCATGTCACTGTCACTAACAAATACAGTCATGGGTTGTAAAACTCTACAATTCAATCAATAGGAAAGGCACACTGGGAAATAAGACTTTACACTTAGCAATGTGTTAATTTAACACTGAAAAGTGTGGACTGTATAGACACTGGAACAATGTTAAATGTAACACTCTACAGTGTTGATTTAACACTGGAGAATCTGCTGTATGTGTGTGTGTGTGTGTGTGTGTGTGTCCTACTATATATGATCTCTGTAAAACTGAACATATTCTTGAATGTTTAGAGTTGAGAGATTGAACAGGCTCCTGCGACAGTTGTTAAAACCATGACAGAACTTTGAGGAAAAGCAAACAAGTCCTAAGCACTTAAATCATTATCCCAGTCATAAACCCAGTCTTCAGTGTGTCTTTGACAATCACCCTCAGCACAGCATCATCAGCACAGCATCATTTGAGCTTCTTTTCTTTTTAGCGAATTAGTGACACTGTAACTCACTAATCACTAATGTTCTATACAGTGAGTGGATTGTGCGGTGACGCCAATCAAGCATTAGAGAAGAGACAGATCACCAACACAAAGCATGTCTTCAGTTAAATACTCAGTCATATGCAAGAAAGGGCTCCCAATGAAATCTTTGCCCGCATGCCATTCCAATATGCACATTCCATGAATTGAAATTGAGCTCCATAAGTAACAAATTAAATGTACACTATGGTGATATGCAACAGCAGTAACACCCAATCCAGTATGCATTAGCCAGACATGCTCTCACAGAGCAGTCCATAATAATCTGATGACAAAGCATGAAAGATTTTATAGAAAAAGTAGTCATACTCATGATCATACATTTTGTTTATGACTGAATGCATTGGTAATGATAAGCATGATTGACTACAAATCTGCACAGATAGTTACAGTACATTTGTCTCTAGACAGCCATTACTGATGAAAGTCCTACATAATGTATTTTACTCTAACGTTATGTATTCTATTATGTACTGCTACTTTCACTGAAACAACTCTAGATAAACTAACTAGAAGTCCAATAAAGGTATTTGAATTAAAAAGTAGGCCATGGATATAGCCTATTAGTGTTTTTCATTGTGATGTCATTACATCAAGTTGAGCCAATTAGTTCATAGTAATGGAACTATAGCATGACATAAAGAAACGTTGTACATCAATATTTGCATGGTTTCTTGCACAGGACTCACAAGCACAGATTCATTTTAGTATATCAAATGCAACGAAAACGAGCTTGCTGCGTACTATAAACCTAAGCACAAAATTGAAAATGTGTTGATGGCGCACTACGTACTATACAACACAATGTCGGTAGTGAAACGTTTTCTGACGTTCTTTGTGCTATTTCGCAAGTCACCCCGTTTCACTGTCGACAAGCACACTGGGTTGTATTTTTAGTAACATGGTATTCGTGCTCTTGTATTCCCATTATCGCATATTTCATTCTCCAAATATCCACAACGCATCAATAATCATTTGCTGGTGCTTTTATTTCGATGGCAACGTTATGCGACAAATAATGGTTAAATCTATAAATATTTTGTTACTCAACCAGCTAAAACTTTCGATATTGCCATCATGTGTTCTTCAGTCTAGCTGGGGCACTCACTGCAAGCACTCGCTCAGAGCCACGCTCATGCGCATTGACGGCTGCCTGGGCAATTTGTCAGTACTCGTGGGAGAATTTGGGTAAGAAACAGACAAATTAAAACAAATGTACTTTACGATAAAACAGTTAATGCAGGAAATTATGTCTTATTGTAATTAGTGATCTATTGTGTAGTCTAATACTTTCGTGAGAGGTTCATTGCGACGGAATTTGACCAAAACTTAGCAATAAAGTACAAAACGACTGGACGTGTCATCAATAATATCAGCCAGGAAGAGGTTCAATGTAAAGCGTTAATCTATTGCGTTCTAAAATTGTAACAAAAGTTGCGTTGAAAATTACTGCAATCGATAGAAAATATGTTGCGCTACATTTCTTGTCTCTTGGAGACGTATATAATAATGGTATATTGTACTCTTTCAAGAATAATGCGCTTCAGTGTAATTCCCGGTTATGGATGTGGAAAGGAGGAACTGTGCGCTTGACAAGCGATTTGGACTAAAATATTTATATCACCATTTCCTTCCAAAAAGCTGTCAAGGCAGTTAAATATTATTTTTGTTGTAGTGCAACGAGTCTGCAGGCCTGCCGGTGAGAATTATATAGAGTATATTCCAGCTCCGCCATTTTGGGAAACTGCCTTTAAAACACATTAAATAGTATCAGAGCAAAGAAAAGTGTTTAGATCTGATACAATGCATGTTGGGCGTCTTGCTAAGGGACATCGCTACATACCTGTAACACTCCTAGTTGGAATACAAAGGAAATGCGAACTGGTTGCGCCCAACCGAATAATTTAACCCCACTCGTAATAAAAACTATTTGACTCAAAGAGCTCGAAATAAATATGAATAACGCTCACAACCGGTAGTGAGCATCTGATGATAAAATCTAACACACATGGAGAATAATATGTGCACAGTCAACATGCGGAATTTTCCTTTGTAATAATATTTTTGGATCATTCAAAAAAGTATTCCCGCAACGATGCAATTTTGACGCTTAGCAGATAGGAGTAATCCTTCAAATAGTTTGGGTTGTAAATTAAATTATATGCTTGCGTCAATTTGAAGTTACTTTCATATTGCAATTTCAGAAATGACTGTCAACGATTTGCTGTTGATATAGGCTACTGTAACTGCCTGAATGCCTATAGCTTATAGGCGCATACATAAAACATAAATTATAGCCAATACCCTACCCCAATGTCAGGAATTGTATTTGAAAGACGGCAATATTGATGCATCATATTGCATAAACTATCAATAATTCATATTTTCTATAAAATACATGAGACATTTTCGTCTCGATTTTTTGTTCAGTGATTTCATTGTTGAATAGGGTCTGAAAGTTTCAAACGCAGTCGTCTTAATGTTGTCAGCAATGACCTCTAGTGGTTGATGCACGTCATCGAGTTCCAATCACATGGCTTCCGCTGTTTCGACAATAGTGAAATATTGTTGCAAGCCAGCTCTGTGAAATATTATTGAAACATTGTTGCCAATCGGCTCTGTTGAACGTCACTTTGTTTTTCTTCATTTCATTTGAGTTGCACTTTAGTTAGCTAATGTTATAAAAAGCCTTATAAAGTCAGTTTATGTAGATTTAGTAGGCCTATGACATATTTATTATGCAGTGCATTATTAATTGTCTGGCTTGGCTTCATCTATCATTGTCTATTTCAGATATCACCATTTTTAATATGGATGAGTCTACAAACATCACAAATGCAGTAACCCCTGATTTTGATGTGTATGGTGCCATGGACTGGAGTGAGGGTGTTGGGACCTTACCTGGGAGTGAGCTAAAGGTACAGATCAGCACAATAGCCAAAAAGGTTCAATATTGTCATATACATATATATATAGTACCAGTCAAATGTTTGGGCACACCTACTCATTCAAGGGTTTTGCTTTATTTGGACTATTTTCTACATTGAAAGCGTTGCACACTCTTGGCATTCTCTCAACCAGCTTCACCTGGAATGCTTTTCCAACCATCTTGAAGGAGTTCCCACATATGCTGAGCACTTGTTGGAAGCTTAACCTCCACTCTGCGGTTCAACTTATCCCAAACCATCTCAATTGGGTTGAGGTCAGGTGCTTGTGGAGGCCAGGTCAACTGATGCAGCACTCCATCACTGTCCTTCTTTGTCAAATAACCCTTACACAGCCTGGAGGTGTGTTGGGTCATTGTCCTGATAAAAAAAATGATAGTCCCACTAAGCTCAAACCAGATGGGATTGTGTATCGCTGCAGAATGCTGTAGTAGCCATGCTGGTTAAGTGTGCCTTGAATTTGAAATAAATCACCAGCAAAGCACCATCACACCTCCTCCATGCTTCACGGTGGGAACCACACATGCAGAGATCATCTGTTCATCTACTCTGCGTCTCACAAAGACACGGCGGTTGGAACTAAAAATCTCACATTTGGACTCCACCAGTCTAATGTCCATTGCTTGTGTTTCTTGGTCCAAGCAAGTCTTTTCTTCATATTGGTGTCCTATAGTGGTGGTTTCTTTGCAGCAATTCGACCATGAAGGCCTGATTCACGCAGTCTCCTCTGAACAGTTGATGTTGAGATGTGTCTGTTTCTTGACCTCTGTGAAACATTTATTTGGGCTGCATTTCTGAGGCTGGTAACTCTAATGAACTTATCATCTGCAGCAGAGGTAACTCTGTGTCTTCCTTTCCCGTGGTGGTCCTCATTAGAGACTGTGTCATCATAGCGGTTGATGTTTTTTGCGACTGCACTTGAAGAAACATTCAAAGTTCTTGAAATATCTGGATTGACTGACCTTCATGTCTTAAAATAATGATGGACTGTCATTTCACTGTGCCTATTTGAGTTTTTCTTGTCATAATATGGGCTTGGTCTTTTACCAAACAGGGCTATCTTCTTATTCCAATCCTACCTTGTCACAACTTATTGGCTCAAACGCATTAAGAAGGAAAGAAATTCCACAAATGAACTTTTAACAAGGCACACCTGTTACTTGAAATATATTCCAGGTGCTGGTTGAGAGAATGTCAAGAGTGTGCAAAGATGTCATCAAGGCATAGAGTGGCTATTCTGAATAATTTGTTTAACACTTTATTTGTTACTACATGATTCATATGGGTTATTTCATAGTTTTGAAGTCTTCACTATTATTCTACAATGTAAGAAATAGTAAAAACATAAATGAGTAGGTGTGTCCAAACTTTTGACGGGTACTGTAAATATTTGTATTATACCTAGCAGAAAAATGAAACATTATAATGAAATTAAATGAGCCGTTTTTGTAATGACAAATGCAATGTTATATATAATTGTGTACATCATAAATTGTAAAAATCATAATTCGTTTTAGTTTTTCCTGACCATGTTGCATGGCCCTAATCACAGTATTTAAATATAATAAATATAATTACTCCTCACGTGTGTGTGTGTGTTATGTTTATCAGTTTAAGGTGAATGAGTTTGGAGTCTTGGAGGTCCTTACAGAGGAGGGAGATGATGAGAGGGTGAAGAAGTCTCATGCTACCACTACATGGGCAGTGCCCACTGTTCAGGAGGGTAAGATGGCATGGTTCAATGTACACAACTTTGATATGCTCCCAACAGGGATATATTTGTGAGATGTAAGCCTACACTTGTACAATGTTTGTATCCCCATTGGGATCTTACATAATATGCACCTGTCTCTCTAGCACCTGACCTGGTGGGATGTGCATATATTTACTCTTTCATCTTCCTCTTTCAAGGAGGCATGTTTAACTGACGGTTTTCACTACCTTACCACATACCACATACACAATCTTCAAGAAACGACTTCACATCAGTAGTGGTGGCTTTGTTTTTATGACTATTCACAACACCAGATAATTACATCAGGTAACTGTGCTGTCTGAAAAATGCTTTCATCTTTTAGTTTAGGATACCTCTGATATATGCATTTTCCAGAATATTACATTGTCATAATTGTGTCTAACCTTATAGGTATGAGAATTAGTTAAATTGAGCTCAAAGCTAAGAAAGTGATGAATAATGATTATTAAAAGTGGTCAGCTGTCAGCTATCTATTGGAGCATTTCTGATTAGCTGAGATCTCAAATGCCTTTAATGTACAGCATGTGTTAGTTTAGCTCGTGGCTATATTGTTGTTTAAAAATATCAAATAGGGTATCAAATCAAATTGTATTTGTCACGTGCACCGAATACAACAGGTATATACCGTGAAATGCTTACTTACAAGCCCTTAAACAACAATGCAGTTCAAGAAATATAGTTAATAAAACATTTACTAAATAAACTAAAGTAAAAAATAAATCAAATCAATCAAAAGTAACACAAAACATTTCCATAACAATATTGAGGCTAAATACAGGGGGTACCGGTACCGAGTCAGTGTGCGGCGGTACAGATTAGTCAAGGTAATTTGTAAAGTGACAATTCATAGAAATAACCAGCAAGTAGCAGCAGTGTAAAAATAAAGGGGGAGGGGGGGTCAATGTAAATAGTCCGGGTGGCCATTTGATTAGTTGTTCAGCATTCTTATGGCTTCGGGGTAAAAGCTCTTAAGGAGTCTTTTGGTCCCAGACTTGGCGCTCCGCTACCGCTTGCGGTGCATATGACTTGGGTGACTGGAGTATTTGACCATTACCTTGTTCTTATTGACCCTGAGTTTAGAAACGTTTCATTAGCCACACAGGAGATGGGTGAGGATGACTTTGTGACTCTCTCTCTTTCCCTTTCTCCCTCTTTCTCTCTCTCACTCTCCCTCTCTCTCTCTCACTCCCTCCCCAGCCCTCTCAGACAGTGCGTGTGTGGCGGTGAAAGAGGAGAGGCAGGAGGGTCAGTGGGCCCAGAGAGGCCTGGTGTGTGTGCGCTGCCAGAGGAAGGGCTCCCCCGTGGATTTCCTGTCTGACTGCCTTCACTGCAGCGAGCGCTGTCTGCAGCAGGACCAGCAGGAGTGAGTGGGCTGGGGAGGACTAGAGATTTATTAGGGTCCAGGGGGTCTGGTCTGGTCCTAACTGCAGTGTCTGCCTGATGCTGTGGGAAAATATCATGCTACTTTCTGGTAGTTGAACTGCTGTTTATTGAGCTCTTGAGGTTATTCCTTTTGTAATAACTTTCCCTTATGTACAATACACTGAAATAATAGCGGTGACAGACTCACATAGTCAATGTTGATATCATACACTGATGCCAAATTATCATGTTCAAATTATTTTGAAACACCAATATAGAATAAAAAAAGGTTTTACTGATATCATATTTTCTCTTTCTCAATTTGCTCATATGAAGAACTATAAACATCCTTCATATGCTTAAAAAAATAAATGAGTCTCCCTCCTAAAATGTTTTTGGGGCCAGCCATCCTATGCAGAGTGGAAGCCAGGAATGATCGATCATTTAGTTAATGTAAAGACTGGTGGTGATGCTAATGCATGCTCTGAGCTGGAGAGAGAGAGAGCCAGTGCTGCATTGCCGTGGGCACCATGTATCCATTGTCTTATAGGAGGAGAAGCTGCCAACAGAACGTTACATCTTAAAGTGGTATTCCCTCTGTGGATTTACGACTGCCATGGCAACAGAGAAAGGAAAATACTGCCTTTGCATCCTATAATAAATCGTTAATTACACTTAATTAGAAACATTTTGAGTTAGATTACAATAAAATAAAACATTTGTTTTTATTTTGCCCATTTTATAGCTGATGATGATCCGGTTATTCATAGGCAGCCGTCACCAGGAATAAGTCAATGTAGGCGCAATGCGTTATGAATATGAAATACATGTGGTCCTCATTTACATTTTTGACTTCAATTATTTGCCGTGAATGAACACTGTATTGAGCTGGTCATACTTTAGATATTTTGACAGAAACATGAGTTGAGTTATTACTGTTATTACTGAAACGATAGTTTTTAACAATGATAATCCTTTTTGCATAACCTTTTAGAAACCTTCTAGTTTCTAAATCACTGGTACTCTGTGTTCTTTCCACTGCAGTGAGCTGAAGTCTAAGAGCAATGGGGAGGTGGTGGGGGTCAGCTGTAAGAGGCCTCTGCAACAGTACAAGGAGAGCCTAGCTGACAAGATGGACACCACAGAGGTCCTGCCTGAGGACCATGATGAGGACTATGTCAGTATTACTTTATACTCCAAGGAATATGGGACTTTTTGTTTTTTTTACCAATGTTGTTATCCGGAATTCTTATCCATGCTCCCCCCCTCACTTTTACAGACATTGTGTACCTACTAAATCACTCCCAACATTTTAAGACATTTACTGATATTTCCTGATATTTCATCACATTTTGTAGATGTTGCTTATGTGATTTTAAAGACGCTATAGACAAATAGTTTCAGAGCTCTCAGTCTGTACATTTTTTGCATCACTCCAGATTGCACAAGATTGTGAGGGATGATACATTAGCCTTACATGTCTTTCACTCCCGAGGTGTCGTAACTAAATTAATACCTCTCACAAAGTTCTGTGACCTGATTGGTGCTGAAAACTCGCTGATAGTCTCTGATTTATCATTAATGTTTCAAAATGGAAACATTTCAATGTATACACAAATTCAGAATGATTTCCATACTACCTCATAAACACTGTCCTGATTGCCTGCACCAACATATCACATTGCTCTAGTCTATACTGTATTTGTGAGTATTCTTAGTCTCATTAGAATGTTCCTGAATATTATAGTGTTCTAGTGTGTAAATCCTGCTGTTTGTGCATCAAACAGGAGGAGAAAGACAGCAGGAAGACGACGCGTGGAGCTCCGCGAGGCAGGAGGAAGCGGAGGGGGGATGCAGCCCTGCTGAGACACAGTAAGTAGAAACAGGCAGTGGAAGGGACACCTGTGAGGGGTGTATCCCAAATGGCACCCTATTCCCTATGTAGTGCACTATGGGGCCTGATCAAAGGTAGAGCACTCTATAGAGGATCGGGTGCCATTTGGGACTGTCTCTTGGAACAGAATCTTCTCACTATTTCCAAATCACTATATTCATATAATCACTGCCATTGCACACACACAAACTGTATGTCATTTAATTTATTGCTTGTTACAATCAAATCGTTATTTATGGCAGCTGTTCCATATGGAGGAAAGAAGAAGTCTTGGTGTTGGGCCTCCTATCTGGAGCAGGACAAAGCCATCGCTGCCCCCACTAAACTGTTCAAAGAGGTGAGCTATCATACCCCCCAGCCCCCAGGCCTGTCTAGAATTGGTTATTAGCTGAGGTCTAACACATTATCATTCTCTGTTTCCTTCGAGTCATTCTAATCTTTCTCCTATTTCTCCTTTGCAGCTTGTCATTCAGCGTTTATATGCAATTTCACAACAAGGCTTACATTGTGTCCTGCATGTTTAGAGTTAATTTATTCATCTCATTAATCATATTATTATTTTCCTACAGCAACACTGTTAAGTTCATTATTTATTCTACATAAGTCTGGGAATATGTATTTTAAACTAATTATGTCCCATTTCAGCACCAGGCCTTCCCCCAGAGTAAGAATGGATTCCGGGTGGGGATGAGGCTGGAGGGTGTGGACCCAGAACATCCCTCCATGTACTGTGTGCTCACTGTAGCTGAGGTAACCTCTCACCTCGACTCATCATCACTGCCCTCTTAGAGGAGTCTAAACTCATGGCATGGATTTCTTCAGCTTTGGGAAGATCTGAAGCAAAGTCTGCATTGTCATTGTTCTTGTTCCAGTGCAAAGCAATAGTTGTGTTCACTAACATGTACTGTATGTGTTTCTATGCAATGGCATTTAGCAAATTACAGTATTAATATGACCATAAATGCTTGTTTGGTTTTGAGTTATGTCTACTTTTCTATTTTGGCATCATGTGCACTTCTGGTCAGTATTCTGCTACTTCATCTCTGTGTAGCAAACACAGGATGACCATGTTAGGTATGAAGATGCTTAATGCTTCTTCCATGTTTAGGTTTCAGGACACCGAATACGGCTTCACTTTGACAAGAACTTGGACTGCTATGACTTCTGGGTGAATTCCAACTCGGCAGATATCCACCCTGTGGGATGGTGTGAGAAAACGGGACACAAGCTGCACCCCCCCAAAGGTAAGAGACATGCTACCTTTGACAGATATCCACCTGGAAAAGATAAAAACGTATGGATTGCTTGTCATTTTGGATGGGATATTTTGAAACGGTTAGACTAGTCATTTAGGGATGGTTTAGGGATGGTTACAGTGTGTATACTTTGACAAGCAGGTGTGCAAGCAGGTTACCCATGGCAACTGGAAAACGGTTCTAAACTATTTTGAAAACACAAAGAACACAAAGATTTTATATATATGACTTCTATGAATGATTACTAGCACTGTAATTTAACCAGTGATATTTAATAAGGAGTAAAATAATTTCCCCTCAGTTCTTTATGGAAACGTGAGTATAATCCTTGCCATTTCTCTATGGATGGACAGGTATGAAGGATGAGGAGTTCGGCTGGTCGTCATACATCAAACAGAGCAAAGCCCAGGCAGCTCCCAAGGCCCTGTTTGAGAATCAGAACACGGTAAGAGAAGCCTACAGACCTAGATTTGGCCGGGGACACACTCCGATGCATGAACACAAATGAAATCGACATTCATCATTGTCCATTTTTGAGCGTCAGAAGTACAACTCAAGTAAACTATTTTCGGATGAGTTGCATTCATTTTTTTGTCAATCATCCCCGTTGTCATTCATCCGGCAACAGATGACTCCCATTTAAAAAGCATTTGCTCCATCTGAAATTCTCTGACACAAAATATCAATGTGTCCACTTTCATATTGCTTTAGTAGTAGTGTTTTACCACCACTTGGTAAAACTGTTTAGTTAAGACTACACGGCATTCATTGAAGTACAGTACTTGACATCAGCCCATTCAACATAGATTTGACGCAGATGCATGTGCAGTTTAAAAGGTTTAAAGTACAGGTGCGGTTTTCTACAGCAGGAAAATAGTCCTGCAGCAACAGGAAATTTTAATTATTATGTGGATTATAATTAATTGACTTTTTTTGTAGGGGTTGATACATTTTTTCTTAAGTCTGACATTTCTAAGTGGAAATTACAAACCTCAGAAGCCTTCAGAATACACTACAAGTTTAAAATGTCCTGCATTGCGAAAGTTATCCTACAACAAACAGGGTGATCAAATGAAGATCCTATATCTGTAGGGTTATGGATGAAGTAACTTTTGCCTCTGATTAACCGTCCTATGTATATTTTCCAGACTGTCACCCCTTTAGGATTCAGAATTGGGATGAAGCTGGAGGCCATTGACAAGAAGAACCCCTCCTTCATCTGTGTTGCCACAGTAACAGACATGGTGGACAGTCGATTCCTGGTGCACTTTGATAATTGGGATGAGAGCTATGACTTCTGGTAATGTCTAACTTTGTGATTACATTTCCTTCAGTACTCAAAATCAAAGCACTGTATCATCACCAGCAGTGATTTGTGTTTACTGATGCTTTATCATAATCATATTGCTTTGGAGTCTGTGTTGGTTTAGCTTGTTGCAGAACTGGGCACTAGATGGTGCTAGATTATTAAACCAGAAGGTTTGTGTCTGGGAGGAGAAAATCATTGCCTCTTACCAAAGTGTTTGTTATTTATATTTTACACAAGCAAACATGCTACATCACTTGAATCTGCATTATTGCTTTCAGATTTGGAAGACAAAAATGTCTGTACCGTGAATGATTATTTTGACACTGGCACACACATCACTTTTCTCACAATGAATTAGTCTTATTTTTTATCCCTTTTATTGGTATTGCATTTGTTCACACTTCTTAATGCTTCCGTTTCCCCCCTCGGTTTCCATCACTCCAACCCTTGTTGATTGCCACCATTGTGTGACTTTCTGACTGAGAACTGCGTGTGTGGTTACAGTCGTTACTGTCAATTCGTGCCCACTCTGACCTCTCCCAGCTGTGGATTTAGATTGCCAGCCAGGAGGAAGCTTCAATCTGCACGATGCAGGAGCTTGTATTGGTTGAATTATGGATGATCGTCAATAAATCTCAAGAAGGAGTTAGAGAAAGAGTAGAGCCCAGAGCGGCTAAGGTAGGAGCAGACTCATCCAGGGAGATGACTTTCTCACACGTGATGTCACTACGTATCACATCAGCCAGTTACAGCCAGTCACAGGCCACTCCAACATCACAGCTCGGGCCAGAGAGCAGCTAAACTACTCCACTCTGCTCCACCCTGACCTGGCCAGAGAGTAGGACACTAGGGGGGAGTGCAGCGATACAAATTATTTTGGTTTCATGTGCTGAAGACATCTATAAATCGGTCTACTAATACAGGACTAGTAAAAGCCCATTGCACTACTGAGATTATTCCATACTGGCACACCACAATAGGGATTGGCTTTACAGTATGTTGAGTACACGGTGAAATAGTAAACAGTTTAACTCTCCAAAGATATTTCAGTAACAGCCTATTGGACAAGTAAGGAGGGTTGCAATATACTAAACAGATTTGCAAGCCCCTTGCAATTTATCCAGCAATGGCGATGCAATAACGGCATCATAACAGTATTAATATCTGTAGTTGCACCTAAACAATGCTACTCATCAGGTCAATGATGTGCCCTCCATCATTCAGTGATGGGTGAATGTTGTCCTACTGATGTTTGTCGTGCAGAGAGGTATTCTTAGGAAGCTGTGAGAGAAGTGTCCTTTCTCACCCTGACTGTCCCGATACATCAAAGTGTATGTTGCATAGCATGCCATCATGGCTAAATGCACGCCACAGTGTGTCAGACTCTGTCACATTGTCAATTGATCTATTCCTCTGTCTGTATTCGCAGTCATTAACATGATCCTTATTCAATCACTCATAACAGTGGGGATTCACATCATAAACTTCATGTCTTTAACAGTTTATGGAGACAGGGGGAAAGGGAAAGGGGGATACCTAGTCAGTTGCACAACTGAATGCGTTCCACATTTAACCCAACCTTTCAGTTTCTGGCCGAATGGCAGATAGCCTAGTGGTTAAGAGTGTTAGGCCAGTAACCGAAAGGTTTGAATCCCGAGCTGGCAAGTTTAAAAATATCTGCTGTTCTGCCCTTGAGCAAGGTAGTTAACCCCCAACAACTGCTCCTCGTGTGCTGATGACATCGATTAAGGCGGATACCTAGTCAGTTGCACAACTCTGATTCAGAGGGGTTGGGTTGAATGTGGAAGACACATTTAGCTTGAATGCATTCAGTTGTGCAACTGACTAGATATTCCCTTTCCCTCTTAATGGCTAGGCTAACTGCCGCCAAGGCAATAGGAAAGGGGGAAATTTGACATTGGTGAGCTGATGGCATTTTAACCACTGTCCTTCTCCTGCTCTTCTGTAGGTGTGATGCAACCAGTCCCTACATCCACGCAGTGGGCTGGTGTCAAGACAACGACAGGATTCTCACGACCCCTCCAGGTGACATACTAACTCCTGTCAATCATTATTTTCACTATTTGTCCTGTAGATACCAAGATGTAGTGTGTAATGATGACTGACCATACAGTTATACACGGAACCCAAACCGGCTGCGCGTGTGCGCCATTGTGCATAAATGTATTTTGTCCCCCTACACCAAACGCGATCACGACTTGCAGCGCGATCTGCGTCATAAATAGAAAGGAGTTCTATTTTATCCCTTGGCATCGCAGACGCTCGTTAGCACGCGCGAGCAGTGTGGGTGCAATAATTGAATAACATCGATTTCTACATTTATTTTGCGACACTGATGCTGACCAGACCGCATGTAACATGCTGACCAGACTGGACACGTCGCGTGTGCGAGCGTCGCAAAATAAATGTAGAAATCCATGTTATTCAATTATTGCACCCACACTGCTCGCGCGTGCCAACGAGCGTCTGCGATGCCAAGGGATAAAATAGAACTCCTTTCTATTTATGACGCAGATCACGCTGCAAGTCCTGCCTCTCCCATCTCTTCATTGGTTAATAGAAGCAGGTACCCACATGCCATCTCCTCATTGGTTATACCCACGTGGGTGATTGAAAGACAAAGTGTTTTGCCGGTTGTTGTGGTAATACTATGAAAGTGTAGATGCCAATCACCATATAAGTTCAAAGATTAAAAAGCCTGGAAGGAGAAGAGATGACTAGAAACAATTCGGTTGGCCGTTTTGTGTGGATTCATTGTTCGAGTAGAGGACCTTGTGCATTTCAGGTAAAATAACAACTCAATGTTTATATCCCAGGACAAATTAGCTAGCAACAGCAAGCTAGCTAAATAAGACAAATTAGCTAGCAAGTGCAGGCTAGCTAGCTAAATTGCCATACATGTTTAATGCTTTTCGACCTGTCCCCAAATTAATGTCATTGGTTCAGAGTTTGTTTTGATATTTTAACCTGCGTGTCGTGATCGCATTTGGTGTAGGGGGACAAAATAAATGTATGCACGATGGCGCACGGGTGCAGCCGGTTTGGGTTCCGTGTTAGAGTAAAAAAACACATGAAAAGTTTCCAAACAGATGATCTGATCTATAAATGATGTTATTCCACTGTGGAGTAGACAGATGGTTCCGAGTACCAGAAAGCGCAAGGGACTTTACCCGCCTGCCCACTCACTACATAATATAGCATATAGTAATAACATCCTCAATCTTTTTCCTTATTCTAGGTTACCCCAGTGTCAAGGATTTCTCCTGGGGAAAGTATCTGGAGGAGACCAACTCATCACCGGCCCCTGCCAGGGCTTTCAAAGGGGTGAGGCTGTTTCTCTCTATCCTCGGCCCGTAAGACGATGTGGCAGCCCCCCATCCACATTCAAACACAATTTAATAGAGTAGCCTAGCTGGCTGTCTGCCTGCTGCAGAGTGACATATGACATGCGGCCTCACACCCCCCTCTCCCTCTACAGAAACCCCCTCACACCTTCCTGCCACTCATGAAGCTGGAGACGGTGGACAAGAGGAACCCCATGCTTGTCAGAGTGGCCACCGTGGTAGACACTGAGGACCACAGGATCCAAGTGAGAACATATCTATCACTCTCTATCTACTGTAAACCTCTCCTTAGCCCATCCATGTTTTTGATCTATGCCAGAGCAAGCACACCTGATTCAACTTGTCAACTAATCATCAAGCCAATGAGTAGGTGAATCAGGAGAGCTAGTTCAGGGCTAAAACTAAATAGTGAAATGAAAAGGAGAGCTTTGAGACCCAATGATCTATCTGACTCCTGTCACTGTGTCTATCATTATCTATCTGTGTCTATCTGACCCCTGTGTCTACCGGTATCTACAGTATCTGCACTCCACACTGGATTCATTCAAAATGGCAGTGTCACTCAGCTGTAGCAACACTTCTATCTGTGTCAATAACTAGGAATGCTCCCTTCCTCCTATCACTAGTATGTAGCTCAGACCGGGAGATGAGTTTCACCAGGTGTTATGTGTGTGGTTCAGTTCAGCTGTACAGAAGGATTAGCCATTACATCACTCATCTGCACTCTGAACTACAATATGTCACTTTTTAGATTTGAAAGAGTATAATCTTAGATGACAGAATTATATGCCAAATCCGAGCTCTGTATAGCGCCTATATTTCAACATTTCTCTGGAAAAAATGTAAAGGAATTTCACATTGAAAGTTGGAAGCAAATGAAAGGGTCCTTTATATGGCAAATAAGTGAATTGCACTGATGTACTGCATTGGGAATGAATCGAAAAATGATTAAAGTCCCTGGCATTGTCACATCCCATTGTCCCAGTACATTTTTTATGTAATTTGTTATATTTAACTAGGCAAGTCAGTTAAGTACAAATTCTTATTTACAATGACAGCCTACTCTGGCCAAACCCGGACTACGCTGGGCCAATTGTGCGCTGCCCTATGGGACTCCCAATCACGGCCGGATGTGATACAGCCTGGATTCGAACTAGGTACTATAGTGATGCCTCTTGCACTGAGATGCAGTGCCTTAGACCCCTCGGGAACCCGAGTGGTGTCAAATGAACATCTGCCTGAATTTCTCAGTGAGATCATTTTGAGGAGCACTATAAGCTTCACTTTCCATGAACAGTATTTCAGTGCCAGTGGCCAGCCTGCTGCCTGGGGGGAGTCATGAGGGGATTGCATTGTGCTGGGACATTAGTGCAGGACAGGTATCTATCCGCAGAGGGCAGTAGTGTCACCTCCCCCTTCTTCTCTCATCCCTCTCTCCTCTTCCCTAACCTGCTGCTCCTGCTGATGGGCCATAGAGTAGTCTTTCTTTCCCCTGCTCTCTAGCCCTACAGTATGTCAATGCCTTTACCTCAGCCTTACTTATGTCTATGCTGTTCAGTCATCTCAGTCTAAACACTTCTGTCCATTGAGCAAAATAACCCTTCATAGCATATTTCCACTCTATACAGTCCCTCAGGTTTCTAAAGTCCTAACCCCTACCTGTCCACCTACTGGATGATTACCCTGATTCATTCTCTGATTCATTCTCAATTTACATATTTATTCATGGATCTACTGACTCCAGGAGAATCCTTTTTCAAATCACACAAGACAAAATGTTATTTGGAATTGTAAACCAGATAAAATTAAACAGGCATATTTATAAAACGAACATGAGTTTGGAAGGTTAAAACTATTCAATATTAAGGCATTAAACCTCTCTCTTACAGCCTTCATTAGTCAAAAATGATATCTAAATCCAAACGGGTTACTAAGAGAGGCCCATCCTATGCTTAAGAGTGGGCTCTTTGCCTTTTTGCAGATTAAAACCGTACATTTTCGGTTTATTGACAATGGATCCCTGTTTAAGTATCCTCCTTTATAAAATAAGCCATAAAGAGTTGGTTTCAATTTCATCCTCCAGGAAAGGCAGATCAAATATTACAGCAAATAATATGGCTGAACTCCACTGTACTGATAGAGAAAACAACCACTTCCTTAGAAAACATTTACAAGAAGGGTATAATATTTATGAAGAACATTGTAAACAAGGATGGTAAAATGATGTCACACAAGCAACAGGCCCCCTCCCCCCTTTCCCCTTGGATTCACCTGGTTAGTCTATGTCATGGAAAGAGCAGGCATTCATTTCAATTTAAGCTATTATATAAAATCCTTTCTACAAAAAGAATACTCAATATATGGGGCATTGAACAGTCAGCATTGTGCAGACTCTGCCATGAGGAAACAGAATCAATAGAACATGTTTTCTGGTACTGTCCATTGGCAGCTCGCTTTTGGAGGAATGGTCGTTATGGTTGTTATGCCAGGAATGGTTGTTATGTCATAATATCAGGGTTCAGATGGGCTTGCAAACTGTATTGTTACTGGATCTGAAAAAACGCGATCAGTCAATGTGAAATATCATTACACTCTTCTGTAAAGTATTTATTTTTAGGGCAATATCGTCAGAAATGTTACAAATAGGGAGGTTCAGGACCCTCATAACACATCACAGTCAAGTGGAGGGATGTATTGCAAAAGGAAATAGCAAAACTGTATTATACTGGGAAAGATGGGTTAGACTGTGGACATTGGAGGGTCGGAGTTAAGATCACAATGAATGGTGGATTTACCCGCTGTGGGTGAACATTCAGAACTTGCAGAATGAGGTCTATAATTATTTAACTACATGTACCGTACATATGAGCGAAAATAGCTGTAAGTAGAAGTATTGTTATCAGTTAGTTTACTCCAGTCAGGAGAGGGGTGATACAGTTGGAGACAACACATAAGTAGGGGAATTAGAAATTTTGCAAACAGTTAAATTGATAGAACCCAATACCTATCAACAACATTCAAGCTGATCTACCTCCCCCCACACTCACACACAAATATATTACATAAGTCCTAACCCCTAAACTGTACAATACTTTCACTCCTCCATTTATATACAAGCCTTTAGATGTGATCTGGACCTTTTATCTTCCATTCCACCACCACCATTCCAAGGCAGTGTTCTCTAAATCTCCTTCCATCCCCACCATCACTACCACTCACACACAAACCAACACTACATGCATTTCATGCTCTCATTTTCCTTCAACAATCACATGCGTTATCTTACTGCTTCCCCTTCTCCAGTTCCTCTGAAAACCATCACTTGCTTCATATTTCATGTTGTCTTCAACTGTAAAATAGTAATAAGGGTGTTCAGCCAGGGAGGGAAGAAGGCTGTAGACTAGGACGGTCTGCCTTTCCACAACTCCCTGATGTGCTCCTGTCTCCTCTTGTTTGCCCCAGACTGTGAGGCACACTCTCATTGTCAGGAGTGTGAATCAGAACTGAGGGAGAGATAGTGATCAACTAGGCTGTGTGTCTGCCTCACATAGATAGCAGGGCTAGCCAGCTGTAAGAGGCAGCGACAGGGGCTTCAGTCGGAGACAATACTTGTCAGGTAGACTGGCGCAATCAGTAGTTCTGCTTCTTACCTCAAAGACATGTTCTTATCATGTCTACCATGGTTTTGACAATCTCTTTTCCCCACATTTCTATATTTAGCTATTTTATTGTGACCGTTTGTCCTTGGTTTGTGTGTTCCTTTAGATCCATTTTGACGGCTGGACGGATAAGTATGACTACTGGGTGGACACAGACAGCCCAGACATCCACCCTGCGGGCTGGTGTGCTAAGACAGGCCACCCCCTCCAGCCCCCGATCAGTGAGTGGCTTTATGACTCATCCTAATCTATTCATGTCCAGCTCCCTGCCTCAGTTCAAGACCTACGGTTCATAGCAGACACACTTAGAGCCAGGCCTCCATTGATGCTGCTATTTCTCATCCCATTCCATCATAAATGGCGTAATATGCTATCCCTGAAAAGACGGTTCCAACTTTACATTGTTTTAATCTGATCTGCCGTCATTATATTTAAGAAGTAGTTGAAGCCTTGTTTGTGAAAATAATTGCTCAAAATAACTCAAGATGTTTGATGGCTCCCGAGTCCGGCACCTGAGTCCTGTCCTGAAATCATGTGGTCAATATCCTGTATTTTACCCAGAGGATGCTGGGAGCAGAACAAAGAACTTCCCTCTGCCTCCCCTTCCTGATCATTTCTCCCTGTGTAATGGTGTCCATGGAAACGTGGCGTGGAGAAGTCGATGCTGCCTTCATATTTCAGAGTACAGAGCTACTGCTTCACATGACAGCTCACTCGTGTCATAAGGACAGATTCAGGAAGATATCTGCTTTTTCTCTACCTGTATGGCTCTCATTAGTACCAACTCCTTCTGAGGTTGACACCTACTTCTTGTGACTCTGAGGCTATCCTAATATGGACATTGTACTGCCCATTAGCATTACATGAATCCAATAGATTTTGTAACATTATTCTAGGATGGTTTGCCTGAAGTCATGTTGTGGATAATGTCTCACTAGGTACAGTACAAGTCAAACGTTTGGACACACCTACTCATTCAATGATTTTTCTTTATTTTTACTATTTTATACATTGTAAAATAATAGTGAAGACATCACAACTATGAAATAACACACATGAAATCATGTAGTAACTAGAAAAAGTGTTAAACAAATAGATAGATTTTAGATTTTAGATTCTTCAAAGTAGTCACCCTTGGCCTTGATGACAGCTTTGCACACTCTTGGCATTCTCTCAACCAGCTTTACCTGGATTGTTTTGTCCAAAAGTCTTGAAGAAATTCTCACATAATATGCTGAGCAGTTGTTGGCGTCTTTTCCTTCACTCTGCAGTCCAACTCATCCCAAACATCCCAAACAATCTCAATTGGGTTCAGGTCAGGTGATTGTGGAGATCAGATCATCTGATGCAGCACTACATCACTCTCCTTCTTGGTCAAATAGCCCTTACACAGCCTGGAGGTCCTGTGATAGTCCCACTAAGAGCAAACCAGATGGGATGGCGTATCGCTACAAAATGCTGTGGTAGCCATGCTGGTTAAGTGGGCTTTGAAATCTAAATAAATCACTGACAGTGTCACCAGCAAAGCACCCCCACACATCACACCTCCTCCTCCATGCTTCACAGTGGGAAGTACACATGCTGAGATCATCTGTTCACCTACTTGTCTCACAAAGACACAGCGGTTGGAACCAAAAATCTAAAATTTGGACTCATCAGACCAAAGCACAGATTTCCACCTGTCTAATGTCCATTGCTTGTTTTTCTTGGCCCAAGCAAATCTCTTCTTCTTATTGGTGTCCTGATTCACACAGTCTCCTCTGAACAGTTGATGTTGAGATGTGTTTGTCACTTGAACTCTGTGAAGCACTTATTTGGGCTGCAATTTCTGAGGCTCAAATCAAATCAAATGTATTTGTCACATACACATGGTTAGCGGATGTTAATGCGAGTGTAGCGAAATGCTTGTGCTTCTAGTTCCGACAATGCAGTAATAACCAACGAGTAATCTAACATAACAATTCAAAAACTACTCCCTTATACACACAAGTGTAAAGGGATAAAGAATATGAACATAAAGATTTATGAATGAGTGATGGTACAGAACGGCATAGGCAAGATGCAGTAGATGGTATCGAGTACAGTATATACATATGAGATGAGTAATGTAGGGTATGTAAACAAAGTGGCATAGTTTAAAGTGGCTAGTGATACATGTATTACATAAAGATGCAGTAGATGATAGAGTACAGTATATATTGGCAGCAGCCACTCAATGTTAGTGGTGGCTGTTTAACAGTCTGATGGCCTTGAGATAGAAGCTGTTTTTCAGTATTTCGGCCCCAGCTTTGATGCACCTGTACTGACCTCGCCTTCTGGATGATAGCGGGGTGAACAGGCAGTGGCTCGGGTGGTTGTTGTCCTTGATGATCTTTATGGCCTTCCTGTGACATCGGGTGGTGTAGGTGTCCTGGAGTGCAGGTAGTTTGCCCCCGGTGATGCGTTGTGCAGACCTCACTACCCTCTGGAGAGCCTTACGGTTGTGGGTGGAACAGTTGCCTTCCAGGCGGTGATACAGCCCGACAGGATGATCTCGATTGTGCATCTGTAGAAGTTTGTGAGTGTTTTTGGTGACAAGCCGAATTTCATCAGCCTCCTGAGGTTGAAGAGGCGCTGCTGCGCCTTCTTCACGATGCTGTCTGTGTGGATGGACCAATTCAGTTTGTCTGTGATGTGTACGCCGAGGAACTTAAAACTTACTACCCTCTCCACTACTATCCCATCGATATGGATAGGGGGGTGCTCCCTCTGCTGTTTCCTGAAGTCCACAATCATCTCCTTAGTTTTGTTGACGTTGAGTGTGAGGTTATTTTCCTGACACCACACTCCGAGGGCCCTCACCTCCTCCCTGTAGGCCGTTTCGTCTTTGTTGGTAATCAAGCCTACCACTGTAGTGTCGTCCGCAAACTTGATGATTGAGTTGGAGGCGTGCGTGGCCATGCAGTCGTGGGTGAACAGGGAGTACAGGAGAGGGCTCAGAACGCACCCTTGTGGGGCCCCAGTGTTGAGGATCAGCGGGGTGGAGATGTTGTTACCTACCCTCACCACCTGGGGGCGGCCCGTCAGGAAGTCCAGTACCCAGTTGCACAGGGCAGGGTCGAGACCCAGGGTCTCGAGCTTGATGACGAGTTTGGAGGGTACTATGGTGTTAAATGCTGAGCTGTAGTCGATGAACAGCATTCTCACATAGGTATTCCTCTTGTCCAGATGGGTTAGGGCAGTGTGCAGTGTGGTTGAGATTGCATCGTCTGTGGACCTATTTGGGCGGTAAGCAAATTGGAGTGGGTCTAGGGTGTCAGGTAGGGTGGAGGTGATATGGTCCTTGACTAGTCTCTCAAAGCACTTCATGATGACGAAAGTGAGTGCTACGGGGCGGTAGTCGTTTAGCTCAGTTACCGTAGCTTTCTTGGGAACAGGAACAATGGTGGCCCTCTTGAAGCATGTGGGAACAGCAGACTGGGATAAGGATTGATTGAATATGTCCGTAAACACACCAGCCAGCTGGTCTGCGCATGCTCTGAGGGCGCGGCTGGGGATGCCGTCTGGGCCTGCAGCCTTCTGAGGGTTAACACGTTTAAATGTTTTCCTCACGTCGGCTGCAGTGAAGGAGAGTCTGCATGTTTTGGTAGCGGGCCTTGTCAGTGGCACTGTATTGTTTTCAAAGCAGGTAAAAAAGTTATTTAGTCTGCCTGGGAGCAAGACATCCTGGTCCGTGACGGGGCTGGTTTTCTTTTTGTAATCCTGCCACATACCTCTTGTGTCTGAGCCATTGAATTGCGACTCTACTTTGTCTCTATACTGACGCTTAGCTTGTTTGATTGCCTTGCGGAGGGAATAGTTACACTGTTTGTATTCGGTCATGTTTCCGGTCACCTTGCCCTGATTAAAAGCAGTGGTTCGTGCTTTCAGTTTCACGCGAATGCTGCCATCAATCCACGGTTTCTGGTTTGGGAATGTTTTAATCGTTGCTATGGGAACGACATCTTCAATGCACGTTCTAATGAACTCGCACACCGAATCAGCGTATTCGTCAATGTTGTTGTTCGACGCAATGCGGAAGATATCCCAGTCCACGTGACGGAAGCAGTCTTGGAGCGTGGAATCAGATTGGTCGGACCAGCGTTGAACAGACCTTAGTGCGGGAGCTTCTTGTTTTAGCTTCTGTCTGTAGGCAGGGAGCAACAAAATGGAGTCGTGGTCAGCTTTTCCGAAAGGAGGGCGGGGGAGGGCCTTATATGCGTCGCGGAAGTTAGAAAAGCAATGATCCAAGGTTTTACCAGCCCTGGTTGCGCAATCGATATGCTGATACAATTTAGGGAGTCTTGTTTTCAGATTGGTAACTAATGAACTTATCCTCTGCAGCAGAGGTAACTCTTGGTCTTCCTTTCCTGTGGCAGTCCTCATGAGATCCAGTTTCATCATAGCGCTTGATGGTTTTTGCAACTGCACTTGAAGAAGCTTTGAAAGTTCTTGTGATTTTCAGGATTGACTGACCTTCATGTCTTAAAGTAATGATGGACTGTCATTTCTCTTTGCTTATTTGAGCTGTTCCTGCCATAATATGGACTTGGTTATCTACCAAATAGGGCTATATTCTGTATACCACCCATACCTTGTCACAACACAACTGATTGTCTCAAACGCATTAAGAAGGAAATAAATACCACAAATTCACTTTTAACAAGGCACACCTGTTAATTGAAATGCATTCCAGGTGACTTCCTCATGAAACTGGTTGAGAGAATGCCAAGAGTGTGCAAAGCTGTCATTAAGGCAAAAGGTGGCTACTTTGAAGTATCTCAAATATAAAATATATTTAGATTTGTTTAACACTTTTGCTTAATACATGATTCCATGTGTTATTTCATAGTTTTGATGTCTTCACTATTATTCTGAAATGTAGAAAATAGTAAAAATAAAGAAAAACCCTTGAATGTAGGGAGGTGTGTCCAAACGTTTGACTGGTACTGTAGACCCAAATGTAATATCTCCCCTCTCCTCATCCCCAGGTCCACAGGAGCTGTTTGAGTCATCGGGGCAGGGCGGATGTCCCACCCCAGGGTGTAAAGGTGTGGGCCACATCAAAGGAGCCCGCTACTCTGGCCACCACAGGTGCTCTCTCTCTCTCTCTCTCTCACAGCACTCAATCTGGCTGGCCAGGAATAAAACTACCATCTACTGGAAACTGACACTTATAGGGCTCCCGAGCAGTCTAAGGCAATGCATCTCAGTGCTAAAGGCGTCACTACAGATCCTGGTTCGATTCCAGGCTGTATCACAACCGGCCGTGATTGGGAGTTGCATAGGGTGGTGCACAATTGACCCAACGTCGTCCGTGGTAGGGTTTGGCCGGAGTAGGCCGTTATTGTAAATAATAATTTGTTCTTAACTGATTTGCCAAGTTAAATAAAGGTTAAATAAAAAATAATACAAATAACACCAACAGGCTTCATATCACTACAGGCCAGTGAATGGTCAAACTGGGTCTTCTTGCTCATTGATCAACTGGTTACATGTATTAGCCGATATTGTAGCATAGACATCCGTAATGCAAAAGACACCCAATATATGCCTAGAGCAGCTGTGTTAGGTCTGGATGTCAACAGTATTGGTATTGTACATGATCCACACGTACCTGTATGCCCCTGAGGTGAGGATGTATATAGGCTGTATAATTGGCTGTGTGGAGCTAGAAGCACAGCCGTGTAAGCGCATGAGTGTCACTCTCTCCCATCAGTATTCATCACCATTCTTTCCCTTTTCTCCTAAGAAACCACATCTCCACTCTCCATACACCTACAATGATGCATCTGCATCAGCTGGCTTTCTTACAGCATATACCCCTCCAGGTGTAGTATATCTACTAATGTGAGCAGAAAAATATTTGCAGCAAAGGCAATATGACTCTGACGTTTAAGTCCTACATTATATAGTTACCTGAGGTCATAGATACGGCTGTAGAGTCACTTTTTAATGGGGACACTGTACCATGGTTCAGTATCTGTAATGTAAGCTGATTAACCTTGGAGTCTGAGTACATAATGTAGTTTATTAAAATGTATCTATGGAATGAAGGGCGCTTTATCAGGATTTGTGGGCTAACCTGGCATATTAAACAGGTAGCGCCACAGCTAGCTATGGACAGAAATAATGGGGAAGATCCTCATTTTAATGAAAATGTGTGACAGTTGCCAGGGAGGAATGAGAGAGGGATTAGAGGAGAATGAGAAAAACGCTTCAATTTCTCTTCTCTCCTCTCATCAGTCAGTGGTTGCAGTTACTCAACCATCCATACCCCCATGTATATGCAAATATGTTGTTTATATATTTCCTTTTTAGTGGAGTTAAAGTATGTTTCCCCGGAAGTTAATTAGAAGTTGTACATTACACAGGTGGGAGGTGAAAATGCACTGTAAAGAAGTAGTCACAGTCTGCACACTGCTATTGTCTGCAGCAAATGTAATGCTTCCAAATTAAGATTCATCACCCTGGAATTAATTACGGCAACCCCAGCGACTCAGAATTCTTTGGTTTGCTGCAGTGACTAATTGGAACTGTGTAAACTCAAATGTTTTATAGCAAAATCATCTTTTGCCCGATTAGACAGGAAAGAGAGTCTGTGACACGCTCTCAGTGTGAGACAACTTCCCTACTCTCATTATTTATTATTGCTTTTATTGATTCTGTCCCCAAGAACATTAATGTGTGAAATCATATCTTGTCTGATGGTGACATATGTTATTAATACCTTATTAAGTTATAATGAAGTCCTATTATGAAGTTTGTATTACACAAAGTCCTTTTTCTGAAATCAGTCATTATTAATAATGTCCGTTTTCTGATTTGCAGTGCGGTGGGATGCCCATACTCTGATCTCAACATCAACAAGGACTCAGTGCTGCCAGACCGTCTGAGTGGTGAGATGCCAGGGTCAGGAGGACTGGGCCGACCCCGACGGGCAGAACCCAACCCAGAGAATCACCCAGCTCTAGCTCTCACTGCAGAGTAAGGACCAATTAGTAACCAGAACACGCTCAGAATGCTCTTAAATATTCCCAGACAGATGTTGTAGGGGGAAAAATATACAGTATAATTCCTGAGTTTGGCTGAAACTATCATCGTGTAGCTTCATATTTTGAAATATAACTGAATTCTAAATTCCTTGAAGCATTTTAGCAGCTTAACACCCAAATAAGTGTGAACAGCCCTCATCTATTTCTGTCTGAAGTGACTAAACATTCTTAACAGTTCCCCGCCAGCCTTATTATGGATGTTCTTTCTGCACAACTTAAAAGCAATTCCTCTCTCTGACAATTTCTTAGCAAGCACTTAAGCGCCAACACAAATCACCTGGAAAAGCCTGGCAGGGGTGAGATGGCTGGCAGCGGCATGTCGAAACCCGTCGGCACAGAGCCCAAGAGGAGGTGAGTGGCCCTTACAATGCATGTGAATAACCCTGCTCTCCGGAATGGCTGCCAGACCTCACATTAAATCTGATGGTGGAGTGGTGTGTGACTGTACTGTATTATTACTGCCTGCCTGCCTGTCTGTCTGCCTGCCTGCCTGCCTGCCTGCCTGCCCGCCCGCCTGCCTGCCGGCCCAGTGTTGGACTCTTGATAGGACTGTGAGGATTTGATAGTCACGTAACAGATTTGATAGTCACGTAACAGGTTGTGACTAGCTTGTGAATTTCTGATGTTGGTGTGAAATCTGCGAGACATGACTCGATCTTCACTTCTCCCAAGCCTGTTGGGGAGTTGCAGTGATGAGACAAGATCGCAATTGGATATCACAAAATTGGGAAGAAAAAGGCAGTGGAATACAATTCAAAATACCCCCCCCCCCCCCCCCCCCAATTGTTTTTTATATAGTTATATTATGTAAGAATAATGGTGCAACACTAATAAATATAATAATATTTTATAACAAATGTGCGTTTTTACACATTGGATAGCGGTCACTGTCCGTGGTTCTGAAACATAATCTTCAGTTTGCCGTTGAATTGGTGCCTTTCCCTGTACAGTACCAGTCAAATGTTTGGACACACCTATTCACTTTTCTGGTTACTACATGATTCCATATGTGTTATTTCATAGTTTTGTTGTCTTCACTATTATTCTACAATGTTGAAAATCATTTTTTTTAAATAGCTGGAATGTGTGTCCAAACTTTTGACTGGTACTGTATGTTGCTTCTGTATTTGCATAATAGCAAAGTTAACCAGCATATTGGTGTTGAGAACACCAAGCCTCACTCAACCACAAACTGTAGCATAAAGCAATTTCACAAATGTGCAGTTTTTAATCTTTGCTATGCTGTAATAAAGGCTTTTTCCCCGTTAGACTGGTATTACTTTTAAATTATTTAGTGTTGTTTACACTGTTCCAAACATTGTGATCTAACAACACCTGTTTGTCACACATAATATGCACGCAGCCTTGTATAACCAGCACTGAGCTGAAGGCCTAAGAGCGCTTCCTGTTTAGTCTTAATAGTGTAACCTTCTTAGGCCTATATTTCAATATATACTGTAGGCTACTGCAGGGGTTCCCTAACTTTTTTTGCCCACAACCCCGTTGTTCTCGCAACCAGCCAGTCAACATTATAACAGTATTTCTGACGGTCTATTCAACTCAGCCCCACATTAAAAGTATGTGATGGTATGACAGTCAATTGCAAATTAGTCTGACACAATGTATCTTATCTCACCACCACTAATGAGATGGGTGAGCTTGACCTTCTCAAAGTTAGAGGGCGTGGTCGACAGTAAACACCTCATCTCTGCTGTAACATCCAACCTGGATCGGTATTTGGTTTTAATACAAACAATAGCACCGAATACAGCTTCACACAGATATGAGCTGGCAAAGGCTACTGTGAGTTTTATGGTGCTTTCAAGACAACTGGGAACTCTGAAAATTCGAAAAGTCGAATCATGATGTCCATGATCTTCAGGTCAGAAGGTCGGGGCTCTAGAAAGAGGCCTGAGTTCCCGAGTTGGAATCCTGAGTGAGGATGATCAGAGTGAGACTGACAGCAGGGTATTCCCTTTGAGTCAAGAACCAAAACTCCTCCGTAGTGACCCTTGAATGCATTCGGTCACATGATTCATCCGTTTTTCATCAATACAGCCATGCAGCACACTGAAAACTGTTTAATTCTCGGGAATCGTGAGACAGAACAATTTGTCCTGGTGAATAACATCCCCCGACATGTATAGTGAACAAAAGTCAATGCATGCACATCTTGGTCCTCACAGCATTAGCTGGGGAGTTTTTGAGTCATTCAGTCAGTCTCCTCTTGATTGCTCGCAATAGCATGAATTCTTCGTTTAACAATGTAATCTGACAAAGGTATTGATGTGTTTGTGTGCCTCTGTCACCCCACACATTGTTTTCACCATATCAATTGCGGCCAGTAATATCAAAGTCTCTGCAATAGTGTGTGGTTTCATAGTGTAACAGGCCTAGCCATTCACCGTGGGAATAGTTCAAGTGCAACGGTCAAGTGCGGCCTTTTCCCATGATCTAAGGACGCTCTCTGTTGAATTTTAGATTTGAGTAATTTTCATTTAGATATTTAAGGTTAACCAGATTGCAATGATTTTGAGATACAAAGATAATTTTATATTGTAAATAAATGTTTTTATCCCCGACCCCATTTTCACATCAGGTGACCCCACATTGTGTCGCAACCCTCCAGTTTGTGAACTGCTGAGCTAATGTATCAATTAATTATTTGTTCATGTCATCCCACAGCATACGAGTCATTCATGCTTTGATGAGCAATCAAGCATAAAATAAGGGAGCTGAATAATTAGCCTAAACAATAAATAAATCACAATTCACAAATGCATGTAACTGTTTTTGATCTTTGCTTTCTACAAAAAAATGTTTTGGTTAGAACAGACACTGGTACACAATTTAGTGTTGTTTACACTGTTCCAAATGCTCAAAAAAAGATAGAATATTGTAATCTAACAGCACTTGTTTGGCACACATAATACTTACACAGCGCGCTTGCATGATCTACAGTATTTTCCACAACTAAGTCAAATACATCTGACTTCCCCTTTCCCTCCTGGGAACCAGTAAACATTCGCCAATTTCAAGTTCCTATTTCCCATCCTCTGCATCAATTTTGCTGTCAGGTGTTATGGCGTTCAGAGTTTGTTATAACCAATTTATTGATGTGATTATTATTTTTTATTTAACTAGGCAAGCTATGCTGGATTAAGTGATATGACATGCTATTCTATAAAATAATTTATCTGTAATTAATATTACCTGATTGAGCTAATCATGTAAATGTAATTAACTAGAGAGTCGGGCACCACAAAATAATATTTATAAAGCTGTTATCTTCGTGATAAACTCTTAAAGACCTTGTAATATTTTACATCAATAGCAGTCAATATTAATCGTCATCTTATTTCAGGCTCGTCTGAAAGTTGTAAATTCTTGGTTATCTGCACGAACCCTGGCTAACAAGTTGAATCAGTAATACAAAATTGGGTTTAATTATTTATTTACTAAATACCTAACTAATCACACAGAATTACACATACACATAATTAAATCATAACTTGATTACAAATTACGTCATAAAGGAAAATGTCCCTGGCGGGCGGAACAGATATGACAGCTTGTTACACAAAAGAAAAGGGGCTAGGGGCTAGTAGTGAATAAGAATTCAAAGTTCATACCATTCGCAACCAAAGCTCACGCTGATGTTGGCTTCGTTCTGTAGTTATTATCTGAACCATTCTGACATCGGACCGTCGTCCTCACATCCTCGGAACAGGAGGTTACATTGTCGTCAAGGCTTTATATAGGAAGGGAGAGGAGGGCGTGTTTGAAACGTTTTATAGCCCATGTCCATTCACAGGGGCGGGCCACTGATTGAGCAGAGTCCTATCTTATGAAAACCCAAATCTCACATTTTAGAAGCTAAAATCACATTTCATCCCATCACGAATAATTTCATATTCAAACATTTAAATTGAACAACAATTCCATGTGAATCCGATAACTCTGATGTGTAGACTTTACACTGTAGAGTTTATGTCATCTTATCATTGATGAGAATGTCTCAGATGACAACCAAACTGACATCATATTCATTAAGTACCACCGCATATGTTAAATTGGTCGGATTACCAAAATATAGTTAATTTCCCCCCACCTTCTGATGTTCCCAGAATCTCTATGTTAACCAAAGGGGTTTGCAAATGTAACATCAGTAGGGTAGAGAGAGGAAAAATGGGGGAATAGGTATTTAGGACTGTCATAAACCTACCCCCAGGCCAAATTCATGACACCAGTTAAGAACAAATTCTTATTTACAATGACGGCCTACTGGGGAACAGTGGGTTAAACTGCCTTGTTCAGGGGCAGAACGACAAATTTTTACCTCTGGGATTCGATCCAGCAACCTTTCGGTTACTGGCCCAACGCTTTAATCACTAGGCTATTATGATAGGCTAATCAGTAGGTCAGGCCCTATTGGTCACATGCATGCGATGCATACGTGTTTCACATAAAGAGAGCAAGGGTTGAGCAAATAGGGAATGTTTTTTCTAAACAAACGAGGGATTTCGGTAACAACGTTTCAGTCAGAGAAACAAATAAGAAATGAAATGGCTGTAAAAAAAAATAACAAATAAAATGATTAACACAGAGTGGCTATCAGGCTCCCTCTTGAGTCATTTGTGTCTTAATTATTTCATCAACCAGTGCTCTTAAAGTATCAGACAAGTTCAGTGCATTTAGTTGATTTTATTCAAACACGTGTGTCTACAGTCGTGGTCAAAAGTTTTGAGAATGACACAAATATTAATTTCCACAAAGTTTGCTGCTTCAGTGTCTTTAGATATTTGTCAGATGTTACTATGGACTACTGAAGTATAATTACAAGCATTTCATAAGTGTCAAAGGCTTTTATTGACAATTACATGAAGGAGATGCAAAGAGTCAATATTTGCAGTGTTGACCCTTCTTTTTCAAGACCTCTGCAATCCACCCTGGCATGCTGTCAATTAACTTCTGGGCCACATCCTGAATGATGGCAGCCCATTCTTGCATAATCAATGCTTGGAGTTTGTCAGAATTTGTGGGTTTTTGTCTACCCGCCTCTTGAGGATTGACCACAAGTTCTCAATGGGATTAAGGTCTGGGGAGTTTCCTGGCCATGGACCCAAAATATCGATGTTTTGTTCCCCGAGCCACTTAGTTATCACTTTTGCCTAATGGCAAGGTGCTCCATCATACTGGAAAAGGCATTGTTCGTCACCAAACTGTTCCTGGATGGTTGGGAGAAGTTGCGCTTGGAAGATGTGTTGGTACCATTCTTTATTCATGGCTGTGTTCTTAGGCAAAATTGTGAGTGAGCCCACTCTCTTGGCTGAGAAACAACCCCACACATGAATGGTCTCAGGATGCTTTACTGTCTCAGGGCTACTTTGCTGCCCTTCTTGACACCAGGCCAACCTCCAAATGTCTTCAACTCACTGTGCGTGCAGATTCACTCACACTTGCCTGCTGCCATTCCTGAGCAAGCTCTGTACTGGTGGTGCCCCGATCCCGCAGCTGAATCAACTTTAGGAGACGGTCTTGGCACTTGCTGGACTTTCATGGGTGCCCTGAAGCCTTCATCACATCAATTCAATTTTTGTGCAAAGCAATGATGACGGCACGTGTTTCCTTGCAGGTAACCATGGTTGACAGAGGAAGAACAATGATTCCAGGAACCACCCTCCTTTTGAAGCTTCCAGTCTGTTATTTGAACTCAATCAGCATGGCAGAGTGATCTCCAGCCTTGTCCTCGTCAACACTCACACCTGTGTTAAAAACTAGCGTCCCACCTCGACAACTTCCGGTGAAATTGCAGAGGGCCAAATTCAAATTCAACTACTATAAATATTTAACTTTCATGAAATCACAAGCACAATACATCAAAATAAAGCTTAACTTGTTGTTAATCCAGCCGCTGTGTCAGATTTCAAAAAGGCTTTACGTCGAAAGCAAACCATGCGATTATCTGAGGATAACGCTCAGCACACAAAACATTACAAACAGTAACCAGCCAAGTAGATTAGTCACGAAAGTCAGAAATAGCAATAAAATGAATCACTTACCTTTGATGATCTTCATATGGTTGCACTCACAAGACTCACAGTTACACAATAAATGTTCATGTTCTTCGATAAAGTCCCTCTTTATATCCAAAAACCTCAATTTTGTTGGCGGGTTTTGTTCAGTAATCCAATGGCTCAAATGCAGTCACGAGGCAGACGAAAATTCTGTAAAGTTCGTAGAAACATAGTATCCGTAAAGTTTGTCGAAACATGTCAAACGATGTTTATAATCAATCCTCGGGTTGTTTTTAGCCTAAATAATTGATAATATTTCAACCGGACAATAGCGTCGTCAATATAAAAGAAAAACCAGAAAGGCGCGCTCTCGGGATTGCGCACCAAACAGATTGGGGATTTTCCACTGGCATCTCATTGAAACTGCTCATTCTCCCTAATTTTTCATAATAAAGACCTGAAACAATGTCTAAAGACTGTTCTGAGCTAGTGGAAGCCATAGGGAATGGAATCTGGGTCCTATCCCTTTAAATGGTGGATAGGCTTTCAATGGAAATACACCCATTTCAAAATAATAGCACTTCCTGGATGGATTTTCCTCAGGTTTTTGCCTGCCGTTTCAGTTCTGTTATACTCACAGACCTTATTTTAACAGTTTTGGAAACTTTAGAGTGTTTTCTATCCAATTCTACCAATTATATGCATATCCTAGCTTCTGGGCCTGAGTAACAGGCAGTTTACTTTGGGCACGCTTTTCATCCAAAATTCTGAATGCTGTCCCCTATCCCAAAAAAGTTAACGAGAAAATCACTGACATGACAGCTGGTTCTTTTATGGCAGGGCTGAAATGCAGTGGGAATGTTTTGGGGGGATTCAGTTCATTTGCATGGCAAAGAGGGACTTTGCAATTAATTGCAATTCATCTGATCACTCTTCATAACATTCTGGAGTATATGCAAATTACCATCATACAAACTGAGGCAGCAGACTTTGTGAAAATTTGTGTCATTCTCGACTGTATATATGTAAACATACATATTTAAACATTTAGCTCAATTGAATCTTGGTCGACCAAGATTTTAAACTTTTTTTTTCGGGGACAGCCCTGTACAGTATTGTTCTTGAAAAGCCCAGGAGGGCGAACCTTTCTGAGAAACTGGATCCGGTGTGCCTGGAGCCGACGATCATACCATGATCAAAGTTGTTTAGGTCACCAATTTTGCCCATTCCAACATTAAATCGAACAGTAACTGAATGCTTCCATGCCTGCTTTATATAGCAAGCCACGGCCACGTGACTCACTGGTGAACAGGGGTGGTGTACACATCCTCCTTCAAGTGACCGATACACAATTGAGGTTATTTCTTTAAGTGCTTTTTTCTAGACTTGAGAGTTTAATGTTCATGGGCTAAGATCAGCACCTATCTATTTTCACACAGAGAGCCACACAGAGAGCCGCAGAGTCACAGTAGTAGAATTTAAGATTGCTCTAGGTACCAAGCCTCTCTACATCAGCTTCCCCAACATTTGTCAAACTGTCATCTGACTAATACCTGCCCTCCAGTTGCCCTCCTCTCATTGTGGTTATTGAAGGCCTAGTAGTAGAAATTACTCCTCAAGCATACACTACCAAATCCATCATGCACTGGATCAGGTTTAAAGTAACGTATAATTAAATTACATAATGCTGTGTTTCTCTTGTAAAAACACTTTAATGTCATTACCAGCAGGTATTTACACGAATATGCACTCAATCCCATTTCACTATAAATGTACAGTATCTCTACTCCATAAGCATGGCCACAGAGCTGTTGGCCATATGTGGGCAGCTTGATTTGTATAGGATAACATGAAATTCACCAAAAAACGTCACTTTATTCTTAAAATGTTCATTAAAAAATGTTGATTGTTAAAATGTTGAGTAATGTTATTTGCACAGAGAAATTGGTTGTTAAGGGACTGGAGTTTTATCTCTGTGTTTTATTCTGGAGTTGGAACCTGCTTTCAGTCCAATGCACAAAACAAATTCTGAAGACATGGAAAAGAGAGGGGACCGAAGGTGTTCGCTAAGTTTAATTTAGAGAGAAGCTCAAGTCATTACTCTGTTATTTATG
Organism: Oncorhynchus kisutch; assembly: GCF_002021735.2. Lineage (NCBI taxonomy): Eukaryota > Metazoa > Chordata > Actinopteri > Salmoniformes > Salmonidae > Oncorhynchus > Oncorhynchus kisutch. The sequence goes on from NC_034185.2 coordinate 21,533,180, forward strand.
AATTATCAAGACTCATCAGAGCAGCATGTTGATTGAGTTTGACCAAAACATTTTGGGATTTGGGAGTGATTACAATCTACATTACATTTTCACCCCAGGAGTAGTGAAGGTATTAGAACATATTGGAATGTACTGTGATAATTAAGTAATAACTCAGTATGTAATTAAAAATGTTTTTCCAAATTGTGTGATTCCAGTTCCTGCAAGACTGCCCTGTTTGTGTGTCTCTATTGACCCCCTTCTCTCTTCCAGGGTTGGGCGGCCTTGCAAGCAGAAGAAGGTAGAGGAGCTGGTGGAGGACGAGGAGATGAAGAGTGAGGTGCCATGCATAATTGAAACCAAAGGTACTGAACTGTTGTTACGGCTCTCGTTTGTAGCATGAAGAGTGGACCAAGGTGCAGCGTGGTAGGTGTACATCGTTCTTTTTATTGATGACACCAAAAGCAAAATAACAATGACAAAAACGAAAGCACACACAGTTAGTTCTGTAAAGCAAAATAAACTATACAGAAAACAAGATCCCACAAAACCCAAAAGGAAAATGACAACTTATATACAGTGGGGAGAACAAGTATTCAATACACTGCCGATTTTGCAGGTTTTCCTACTTACAAAGCATGTAGAGGTCTGTAATTTTTATCATAGGTACACTTCAACTGTGAGAGACGGAATCCAGAAAATCACATTGTATGATTTTTAAGTAATTAATTAGCATTTTATTGCATGACATAAGTATTTGATCACCTACCAACCAGTAAGAATTCCGGCTCTCACAGACCTGTTATTTTTTCTTTAAGCGCTCCTGTTCTCCACTCATTACCTGTATTAACTGCACCTGTTTGAACTCGTTACCTGTATAAAAGACACCTGTCCACACACTCAATCAAACAGACTCCAACCTCTCCACAATGACCAGAGAGCTGTGTAAGGACATCAGGGTTAAAATTGTAGACCTGCACAAGGCTGGGATGGGCTACAGGACAATAGGCAAGCAGCTTGGTGAGAAGGCAACAACTGTTATTAGAAAATGGAACAAGTTCAAGATGACGGTCAATCACCCTCGGTCTGGGGCTCCATGCAAGATCTCACCTCGTGGGGCATCAATGATCATGAGGAAGGTGAGGGATCAGCCCAGAACTACACGGCAGGACCTGGTCAATGACCTGAAGAGAGCTGGGACCACAGTCTCAAAGAAAACCATTAGTAACACACTATGCCGTCATGGATTAAAATCCTGCAGCACGCGCAAGGTCCCCCTGCTCAAGCCAGCGCATGTTCAGGCCCGTCTGAAGTTTTCCAATGACCATCTGGATGATCCAGAGGAGGACTGGGAGAAGGTCATGTGGTCTGATGAGACAAAAATAGAGCTTTTTGGTCTAAACTCCACTCGCCGTGTTTGGAGGAAGAAGAAGGGTGAGTACAACCCCAAGAACACCATCCCAACTGTGAAGCATGGAGGTGGAAACGTCATTCTTTGGGGATGCTTTTCTGCAAAGGGGACAGGACGACTGCACTGTTTTGAGGGGAGGATGGATGGGGCCATGTATCGCAAGATCTTGGCCAACAACCTCCTTCCCTCAGTAAGAGCATTGAAGATGGGTCGTGGCTGGGTCTTCCAGCATGACAACGACCCGAAACACACAAACAGGGCAACTAAGGAGTGGCTCTGTAAGAAGCATCTCAAGGTCGTGGAGTGGCCTAGCCAATCTCCAGACCTGAACCCAATAGGAAATCTTTGGAGGGAGCTGAAAGTCCTTATTGCCCAGCGACAGCCCCGAAACCTGAAGGATCTGGAGAAGGTCTGTATGGAGGAGTGGGCCAAAATCCCTGCTGCAGTGTGTGCAAACCTGGTAAAGAACTACAGGAAACGTATGATCTCTGTAATTGCAAACAAAGGATTCTGTACCAAATATTAAGTTCTGCTTTTCTGATGTATCAAATACTTATGTCATGCAAATGAATTACTTAAAATTCACACAATGTCATTTTCTGGATTTTTGTTTTAGATTCCGTCTCTCACAGTTGAAGTGTACCTATGATAAAAATTACAGACCTCTACATGCTTTGTAAGTAGGAAAACATGCAAAATCGTCAGTGTATCAAATACTTGTTCTCCCCACTGTATGATCCCCAATCAGAGACAACGATAGACAGCTGTCTCTGATTGGGAACCATACTCAACACAAAGAAATAGAAAACAGATTTTCCCACACCCTGACCTAACCAAACATAGAGAATAATAAGGATCTCTACGGTCAGGGCGTGACAACTGTTTCTAAATAACATTATATTCTTCCCACTGGATATCAGGAGCATCACTGCACAGTGTTTCCCCAATATAGTCTGATCTATCGCCTCCCACTCATCTTACCCCGTGCCTTCCTTCACAGTATGAATCAGTAATGTAGATTAATCAAGAATTACATCACTTCCTCTGTCTTTTACTATGCTGAATGTGTACACCTCTTGGGATTTCTCTCCCCTTACTCTGTCGTGCCAGGGCTAGGCACAAGCTGTCAAAACAGTTTTTCACAGTGCAATTATGTAAATGTTCATGTCTTTGGCACAGATAATATATCTTGTTTCTTGTCCTAGCTCCTTTGGTTTCAGTTGATTTATTGAGCGAAATTCCAACATTCACATCCTCTCCAAATGAAACCAAACTGCACCGCATACCAAAGCAGTCCTTGTAGTGTAGTGTGAACATAACCATTAAGCAATACGAAACCTTAACGCAATAGGAATGACTCACTCCTTCTACAGTACAGTCTCTGGATTCAGGGTTATTTGTGTGATGTCCCTGTGTCAGAGCATCAAAGGCTCTGGTCCTTTGTGTCTTTGTGAGTTCTCACTCTTCTGAAGGGATAGAAGGGTGTTAGATTCTAAATAACAGAGTAAGAAACTGTCGGACACTATAAAAGCTCCAACAAAGTTTATTCACCCAAAGGATCGAACAGCTGAACAGACAAAGACATATTTCAATAGAGTACCTGATAGTTAACAATATTTTAAGTTTATAGTCAGAACTCAACAAAGGCTAGCAAGCTGGAAGCAAATATTATTTGAATACCAAAGACAGACAGAATTAGTTTTCGTTAGGGTTGGGCGGTTCAGATTTTCATACCTTCATACCGTTCCTGTACACATACCGTGATATATGTTATTACTGGCAGTGCACACAAGGGGCGCTACTTCTTTCAAAATCTATTTTTTTTACACACAAAACAAATTTAGGTAGCATTCTCATTTCGACGCCAAACACACCCCTGGTGTGCGTGGCCAAATAGCTGTATTTCATTTCATCCAACATATGTATTTTTGAGTTTAGTAAGCGGCATTGGCACATGGATTGGAACCAGTGCTTTGGTCAGATGACATAAAAATAGAGCTACTGAACTACGCGCTCCAGTTGTGGGTTTGCAGTCTCAATTAGAATACATGTGCAGAAAAGAACCCTATACCACATACTTACCCCTACTTACTAAATGGTGGTGGATGTTATGGGGCTATTTTGCTTCCATTGGTCCTGGGGCCCTTGTTATGGTTAAGGCATCATCAACTTTACCCAGTACTAGGACATTTTAGCCAAAAACCTGGTTGTCTCTGCCAGGAGGCTGAAACCTGGCTGCAAGTGGATCTTCCAGCAAGAAAATAACCCCAAGCACGCATCGAATTGCACAAAGAAATGGTTCATTCGACAGAAAAACATCATTTTGCATTGGCCATCTCAGTCTCTGGACTTGAACCTCATTGAAAACCTGTGGTTTAAATTGAAGAGGGCAGTCCATAAGCGCAGACTAATGATATCAAGGCTTTGGAAGGATTCTGTATGGAGGAATGGTCTAAGATCCAGTGGTGGCCACTGATTGGCTGTATACCAGGGGCGCGGGGTCGTTGGAGTTGTCAACAAAGCAGCATGACAAAAATATGATGCAAAGTTTTCGAACTACTGATCGTTTCTTTGAGAAGATATAGAAGCAGTCTGTGCATTTGAACAACAGCATAAATACATTTCACTTTTGCATGTCAAAAACCGAATGACAAATGCTGCATATGCTGCCACTGTTTTGAACAGATTAGATTATACTATTTAGAACAAGCAGCAAGTTCACGAACTAACGGGTGCACCTGGGAGAACTCAACAAGCATGCAGATGCAATAAGTGAAAATACATGATCTAAATGGGGATAGCTAGCTAACATGTCACAAAGCATGATGTGCTAGCTAGTTTCATTCTGAAACAACTTAATATTTCTGAGTTAGTCACATATTAGTTTAGAAAGACTAATTTGGAATGGGAGCTAACTAGCTAGCTATAGCTTGCTAGATGCTTATCAACGGTAGATAACTGGTTAATTTGACCCAAAAATGTACCAAACTATTTCTCAATGTTTCTAAAAATGTATTATAGCTGGCTAATTAATTTGATCATGCTTTGTGATACACCCAGTTTATGAATACCATGGGGGGAATTGGCCAGCCACTGTCATGCTTTTTTGTCCTACCAGATCCACGAAGAGAAGGTTTGAGCTAGTGTATCTCTCAGTCCTTCGGCTCTTGTTGGATGTAGATGTCCGGTTTATCAGGTCCCAGACTCCGGTGACTGTTATGATTATTTATTTCATTACAATTTGCTTTTAGCTTTAGTGCCATCTGTACCTGATAGAGCAGATCTAATCTCAAGCCATCTGGTGCAGGAGACTCATTGGGAGGGAGACTAGAGCAGACCCAGAGGTTTTGAGTGCCACAGGATGATCCATTTACTTTGTGCTGTTATAATTTATTCTATGAAATCCTGCGATTTCATTGGGGCAGTTCCCCCTCATAGCAAATGGCTGGTAAAACAATCCAAACAATGTTCGCCGGGCCTATGCGCACGCGGAGCTGTTGCTGCTGGCAGAATCACTGAAGGGTAGTGCTGAGTGATTAACCAACATTTATTTTCTCCGGGTTTAAATAACTAATTGGCCAATGTTGGTTAAATTTCTTGAATTCCATTTAGTTCAGGGGTTCTTGTGAGCCCAATGCGGCATTTCGCTAGAGAGAATTTAAATAATTTACAACTGAAATCAAGGCAAGAATTTTGTGGGATGCTGGGCTTAAGAGTGTTGTAGTTTTCATTTAAGCAAATATTCAACCTAGTTCGACAACGACTCCCATTGTTAGGTCCCGGAGACATGAGCATCTCGTCATTATATATACAGTACCAGTCAAAAGTTTGGACACTCCTACTCATTCCTGTATCAGCCAACAAGTGCTCAGCATATGTGGGAATTCCTTCAAGACTGTTGGAAAAGCATTCCAGGTGAAGCTGGTTGAGAGAATGCCAAAAGTGTGCAAAGCTGTCATCAAGGCAAAGGGTGGCTACTTTGAAGAATCTCAAATATAAAATATATTTGGATTTTTTTGTAACACTTTTTTGGTTACTACATGATTCCATATGTGTCGTTTCATAGTTTTGATGTCTTCACTATTATTCTACAATGTAGAAAATAGTGAAAATAAAGAAAAACCCTTGAATGAGTAGGTGTGTCCAAACTTTTGACTGGTACTGTAGATCTCTGGATGGATACACTTTTACGCCTGCTACGTTAGGTTAGATTTCCACACAGACCGCACGATAGATGAATGTACAGAACACAACAACGAGAGGGACAGAGACAGTTTGTGAAAGTATGCCTTATCTACTTTGAAAAACGAGTACAATTATTTAATCAGACAGTGCTGTAGCATACTGTATGTAGGCTACACTATTTAGGCAGGCTAGCTAAATAGGATGACTAAAGACAGTACAGTATGGGGAGCACATAGATAACATTAGGTTTAGCTGGCAGAATGCTACTGCATGAGCAGAGATGCGATGATGACTTTAACAAATGAAAAATAATTCAGTTATTAAATAAAAACTAAGTAATATACACAACTTAAATATTTTAGTATTTCATAATAATTTCCTATTTTTCTATTTATGTCTACCCAATGTGGACCTGACAGAGACATTGCAAAATGTTCAATGTTTTGGAAATTTAATTGTCACTATTTCAGGGTTTGGAATTTCCATTAAAAAGCTTTATTTCATAATGCATTTAATGTATAAAAAACCCTGATTATTTTTTAAATAATCGAATCAAAACCGTACCTACCTCAAAAAGCACTAATCACTCAGCACTACTGAGAGGCTGACTAGTAGGTAACTGAACAGCTTGTTTTAAACAATATCATTTTGAAACCGGAAAATGTAAATGTTTACCACACTTTTATCAGCATTTTAAAATATAATCCATGAATGATATAATATATTTGTTAACAGTTTATCACCAGTGAGGTGCCGTCCCTAACGCCTTAATGGGTGAGCCGCCACTGCCAAGATCCTTTCCAATGTGTTCTCCAACTCATAAAATAATTTAGAAAAAGACTCAGTGCCGTTATCCTCGCAAGGTGATGTATTGAAAACAGGGGTGTCAATCATTTTGAGCCCTACCTTTTGAGAAAATAGTATTACTTGTTATACAGAATCTCTTTATCTGAGCAATTGTATTAATATAAAATAAAATAAAAAATAATTCCCAATTTTTTGGAGCATACAATATAATTTAATTACATTTTAATTTCGGACCCCGCTGTATATTATAGATTTAATGAGTAGTGGTCATTCTCTAACATGCATTTTCATATATAACACCACATGTCCCAAAGGTATTTACTCAGCAGAATGGTGAGAGAAGACTCTTCCAAAAAATACTTCCCATTTCCCTGAAACATGAATAATATTGTCCTTGAGTGCTTTGTTGTTAGTTTTCTCCATCCACCAAAGTAAAGTAACATGAAGTTGCTGTGTCACAACTGTCATTCAATTTGTACTAAGAGTTATGACCCATCCGTTTGTGACTGTGGCCTTTGCTATTGGCTGAAACCTTTCTAAGTGGTCCTCCCTCTCTTGCTACAGTAGATTTGTTCCTCCCGGGGAAACATTTATCTTTATGTTCCATCAAACTTTAGAATTACTCTCAAAACATCAAAATATTTTGCTTCACTTGAATTGTCACTACCAATTATACATTTTAGGAAATAATCTTTGGAAGATGCTCAAAGATGTGTTTATGCCTGGAGCAAAGTAACAGTCAGCATTAACTCACTATCTGATTAAACTGGTTGCCCCTGGTTCCTAATATGGTTAGGAGTGAGCGTCAAGCATCTGCGTTCTGTTTCTTCTAGCATTTCTAGATACTTCCATCAGATCACTTGCTGATTTAATATCAAGCAGTTTATCTACAGGTAGCCACAGCAACAGATCCATTGTTGTTTCAAATTAAGTTAATTCATTCAAGGTTTTGTATGTTTATTTTCTTCTCTTCCATACAGTAGAGCTGACACTACAGGAAGCCCTTCACCAGTCAGTGTTCATGCCATGCACCTCGCCATCCCCCAGCAGCACTCCTTTCTGCTGGGACCAGCACAGCAAGCTGCTACCCACCGTGGCTGGCATCACTTCAAGCAAAGTGGCTGTGTGGACAGTGGAGGAGGTACTGGATAAACCTTGTTTCTTGCAGTCTAAATAACTTTCTGGGTAATTTGGATAACTGTACTAACCATGATGTTCAATGTGTTACAGGTGATTGAGTTCATCCAAGGTCTTCCAGGCTGTAACGAACATGTGCACACTTTCAGAGATGAGGTACAGTTTCAGTACACTACAGCTTTTAGCTCACTGACCACTGATACACACACACACTTCTGGGAAAAGGACTTCCCATTTACTGTCTGCTTGTGGGATTATAAAGATCCCATTTTGGTTTCATCAGATGCATTACCTCCACATTATCGCTCTGTGGTCTCCACATCTGTGTCTGCCTCAGAGTTGAAACTTTTACTGCAGTGGGCTAAATCAGGGTCACACAGAGTGTTTCTTGGTAGTCCTAAATAAATGTACTTTGAAACATAAGTACACACCTCACACACACAGTTATGAGCTTAAAAAAATAAGACACCTGTACCATGTCAGATATAGAGGTGAAATGTATTCAATTTGGAGCATCACAATATTAATCAAATAAACAGTGACGGTGATGGTACATGAATTATAATTTTTTGCATTAAAAAAAGTGCCTATATTTCATGAATAAGGTGCAAATATTTTGCAAATAAAGTAAACATTTTTAGAATAAAGTCTGTTACATTTCAAGATTAACGTAGGGGATTTGTTTAAGTGCATGTCTCCCTGGCTCCCTAATGCTGTGCACGCCACCATTGAAATGTCTTACCGGTAGTTACTGTAGATGACCTGGTGAAACTATACTTTAGAATTGGCTTTAGTAAGAAGCACATAATTACCATATTATTATAAGTATTAGCACTTGGAAAAGGTTGTGCCACAGATTATTTTCAGAAGGAGGAACCGTTGTTACATACAGAGACGGGCGGGTTGTGTGTGTATGCAGGTGTGTGTGGGTGTGTGTGTGTGTGTGTGGGCGGTACAAACTAGGGGCAAAACAAACTAATGGCCATCAATCTAATGACTAAAAACACTCATTCAAACAGGCCTCACTGCACATGATCTATTAGCTCGCACACACACACACACACACACACACACCAAGCTTCCCCCTGTCAATTTCATACTATAGGTGTACACTCTTCTAACGACCATTGAGTGTTATGAGCACAAACAAAAAAGTCAGTCTGCGCTCCCGGATTCGCTACAATGTTCTGCTGCGTACCCTAGGTGAACATTTAGCAAAAATGATTTTACATAACTATTAATGACCTTATCCATGGTGCTTTACTAACAGTAGTATTTCACCCTTATGGCAACTATCCTTCTAACGGCTATACGCTAGTTGGCTACATGAGCGCACCCAATAAAACACATTATCTTGGGATCCTGGAGACTGGGGACTATGCGTGTGTATGTCCCATGTCAAACTGCTCTCCAAATTCAACACAAAACCACTATTTTGCAGCCCATTATAAAACTATAGCGGCCTACTAGATTGAGTACCCTAGGCTAATCATATGTTACAGTGGGCAAGTAAAAGTAAATTATGTGCCTATCCAACGGCTGCGGGAAGTATGAACAATGAACAAGAGGGTTTTACGTAAGTGTCTGTGGGAGGAGAGGCAACACAAGTACCACTCTTACATGCGCAAACCAGCTCATCTAAGGCACTGTTTGAATATATTCATCTGTTGGTCTCCCTATAGGATGGGAGGATTGAAGGATGCATAGGTTATCCCAAAACAAGAGCATCGTTATTATGCCATTCTGTCAGCGTTAATAGCGGGAGATATTACGACTGCTTGTTAAATGTAGAATATGACTCAATCCCTGAATAACACCCCCTCTAATGAGCCATGGTCATTTGTATGGTGAAGAATCTTTAAAAACCCTTGGCTTTGAAGTGAATTCTTTATGCACCACTATGTCTAAGCTGCCTGTTTTTGGAGGTTGAAAGTGAAACATATTCCTTGGGCAAAAAGGTTCATTAGGAAAGCACTTTGATGGTGGACATTTTCAAACGTGAGACTTCTCTAACTCTTCCCTCCCTCATATGTTTTTGTCCAGCAAATAGATGGTGAAGCCTTCCTTCTGTTGACTCAGGTTGACCTAGTGAGGATCATGAGCATCAAGCTGGGTCCAGCCATAAAAATCTACAACTCAATCTTGATGTTCAAGACGGCAGAGGAATCGGCATGTAATGAGCTCTAACGAAGGTCGGAGGCCACTATTTTTTACCCTGAGCAGAGCAGAGCCAGGAGAAGGAAGTCTACAGATAAGGAAGTGAAGCACAAAGAACCATTCTTCTTCCCAGAGGAAGCAAACTGAATGCACATGTGAATTGCACAAGTAATTTTTTTTAAGACAGCCATATTGCGTACTGCGAATATCCAATGTGATTGACTCATTGGAGAAATGTCATTTTCAATCATCAGCTCTATTATGTGTAATATTATTGTACAGTATAGGCTCTTTTTATATTAGTGTTGGGGTGGTGCCACGAGTATGCTCGTTCTACCTAAAAACTAAAACTGGAAATGTAGTGCAAATGCGTCAGATTTCCTTTAGTGCATCACAATCAGCAACTCTGACATTTTCATCATGTAGAAAGTCCCATCTGCACAGGGCTTTAGCTGTTCCGGTCTCTCTGGGATGCTGATGTCAAGCAGGTCAGAGAGATTCTAACTGAGAATGGAAGCTCTGTTCAGGCCCTATGAAGCAGTGACAAGTGTCTGTTTACTTTAAGGTACTAACCCCAGGGAAGGGGTTTGGTTGAATGAATTAAATCTAAAAGTCCATATATACAATGGTATTTCTTTACGTGGACTGTTGTTCACTTGTTTATTTACAGTGCATTCTGGTGGTATTCAGACCCCTTGACTTTTTCCACATTATGTTACGTTACAGCCTTAATCTGATTGATGATTGTGTGTAGATTCCTCGTCAATCTACACACAATACCCCATAATGACAAATTGAAAACAGGTTTTTACAAATGTTTGCAATGTATAAAACAATAAAAAACAGATACCTTATTTACATAAGTATTCAGACCCTTTACTATGAGACTCAAAATTGAGCTCAGGTGCATCCTGTTTCCATTGACTCTCCTTGAGATGTTTCTACAACTTGATTGGAGTCCACCTGTGGTAAATTCAATTGATTGGACATGATATGGAAAGGCACACATCTGTCCATATAAGGTCCCACAGTTGACAGTGCATGTCAGAGCAAAAAACCAAGCCATGAGGTCGAAGGAATTGTGTCTAGGAACAGATCTGGGGAAGGTTACCAAAACATTTATGCAAAATTGAAGTTCCCCAAGAACACAGTGGCCTCCATCATTCTTAAATGGAAGAAGTTTGGAACCACTAAGACTCTTCCTAGAGCTGACCGCCTGGCCAAACTGAGCAAACGGGGAGAAGTCCCTTGGTCAGGGATGTGACCAAGAAACTGATGGTCACTCTGACAGAGATCCAGAGTTCCTCTGTGGAGATGGGAGGACCTCCCAGAAAGACAACCATCTCTGCAGCACTCCACCAGTCAGGTTTATGGTAGAGTGGCCAAAAGGAAGCCACTTCTCAGTAAAAGGCACATGACAGCCCACTTGGAGATTGCCAGAAGGCACCTAAAGGACACTCAGACAATGAGAAGCAAGCTTCTCTGGTCTGATGAAACTAAGATTGAACTCTTTGGCCTGAATGCCAAGAATCACATTCTGCAGGAACCTGGCACCATCCCTACGGTGATGCATGGTGGTGGCAGCATCATGCTGTGGGGATTTTTTTCAGCGTCAGGGAATGGGAGGCTAGTCAGGATCGAGGGAAAGATGAAAAGAGCAAAGTACAGAGAGATCCTTGATGAAAACCTGCTCCAGAGTGCTCAGGACCTCAGACTGGGGCGAATGTTCACCTTCCAACAGGACAACAATCCTAAGCACACAGCCAAGACAACGCAGGAGTGGCTTCGGGACAAGTCTCTGAATGTCCTTGAGTGGCCCTGCCAGAACCCGGACTTGAACCCGAGACCTGAAAATAGCTATGCAGTGACGCTTCCCATCCAATCTGACAGCGCTTGAGAGAATCTGCAGAGAAAAATGTGAGAAACTTCCCAAATACAGGTGTGCCAAGCTTGTAGCGTTATACCCAATAAGACTGGCTGTAATCACTGCCAAAGGGTCTGAATACTTATGTAAATGTTATATTTGATTTGTTGTTTTATTATAAATTTGCTAAAATGTCTAAAAACCTGTTTCTGCTTTGTCATTGTGGGTTATTGTGCGTAGATTTTTTATTTTTTATTTCAACTTTACTTAAAACTTATTAGGGCAACATCCTCTGACATCATCCGCTGAAAAGGTAGAGCGCAAAATTCAAAAAGATTTTTTCGAAATATTTAACTTTCATACATTCACGAGTGCAATACAACAAATTAAAGCTGAACTTTTTTGTTAATCTACCCATCGTGTCCGATTTCAAAAAGGCTTTACAGTGAAAGCACACCATATGATTATGTTAGGTCAGAGCCTAGTCACAAAAACACATACAGCCATTTTCCAGCCAAAGAAAGGACTCACAAAAAGCAGAAATAGAGATCAAATTAATCACTATCCTTTGATGATCTTCATCAGATGGCACTCATAGAACTTCATGTTACACAATACATGTATGTTTTGTTTGATAAAGTTCATATTTATATCCAAAAATCTCAGTTTACATTGGCACGTTATGTTCAGTAATGTTGTGCCTCGAAAACATCTGGCGAATTTGCAGAGAGCCACATCAATTTACAGAAATACTCATCATAAACTTTGATAAAAGATACAAGTGTTATGCATGGAACTTTAGATAAACTTCTCCTTAATGCAACCGCTGTATCAGATTTCAAAAAAGCTTTACGGAAAAAGAAAACCATGCAATAATCTGAGTCCAGCGCTGGGACACAAAAACAAGCCATACAGATACCCACCATGTTGTGGAGTCAGTAAAAGTCAGAAATAGTGTTATAAATATTAACTTACCTTTGATGATCTTCATCAGAATGCACTCCCAAGAATCCTAGTTCCACAACAAATGTTTGTTTTGTTCGATAAAGTCCATCATTTATGTCCAAATACCTCTTTTTGTTAGCACGTTTAGTTCACAAATACAAACTCACAAGGCGTGGGCAAGTCCAGGCGGAAGTTCAGACAAAAAGTTCAAAAAGTTATATTACAGTTCGTAGAAACATTTCAAACGATGTATAGAATCAATCTTTAGGATGTTTTTTAACATAAATCTTCAATAATGTTTCAACCGGAGAATTCCTTTGCCTTTAGAAATGCAATGGAACGCAGATACCTCTCACGGGTGCACGTGTGATCATGGCCTTCTGCCAGACCTCTGGCTCAATCAGCTCTCATTCTCTCCTCCTTCACAGTAGAAACCTCAAACAAGGTTCTAAAGACTGTTGACATCTAGTGGAAGCCTTAGGAAGTGCAATATGACCCCATAGACACTGTATACTCGATAGGCAATGAGTTGAAAGACTACTAACCTCAGATTTCCCACTTCCTGGTTGGATTTTTCTCAAGTTTTTGCCTGCTATATGAGTTCTGTTATACTCACAGACATCATTCAAACTGTTTTAGAAACTTCAGAGTGTTCCCTATCCAAATATACTAATGATATGCATATCTTAGCTTCTGGGCCTGAGTAGCAGGCAGTTTACTCTGGGCATGCTTTTCATCAGAACGTGAAAATGCTGTCCCCTATCCCAAACAGGTTTTAACCAGGTAGGCCAGTTGAGAAGTATTTCTCATTTACAACTGCGACCTGGCCAGGATAAAGCAAAGCAGTCCGAGACAAACAACAACACAGAGTTACACATGGAATAAACAAATGTACAGTCAATAACACAATAGAAAAAATCGATATACAGTGTGTGCAAATGAGGTAAGATTATGGTGGTAAGGCAATAAATAGGCCGTTGTGGCGAAGTAATTTAGCAATTAACACTGGAGTGACAGGTGTGCAGAAGATGAATGTGCAAGTCGAGATACTTGGGTGCAAAGGAGCAACAACAACAAAAATAACAATATGGGGATGAGGTAGTTGGATGGGCTATTTACAGATGGGCTATGTACAGGTACAATGATCTTTGAGCTGCTCTGACAGCTGATGCTTAAAGTTAGTGAGGGAGATATGAGTCTCCAGCTTCAGTGATTTTTGCAATTCGCTCCAGTCATTGGCAGCAGAGAACTGGAAGGAAATGCAGCCAAAGAAAGAATTGGCTCTGGGGATGACCAGTGAAATACACCTGCTGGAGCAGGTGCTATGGGTGGGTGCTGCTATGGTGACCAGTGAGCTGAGATAAGGCGGGGCTTTACCCAGCAAAGACTTATAGATGACCATGAGCCAGTGGGTTTGGCAAAGAATATGAAGCGAGAGCCAGCCAACGAGAGCATACAGATCACAGTGGTGGGTAGTATATGGGGCTTTGGTGACAAAACAGATGTCACTGTGATAGACTGCTGAGTAGAGTGTTGGAGGCTAATTTGTAAATGACCGGCAGGATAGTCAGTTACGAGGGTATGTTTGGCAGCATGAGAGAAGGATGCTTTGTCGCGAAATAGGAAACCGAATCTAGATTTCATTTTGGATTGGAGATGCTTAATGTGAGTCTGGAAGGAGAGTTTACAGTCTAACCAGACACCTAGGTATTTGTAGTTGTCCACATATTCTAAGTCAGAACTGTAGTGATGCTGGACGGGCGGGCAGGTGCGGCCAGCGATCGGTTGAAGAGCATGCATATAGTTTTACTTGCATTTAAGAGCAGTTGGAGGCCACGGAAGCAGAGTTGTATGGCATTCAAGCTTGTCTGGAAGTTAGTTAACACAGTATTCAAAGAAGGGCCAGAAGTATACAGAATGGTGTCGTCTGCGTAGAGGTGGATCAGAGAATCACCAGCAGCAAGAGCGACATCATTGATGTACACAGAGAAAAGAGTCGGCCCGAGAATATTTTTTTATTTTAGATGTTACCCCGTTTTCTCCCCAATTTCGTGGTATCCAATTGTTTAGTAGCTACTATCTTGTCTCATCGCTACAACTCCCGTACGGGCTCGGGAGAGACGAAGGTTGAAAGTCATGCGTCCTCCGATACACAACCCAACCGAGCCGAACTGCTTCTTAACACAGCGCGCATCCAACCCGGAAGCCAACCGCACCAATATGTCGGAGGAAACACCGTGCACCTGGCAACCTTGGTTAGCGTGCACTGCACCCGGCCCGCCACAGCCCCACGGACCTCCGGTTTGCGGCCGGTTACGACAGAGCCTGGGCGCGAGCGCAGAGTCTCTGGTGGCACAGCTGGCGCTGCAGTACAGCGCCCTTAACCACTGCGCCACCCGGGAGGCCCCGGCCCGAGAATTTAACCCTGTGGCACTTCCATAGAGACTGCCAGAGGTCTGGACAACAGGCCCTCAGATTTGACATACTGAACTCTGTCTGAGAAGTAGTTGGTGAACCAGGCGAGGCAGTCATTTGAGAAACCAAGGCTGTTGAGTCTGCCGATAAGAATGTGGTGATTTACAGTGTCGAAAGCCTTGGCCAGGTCGATGAATACGGCTGCACAGTAGTTTTTTATCGAAGGCGGTTATGATATTGTTTAGTACCTTGAGCGTGGCTGAGGTGCACCCATGACCAGCTCGGAAACCAGATTGTATAGCGGAGGTACGGTGGGATTCTAAATGGTTGGTGATCTGTTTGTTAACTTGGCTTTCGAAGACCTTAAAAAGGCAGAGTAGAATATATATAGGTCTGTAACAGTTTGGGTCTAGAGTGGCTCCCCCTTTGAAGAGGGGGATGACCGCGGCAGCTTTCCAATCTTTGGGGATCTCAGACGATACGAAAGAGTGTTTGAACAGGCTAGTAATAGGGGTTGCAACAATTGCAGTGGATAATTTTTAGAAAGAGAGGGTCCAGATTGTCTAGCCCAGCTGAGTTGTAGGGGGTCCAGATTTTTCAATTCTTTCAGAACATCAGCTATCTGGATTTGGCTTAAGGGGAAATATGGAGGCTTGGGCAAGTTACTGTGGGGGGTGCAGGGCTGTTGATAGTCCAGGCACAGCTGGGGCTGAAGCGGCAACGGTGAGAGACTTGTTTCTGGAAAGGTGGATTTTTAGAAGTAGAAGCTTGAATTCTTTGGGCACAGACCTGGATAGTATGACATAATTCTGCAGGCTATCTCTGCAGTAGAATGAAACTCCGCCCCCTTTGGCAGTTCTATCTTGTTAGAAAATGTTATAGTTAGGGATGGAAATATCTGGATTTTTGGTGTCCTTCCTAAGTTATGATGGATCGGCGTGGCTCCGTGTCGACAAAGGGTCCAGGCCAATTGGCAAGAGAAGTGTTGTATTTGGTGTACTTAGTTTGCTAGCTGGGAGACAGGCCTAGCTCGGGGCTAACTGGCGCATGCTTCTGGACAAGGGCGTTAGCAACAATAGCTCCAGAGCTTGCGGCAGGAATCTGGTGATGTAGTTGAAAAGAGCAGTCCGATATGATCAGGGCTGGTATCACGCTGTGCAGACTGGCAGGTATTATCCGGGCTATCCAGGCTAAAACGGCAGGAGTCCGAGCTAGAGGTAAAGACCACTAGCAGAGGCTAACAATGACTAAATAGCTAGTAGCTAATTAGCTGGCTAGCCTGTGATGGCAGTTCTAGTTGGTCTAAAAAAATAGCTGATCCATACTACATTGGGTGAGGCGGGTTGCAGGAATGTATTTATTTCGAAAACGTACAAAAGAGATTGAAATGTATACAAAGAAAACGGAAAAAGACAATATTTACATGGGATGAAAACAAACACATCTTTCTGTTGTGCCATCTTGGATTTTTTTTTGATTAAGGGGAAAAAACTATCTAATCCATTATAGAAAAAGGCTGCAACGTAACAAAATGTGGAAAAAGTCAAGGGGTATGAATACTTTCCGAATGCACTGAGAACTTGCATTTAAAGCAATCACTAAATATAATTGAATGGATACATTGCTGATCTCAAAGAGCATACTTAGTGCCCTTGAAAAACGTTGACTGTAATATGCTATTTCTATTTTCAATGGGCTTTACTGAAGCCTGAAGAGACAATGTTTTGCTTTTATTGATTTAATAATGCTTTTTCTTTCTTGTCACACCAGTGAGTGAGACTGCTGTGTATAGAATTATGCAATGCAATGTAAATGGGAAAAGAGCTTGCCATTTTTGCAGTGTAATAATGATGAAAACTTTATTCCACCTGTATTGATTCACAAATAAATACAATGAGAAGTACACTAAGTCTGCCTTGTCTACTTGTGTCCCAGGTGTTATTGCTGTCTCAAGTTGTACTTTCAGTGTACACTAAACCCACGTTGGATTTGTTGAAGTCTTCAGTAACAGAATATTATGCATCTGTTATTTATCTAATTTCAAATAATTTTGACATCCTGTCACATGGTGCTATTTTTTTCTCCTGTCACCTTGTTAGAATAATCAGCCTAAGAATGGAAACATCATTTACTTGTTCTATTTTCATGCAGTGAAAGTAAAGACCTTTAATTGTTGCATGGTTCAATCTTTTATTTTCTAGTATTTGTTATTACATGAACAACATCTGACAACTGTTGTTTGATCATTGTGTCTCTGCTCCATTCTTCTAAATCACCTCAAAGTACAACTCTATGATGAAAACTTTGTTAACCTCCGCTAGCGGAACCCCTCGCCAACAGCCAATGAAATTGTAGGGCGCCAAATACAAATCAACAGAAATCTCACAAATCAAATTTCTCAAACATACAAGTATTAGGCACCACTTTAAAGATAACATTCTTGTTAATCCAGCCACAGTGTCTGATTTCAAAAATGCTTTACAGCGAAAGCTCCACAAACGATTATGTTAGGTCACCATCAAGTCACAGAAAAACCCAGGCATTTTTACAGCCAAAGAGAGGAGTCACAAAAAGCACAAATAGAGATAAAATGAATCACTAACCTTTGATGATCTTCACCAGATGACACTCATAGGACTTCATGTTACACAATACATATATGTTTTGTTCGGTAAAGTTCATATTTATATCCAAAAATCAAATTTTACATTGGCGTGTTATGTTCAGTAGTTCCAAAACATGCAGTGATTTTGCAGAGAGCCACATCAATTTACAGAAATACTCATTATAAATGTTGATGAAAATACATGTGTTATACATGGAACTGTAGATAAATGGCTCCTTAATGCAACCGCTGTGTCAGATTTCAAAAAAACTTTACGGAAAAAGCATAATCTGAGTACGGCGCTCAGAGCCCAAAACAGCCAAAATAAATATCTGCCATGTTGCGCAGACAACATTAGTCAGAAATAGCATTATAAATATTCACTTACCTTTGATGATATTCATCAGAATGCACTCCCAGGAATCCCAGTTCGACAATAAATGTTTGATTCGTTCCATAAAGTCCATCATTTATGTCCAAATAGCTTATTTTGTTAGGGCGTTTGGTAACAAATCCAAACGCGTGTTCAGGTCCAGCCTGACATCGGACGAAAAGTTCAAATGTTATATTACAGGTCGTAGAAACTAGTCAAACTAAGTATAGAATCAATCTTTAGGATGTTTTTATCATAAATGTTCAATAATGTTCCAACCGGAGAATTCCATTGTCTG
Source organism: Oncorhynchus kisutch (assembly GCF_002021735.2). Classification (NCBI taxonomy): domain Eukaryota; kingdom Metazoa; phylum Chordata; class Actinopteri; order Salmoniformes; family Salmonidae; genus Oncorhynchus; species Oncorhynchus kisutch. The sequence goes on from NC_034185.2 coordinate 21,551,356, forward strand.
TAGAAAAGCAATGGAACGAGAGCTACCTCTCATGTGAAATGCACGTGACTGAGATCGAGGCTGCTGCCAGATCTCTGACTCAATCCCCTCTCATCCGCCCCCCCTTCACAGTAGAAGCCTGAAACAACGTTCTATAGATGGTTGACATCTAGTGGAAGCCTTAGGAAGTGCAAAATGACCCATATGCCACTGTGTATTCGATAGGGGCTGAGTTCAAAAACTACAAACCTCAGATTTCCCACTTCCTGTTTGGATTTTTTCTCAGGTTTTAGCCTGCCATATGAGTTCTGTTATACTCACAGACATCATTCAAACAGTTTTAGAAACTTCAGAGTGTTTAATATGCAATACTGATAATAATATGCATATATTAGCATATGGGACTGAGTAGGAGGCAGTTTACTCTGGGCATGCTATTCATCCAAAAGTGAAAACGCTGTCCCCTATCCCAAAGACGATTTAAGGAATCATCGTCTTTGATTTGTTTTGTCTCACACAATATTGCAGATATAAAATGTATTATTTACTGCAAAGCATAAAGATGTTTTCAACAGCATTGGGAAATATGAATATGCATTGCAACAGATGTGGTTCCTGATTATTCTCATGATTTACCTCAATTCAATGTTTGGTGGTGCTAAGGAAAGTGTACAGCATGGAGGAGTCTAGATTAGGTTGGGTTCAGAGGACTAGCTTTAAGGGGAATATGTAATATTACCCAAAAAAAGGCAGCTATCTACAGAAAAACAGTGAGTCACTTGTCTCCAGTACCTCTGCAGCCAGAGTATTTCAGTTGTTGGCATCTTTTGGACATTTCAGGCTGAAGTTGGCATCTATTCTTGCCTTGTGAATATTTATTGTAACTTTTGGTGCTATTTTTCCACTTAATTAAGATAACAAGTTCACAGGCTTACGAGTTTATGAATGCTTATGCATATGAATATGAATAAACATATACAGTGGGGCAAACATTTATTTAGTCAGCCACCAATTGTGCAAGTTCTCCCACTTAAAAAGATGAGAGAGGCCTGTAATTTTCATCATAGGTACACTTCAACTATGACAGACAAAATGAGAAAAAAAAATCCCGAAAATCACATTGTAGGGATTTTTAATGAATTTATTTGCAAATTATGAGGGAAAATAAGTATTTGGTCACCTACAAACAAGCAAGATTTCTGGCTCTCACAGACCTGCAACTTCTTCTTTAAGAGGCTCCTCTGTCCTCCACTCGTTACCTGTATTAAGGCACCTGTTTGAACTTGTTATGTCCACCATTCTTCCTGTACCCAAGCAAGCTAAGGTGACTGAACTAAATGACTATCACTCAGCTCTCACCTCTCTCATCATGCTTTGAGAGGCTAGTCAAGGACCATATCACCTCCACCTTGCCCGACACCCTAGACCCACTTCAGTTGAGTACAGGCTTA